>NW_016690186.1:7544356-7684356 GCF_001604755.1 Lepidothrix coronata | reverse complement strand
TTAAATTAATTACTGTCATAATTTGAAAAATACCCTTCCTTTTCCTAGTAATTAATTTCAGTTCAAGAATTCAAAAAATCAGCAACAGTGAGGTTTAATCCACGTCTCTAATGCACAAGAATGGAAAAACATGCAGCTTTTCATAGGCTTCTAGCACTACACAGAAATGCATGTATAAATTTCCAAAAAGTAAACTAAAAAAGCTCATATATAAGAGAAGCAAAAAAAATCTTGAATTAAGACTCTCCGTTTGTTGCTGGTGCATAAGTTATACAGTATCACATATCACTCAGTTTCATTCGCTCCATTCTAATAGTGTATACAAGTGGGAAATATTAGGTACCTAGTGAAAATGTTACGTGATGCAACTCAACAGCAATTTCATGATGGGAGTCTCTTTGCAATGAATAAAATGCTTTCTGCATTTATAGTTTTCAAATTTTCTAACAATTCAAAATGTTGCTACAGTAGATTAAACCAAAAAACAACAGTTTATGAATTATGACCTCCAAAAGACTAATTGCAGAAGAAATATTCATTCCCAGTCCAATAAATCCTTAATTTTAAATGTCAGCTGCAAAACATAAATCCCTTTAATAGATTTCAAACTGTGGTGACAAAGTTGTAATTGTAGGGTCCAGCCCACTCAAAATCAGTCCAATGTGCTTGCTTTACATTAGCCAGTCTTCTGGTTATTTTTTGTTGTTGTTGTATTTTAATCTCATCTCTGATCTTTTAGGAATTTTCCATTGCATTCCTGAGACTGGTTCTGGATTACTTTCGGCTCAGATTGAATTGAATCTTGTTGCTATTCCTCAATAGATGTCTGAAGTGCAAAGTCTACTTGATCACAAGTTTCTGTATCATTTCCTGCAGGGTAGCACGCACATAAAGACCCTCAAGTCATGTGAAATAAGAGCCTTGACCTCAAGACACAGTAAAATTGGTTAGTTTAGTTGTAGCTCAAAAGGTCACTTTTTCTGGGACTGCCTCTCAAGGCTGTTTTAAACTAATTATTACCTTTGATTTTAACTTACCATTTGTTAACAAAAGAAAGAAAGAAAAATTACAGCCCCCAGTTATTATAATTCCAGCAGTTTGACTGGCATGTATTTAACATTATGGACATATGAAAAGACAAGGTCCCTACCTGAGGAGGAGCTTACAGTGTAAATTAGACAGAGAGCACTGTGAATAATAAAAGCAGACAGAGGAGAGATTTGTATAAGTATGTGGGAAGAGTGGGGAGATATATAGGAGACATACGCAGAGTTGAGAAATATTCTACCAGTTGACACTAATCATGATACTTTTCTATCTTGCTCTGTTTTCATGTAAGTATGGTAATAGTTTTGGTTTTCTCTATTTGCTGGCTTGTCAGTGAGCTATTCCACTGCAGAAGCTCTCCTTCTGATTTCTTTTTCTGTTCTAGATTCTAGTACTATAGATAGTATAAGTACATCTTTATTTTTCTGCTCAGCCATAGCAAATAACACTGAAATCCCCCAAATGCTATATATTCTTCCCTTGGCAGTTTTTCCGCAGCAGTCCACTGAAAAGTATTAACAGAAAATATAAATGAACTTGAAATTCTGGCCTTCTGACACTATTATCCCCCAACAAACCTCTGACATATCTTTAGGAATTTTTTTTCTGTAATAAGATGTTTCTAAACAAAAAAAGCTGTTGGCTGTCAATTTATTTTTCTTCTGCCTAGCTGCATTAGACAAACAAAAATATAAAAGGAAAGAAAAAAGAGCCACACAGCTTCTTCCCACTGTTCTTTAACAAATAGAATGCAATATTACACAGGCTTTATTCTTTTTAGCTGTTGAAAGTGAGATGCTATCAGAAATAAGAATATCAGAAAAGGTGATGGATCATCCCAAGAAATTAAACTGCAATCAATCAGTAGGACCAGATGGTATTCATCCAAGAGCTCTGAAGGAACTGGAGACCAATGCGAGTGAGTTGCTAACAAAAATATGTAATTTATCATTAAAAGCAGCTACTGTACTGGAGGACAGGAGAGTGGCCGAGGTTGCATCTATCTCTTAAAAAGGTGCTAATGATGATCCTGGGAATTATAAACCAGTAAGACTGACTTTAGTACTAGAAACTATTCAGAGAATCAGTAAAAATAATATGCTTAAGCACACAGATAACAGGGAAAATCTGCAATGCTTCTGTCTACATTTTCTCAACCTTCCTAGAACTACAGGAAAGAGTTAATTAGTAGTCAATAAAGTAGAACCAGAAGATACAATTAATGTAGTGTTTCCAACAGCTTATGGTAAGGTCTCTGGCAAGAAAAGCACAGCAGCTCCAGAATTAAAGTCCATCTCTGTTGTAAAATTGGAATAAAAGAGGGAAAACAAACCCCGAAATGTCAGAACAGTTAGGATTTTGCCCTCTGAAAGCATTTTATAAACACTGGCAGATTACCACTACTTCCTAATGAGCTGGTTATATTAGAGATGAAGTAACTTACCTATAATTGTAAAAGCAAGCTGTGTCAGAACCAGACTTCAGTTCATGAGTACCCAAGTTCCAGAGCTGTGTTTAGATGATTAGACAGCATCCCTTTCTCTAGGTACTGCAGAAGAATCAGTGGTCAGTTGAAGCAGAGAAAGAGGTTAACTCTGAATTGCCCCTGAGATCAATAGCGGCAATAAAGATGGTTTTGTTCAACTTGTTCATTAGCAAGCTTGGAAAAAAGCTTCTGAATTCTTCTGAAATAAAGAATGTAAAATTTGTTTTCACTGCAACAGTCACAGCCTGCTCTCTCATATTTAAACCCAATACCCATTGCCCTAAGCAGGAAAATTCATGGGACTATTTGGCCATTTATTAAATTAACTGAATTTAGGCAAAACTTGAAGAAATTCCACAGCAAGCCAGAGAACTAAGATAAAATGGTGACACAATGGCATGCAAAATTAAACAGACTAATGCCAAGGAGTGCACACTGGAAAAAGAATTTTCAAGAACTGATGGCTATTAATTAGCACTGGAAAATCTAAACATCATTTTCTGAAAATGCTATCCAGTATATTGCAGGAGCTTAGAAAACATACGCAGAGAAGAAGATACGCAGATACAGTCAGAACAAAGAAGATAGTTAAACGTAAAATATTACTATACAGTTTCATGAGTAAAAGCTGCATTTCAGGATATCCTTTTGTATTTTAGTCAATGAGTTATAGGCAAGACAAAGCAAATCAAGGAAACATAGAGAGAAATGCAGTAAACATGATGAAACAGGGACAGGACCAAGTTAGGAGGCGAATTTAAAAGAAAAAATAATTTAATTTAGAAACAGAAAGAGGTAGAAGAGTTTTGAAGAATTTTAGGACCACGTAAAATTTCAGTTGATACTAAAAGGCTCAGGTGTCCCTGTCTGTTTTCCTGCTTTTCACAAAAAATAAGTGAGAAGCATGTTTAAATGAATATATGGACATGCTTTTTCATCAGAATATTTAGTTAAATTGTGGTATTTATTGCTGCTGCATTGGATTGAGGAAAACAGCTTTTGGAAAATGAGGGACTAAAAGATCAGAAAACAAAAAACAAAAGCAAATTAAAAGAGGAGGACTAACTCTTTGTCATGTCCTCCAGTTTCCTGAGACTCTTCAGCTGTTCCTCCACTCAAAGAGCACGTGGCCAGTGATACGCAGGTTTGGTGAAAGGGCATCTCAGGTTGCAGAGGAAGACCTGAGAAACAGCCACCCCATGCAGCATGGTTTTCCCTTTAAAACCATTGCTTTTTCAGGCAGAAATCCAAATAGCTGCTTCTATAGGTCTCCCTAACTCCCATGGCTCAGTCTGAACAGCCCTCTCTGTCCAGAGTAAGGGACAGGATGAGGCAGGAGGAAAGAGTGGCCAAACTTGGAGCCTGACTCCTCCACGAAGCCTAGGACTGTGCTGCTTGACGTCCTTTCCAGCCCTGCCAGCCTCTCCACAAGCATGCAAACTGTACTCCCCTGAGAGTGGAGAAAGCAGTGGGAACTTCATGTGATTCTCCTTGTGGAATTTCTCAGCACTTTTTTCTTCCTTGGGATTTTTCCCAAGAGATCAGAGTATTTAGCCCTTACTTAGCTTTATCAAAGTATTAGACATTTATTTGATTAAGTATAGCATCTGCAGCCACACTAGCTAGAATAAAAATTATAAGGGCTATCAATCCTCATACTTCAGGGCATAAACTGATCACCAGCTGGGGTCGAAAAGAAATATCCCTCTGCGGTATAGTATTGCAATTAGGTGCATTAGGGGGGGCTTATGCCTTCCTCGGTAGCCTCAGGCATTGGCCAGGATGAGAGGCAGAGAGATATCAGGCTAGATGGACCACTGGTCTGCTCCAATATGGCAATTCCTTTGTTCTTAGGGCTGAGTGTTCCTGCTGCCGAGCTGCCCTACTTTGTCATAATGTCAAAATCCAGCATTAATTATAATTCTGAAAATGAAGGAATATTCATGAATTATTATGTTGGCAATAACTGCGTGTAATGCAATAAAGACAAAAACAATGTCTGCTGCAGAGTAAAAGGAAGTTGACAGCTTCAAGCACAAGGTGGTTTCTGTTTCCAGTTACCCTCCAGAACTCCTTGCACCCCAGAGTCAACACCTTTGAGAATAATAAAGTAATTACAATTTTATTTTACCATATCCTGACAACAAATTTGATTCAATAGTGTCTGCACAGTTCAGACAAAGCAAAACACTCCAACAGTTTGACTGTATAATGCTGATATTTTTTATGAGCTCAAATTTAATCCCCCAAATGGCATGATGGCCTTGGTGAAAGTATTTTAAATAAAATTTCCTTCTGTATTACTCTGGTTCCATCAGCATTTTGATAGAAATAAAAAAAGAAAAGAAAAAAAAAAAGAAAAAAAGAAAAATTGCAATAGCTTTTTTATTCCTGTCATGTTCTTTTTCTAAAGCAACTCTCCGAAATGATTGCAAGAGTACATTAAAGGCATGCATTTTTGAAGTTAGTCAGTTGTCAAAGTGATCCTGAGGGTTGACAATCACATTTAAGACAAATATAGAAATTTAAAAGACATGCTTACAAGCAACTCCTTATTCTGGGCAATGATTTAGTTTGGAAATGCATCCAGTTCAAGGGTTAAAGGAAAGCAAAAGCAATCACTTCAACCGTGTTTTTGAAGAAAATAAAACAGCTTGATGTAAGCTAAATGAAGGGGGTCTGTGACTTAAAAGGAATGGACAGATAGAGAAAAAGGTCAGAAGATTAAATTTTCCCTAAGGGAAAAGTCATTCTTTGGAATCATTAACCTCCTTCTAGGTCACTACTGAAAAAAACAGCAGGAAATCCTACTGCTCCTAGAAAGATGGGTGCATCGTATACCACCCACTGACCTAGCAACTCTACGGCAAACATAATTGTGCTTACAAATTCTCCTCCAGGCATGCTTGGTTTTACTATGCCCATTTTAAAGCAATATGATCTTTTAGCTGAACTCTGAAGTGTATCCATAAAGACAATATTCCAAGGGCTTGGGATGTTAAAAAGAAGAATCACTTGCTTAAATCTCTTTTAACAGAGAGAAATCTAGAATTTGTGAATTTGAAAGTCAGTGAGATGTTTTATCAATTCAGCATTTCTCTTTAGGACTGAAATTAATCATGATCATTGTTTCGATGGATCTTAGTGACTTCCTACTACCTAAAACACATTGCTAGGATCAGGTGTATGTTTCAAAATATCTTTTTGTCTCCAAGAACCTGCATCAGAGTGTGTTTTCGAGGTTTCATTGTAAGCTAATTCTGCTCCTTCCTAGAAAAGCCAAAGAGTAAACATTACACCAAAGAGGAGAACTGGGCTCTCATATGAGAAATCCAGAAAACACTTGGAGTATGTTCTGTGGCATTTATCAGACCATATGCAGATGAACAGTCTTACCAGTATCAATGGAAACAAGTCTTTTCTCGTGGTCAAGCCCCAAAATAAGTGAGGGAAACTACCTCCAGTCAATTTGTACCACAATATCATGTGGAAGTGCTCATGTCTTCACTGAAAAGTGACCTCTTTTTCTTCCCCTCTTGCAACAGAAGTAGAACTCTCAATCAGCATAAACACAAATTCATATTTGGTTTTGATGGAAGCTCCAAATCCAGCAAAAGTAGGCAAGGCAGAGGGTTACCTGTATCTCTGCAAAGTCCCTTGTCTACTTGGAAATTGTAGGCAAAGCCTATATCCTACTCCAGAATCAAGTATTTAATTTTAAGAATTTGTATTACTGGAAATTTTTCTGGCAACAATCTTAAAATCTTTTGTCTCCGGTCAGCAATTTTTTTTTTTTTTAAAAAAGGCATATTCAGAAGAGAATTTTAACATGGAAACAAGACCGCGACAACTTAGGATGTAACACAGTAAAAATTATGAAAATCTTGAATCGTCTGTGAAGATATCTCAAATCTCAGACCTGCTGGATGAACATGGAGCAGTACTTTTTCTTAATTTGATGTTGTCTCTTTCCATTCTATTTACATATATGAAACTGAAAAAAGAAAAATACACAGAAACTATCCCAACCAATTTACTGCCCTAGAAGACGAAGGTGTCTTGATTAGCTTTAATTTACGAAATCATGCATTTTGCAAAATGCCATTTCACATGTAAGCAAGATCTTTGAAGATTTCAGAAGACAATGACATGACCCCTGGAGAATAAAGGCATTGAAAGAAGTAGCTAAGAGAAAGACAAATAAAGAATAGTTTGTGGAAATTAGCACCCTTTGCAAAGCCTCAAATAGAACAGAATCACACAGAGTTCACATTCTTCATGAAAACCATGATTTTTACTCATGTTTGCACAATGACTGAATAGTCAACAAGCAAAAATCTCTTCTTGAATATTGGCAGCTCAATTACCTAACGTGAACAAAGTATAGGGGTAACAATTTCCTGATATGTGTATGGCAAGAAAAAGAATCTTTGGCTCACTTGTTTTCTTGCCAAAATGCATTTCTGAGGCAGGATATCAAAAACATGTCACAAACCTTGCAAAGTAAACTACACACATTCACTCTGCTGATACTAGTAACTGTCAGGAGGCTGTCAGGCTCAGGGAGTCACAGCTACCCAAAGCAGTGCTTCCCCAATGCCTCCTTCCCAAAGTGCAGGTTTGGATCATGCTCTGCTAGGAAATATTGAGGAAATATCACAGCGTCATTGCAGCTGTGTAGAGAACTCCCCAAATTCAACACAAACAGCTTTCCGAAACAAAGCGACCAAGGAATGTTGCAGCAGAGCCCTCAGCTGAGCAGCGAGATGCAAGATTTATTATGACACAGTGCAGGGGATATCTGAAATGGAAGTCAAAGCATTAATGTGTCTTTTCCTCCTCCCCGCCTCCCTGTCTTCTTTTTTCTTTGTAATTCATATATATTTATATAAAATTGCTTCTTTTCTCGAGTGAAATGACATTTAAAAGGATTGAAAATTTTAGGAGGTGAGGGTTTCCTAAGATCTGTTCTACTTGTTTTTCCTGTGTTCCAGTGTTCTCTACCCACAGGACACTGAAATGCTGAAATTTCAGCAGTTCATATGTTTGCCTGCCCACCTCTTTAATAAAAGGGTTGTGTTTCTTTTCTGTCAACACCTATTCTTTAGCACACATCTCTGCTATCATTCAGGAAAATGTTGGCATAGCCTTTTTGGGGGGTTGGGGTTTTTTTCTTCTTTTAAATTCATTTCTATAGCTGGGCTTTTCCTTTCAAGTCCCCTTAATTTCTGTCATCAGTTTCTACCCTGAAGTTCTCACTTTTGCAAGACAATGAGCTATTTTCACACATGTAAAACACTCTGTAAAGTGGAATCACAGATGTCACATTTACATGTTTATGTTTTCTTTTTATTTTTTTTCCTTTCTGTCCCTCAGTTCAGCTCTCCAAGTCCAACATATTTCAGTGGAACTGAGAGACTCTCTCAGTTCTTCTGCCCAGACCTCTAGCTTTACAAAATAAGCAGGTATCTCAAACTACGTGGCAGCTTCGGTTCCAAGGATAAAAGCAACTGCTGTAAAATCCAACAATGACCCCGTGCACAAGCACTCACAGGCTCTCACACACGTGACCCGTAAACTAGTGCAGTTAATTTTCCATAGGGTCCTGTCCCTTTCTATGTGGTAAAGAAAAAAGAAAAAAGGAAGAAGAAAAAAAAGGCTGTGAAAGGTGAGTTTTTGAAGAAGAAATCCCTCTGAGGCTCCTCTTGCCGAGATTCCCTGCTAGGTTTGCAGGGGGCAAGAGAAGACCTGCTTTCGGCTCAGTGCAGTAGAGGCCGTGGGATCTGCCCCCAAATCTGGCAGCTCGGTGGGATGCCATGACCTCTCACCCTGGTGCCTAGGCAGCTCAACCCCATTGTTCCCAGGGGCAGGGAGCTGGTGAAGCTGGGAGGGGAGTGAACATTGCCCTAACTTTTGTGGCGCTGGGAAAGGAGATCACCTCTATGTGGAGATCTGGAAGATGTGAGCTGGCCCACATTTACTGATAGTATTCCAGATTTCCAGGGTGAACAGGTAATATAAAAAAGAACCATGAAAGTAAAAAAGATGCACTCAGTGGAAGTGGCATGCACAAATTTAATTCTCCTCCTCCAAGTAGTCTTGCCTGCATGTACATGAGCTCCTGGTATTCTCCCTTCAGCTCAGGAAAGCAAAGAGGCCAGGAGTGAATCACTCTACTCTGAGCTCCAGTCACTTGCCCCACACTAACCTGCAGCTACCTGCTTCTCAGATTTTTCAAAGGCTTCTAATTTGGCCAGATCGGGGTCTTTTTTCACAAGAACAAAAAAAGGCTCATTGCTGTCACCAAAAGTGACACCCTCCCCATACATCTCCCTCCCCCTCCTGCACATCCAATTATCAAGTCTCTTTTCCAATGCATGAGATCTCTAGAGCTTCTCAATGAAGGGTTTGTAATAATTCTTTTAACATGGCAAAACACCACATTATTCCCCAAACATTAATGTTGCATGAATGCGAGACTTCTTTTCCCCATGAAATTTCTTTTTTGATTTTACAAAACAGAAAGTGCAATTTAAAACAATGCTAATGGAGCTCCTATCTTCCATAATCTAAAATTATTTTGTGTGGTGCCAATAACTAGCTTGCTATAATGCTTGTCTGAGGAACCCACACGACCTTGAACAAGGGCACTTGAGCCCTTTCTTTCATGACAGTGTCCTTCTGAGCACCCGGTAAAATATTGTATTGTGTTTGGCCACTTGTGTACTGAAAGACCAGAGTTCCATATTTCAGACCTGCTTAATACCCTATGCCACTCAAACACTTGTCACTAGCTAAATTCCCACCCATTAAAATTATTGCATCCTACCCTACAGTGTCTTTCAGTTGCTGTTCAGGGCACGGACCACTTTTTCCCTCTGTGGTACTTCATTCCAGTAAAAACCTCTGAACTCTTGAACAACTTGAGGTGCTAGAGCATTTGCTAGAGGAGAAGGCCAAGGCACATTCAGGAATGCAGATACAGAAATGACAGAGAGGCTGTAGAGGTGGTTTTGCACCCTCTTGGAGATGTGAAATCAAGGAATGGCTGCCCAACAAAACAGAAAGCCAAGGGAGGATTTACTGAGGAAAGGTAATATGGATATGCACAATCAACTACAATCAAAATACATCACCTGAGGAGCTATATTCTTTCTTGTCAAAACCAGTATCTTAGTGTTTCTGTCTCTGGAGCTAGTATTTAAAGACTAGGGCTGTAATACCTGTCAAGACACTTTCTTGCTTTCATGGGGCTACTTTATTATATTTTCTTTTTTCTGTAAGTTGTAAAGGACGTATCTGATACATCCACCTTGAAAACTGAGATTTTAACCAGTTCATGTCATTATTCAATCCCAGCATAACATTCCATGTTGACATCTCATAAAAACACCTCCATGTCCAGTTTTCTGCTTGGGTGTCATCACTCAGTGATCATGAAAGCATGAAACCAGATACTGTTTCAGTTCAGTATAGCTACGATTTGGCTAAACAAAAATAAAATAGCTTTTCATGCTTATTGATCTTTATTTTTTTAGGCCATTTTTACACTTCGTTGCCTATAACCTCAGTAAGGATGTGTTTTGTAAAAGGAACTGAAGTTTCTCTTCTCAGTGGATTAGACATTTCACATTTTAGCGACTCCCACTAACATTTCCATTCCCCCCTCCCCAAAGCAACCCTTTCCAATGACTTAAAAAAAAAAAAAGGATTGATCTTTAAGTAATACATATGATATTAGTTTTTCCATTTTAAAATAATCACATTATTGCAGACATTTTAATAGCTGTAGAGGTTGCTATGTATTAACATGATTCATGGTCCTTGACAGCAGTGTCTCTGAAAATCCCATAGGAATGCAAAATACAAAACTCCACACACGTTCAAATTTTACTGCCTGCAGCTAAAAGAGGGGAAAAAAAACCTTAAAACTGTTGAAACCCTTCAACTTTAAAAGCATTAATAGATGGTCCCAGGGGATTAAATCTAAATCTTAATGTGTAAAAATCAAGTTAATAACCACAGAGATTAATATGGTTGCATTTGATTATTGTGATAATGCAAACAATTAGTACTGCTAAAGTGAGATATATTAGCCTCCTACTTGCCCCACACACATCTGCAAAGCATTGGAAATAAATGGAAATAAAACATTTTGCTCTGAAAGGTTTTTCTTTTTTCTTTTGCCTTTGTCTTATTTTCTCTGTAGCTGACTCATTTTAAACTGTAATTGTTAACATTTTATTATTAAGCCTCTCTTTTTATAAGACTCTCATAAAATTGGTTGCCATAATCATCCATTCCACATTGTCAGCAAATTATGTATTCCTTGCCAATACCAGTAAATAAATAAATCTTCTAGATAAATGACATGGCACTGCATTTCTCTTTTTCCCTTTCTTTTAAGGACAAAAATGCCATACAAAAGTATTAACCTGTGGAAAATAGGAAATTCTTCCTAGTGCCCTGTGAGTCACTTGGTTTAATCTAGAATGCCCTGGGAATGGAACCAGGCATCTAATCCAATCTATATTATAGGTGCAGTTGGAAGTGCCACCTATACTTAAAGCTTGACACTTCCCATTATAAAATCCTTTTTTCAGTTGCAAATAACTGTGCCAGACTTTTAAGTGTTCAACTAAAATTCCCCTTGCTGGATGACTGCCTTACTTTGATTTATTTGTTGTTCTAAAATTTTAGAGAAAAATAGTTCAGCAATTTCCAAGAACAGGATTATAGAAATTGTATTATTTTGCCCACATTAAAAAAAAAAAAAGTCTTTGCAACTGTTCAATCAATTAACTCTAATATATCCATCCTTTGGAGCATGGACATTACATTTGGCATAGAAGAGGACCTACCCTGGTGTCAAGAATGTGAAAACAGACCAACTTGGGACAAATGCTTAGCCTTTGCTCAAAGTCAGTAGATACTTCTCAGGAATTTGGCAGGGATGTCCTCCAAAGGCTGTGTCTGTACCAAGCACATGCCAGCCCCCAAGTTGCAGGCTCTGAGCAAAACTTGCCCCTTTATTGCTGTTCCCAAGTGCTGTGGTTGCATGTTTTTAGGCACGGGATGCAGGACTGCAGGAAAGTGGAGGCAGAAACCTGAGATTAGATATCATTGATTTAAGAGTGTGAAAGAAAGACTGTCATCCTGGCTTGGCAAGAAGCACATGTGCAGAATGACAAGGAGCTCAAGAAGGGGGCCAAGTGGAGAAGCTTTGTGATTCGTTGCCTTATAGAATGGGAGAAGGACTGAAGCCAGGATGAGGAGCAAGGAGATGAGAAACTGGGACTGGGACCGAGGTGGGCAGAAAGTGAGGTCCAGGTGAGAAAACCAGTGAGAAAAACTTAAACAGCCTGGTGGCACAGGGAGGGGGTATTGGGACAAGGTTGGAGGGTTGGAAGGTGAGAGAATGGGCCACTAGCTGCGTGTATCCAGGATCTGGGATGGACCCCAATCATCTGGGGTCATCCCTTTTTCACCCAAGAAACCGCCCACAAAACAAGTGTCTCATTCCTTTTAAGTGCTGGTGTGCAGACAGGTTATCATTAGTCACCTTCTCCTAGCTTTAGTGGCTGAGGTCAGCCCTGTGAGTCTAAAGATTTCAGTCCTGCTGCTGAGCCACCATGATGGGACTTCTGTGGGGTTCTCAAATTGCCTTTTTAGAGAAAGATATAGGATAGTACACATAGAGAAAGCTTTAAAAGATAGATATTACATGATAAAGCTTTCGAGGTGTGGGAACATTTAAAATTACTTATGCAGCCCTAATTTGTCCTCCCCTTTTTGTTTATGTGCAGTATGATGTGGATGGACTTATCTGACCATCAGTTAGGGAAAGCAGCAGAGCAAGATGAACCCATGATACATTGCAAGGCTGGAGAATTGGGAAAAAGTAAGCAGGAAGAGAAAAGAGGTCTTCCTAGATGATATATTTTAATGCTGTCCTACACAGAGGTGTCTGTCCTTGCCTCTTCTCCATTTCTGATGCTGTGGAAACACCAAGACCGGGCTGCTCATTTATGGTCACTTAGTATGTTTGGAGAGCATTTGACTTGGCACTTCAGCAGTCTCCCTTCCCAAGTGCCACTCGCAACTTCATCTGAGCTGTGCTCTGATGATATACATGGCTGTGCAATGCCGAGCACTCTGACAAACCAGGATGTAGTGACTTAGCTCGGCCATCTAAAATTAGTGTGAATGCTGGCCTTAGTTAAAGTCTGGTTGCCTCAGTTCTCCTTTTGAAAACCAAGAATAACACCAACCTACCTCTTGCATGAGTGTTGTGAAAATGAATGAATTACTATTTATGAAGTACTGTAATGATGAGTGCCCATGAGGAACAGCCCATGAGGAACAGCCCATGAGGAAATTAATTATTCTATCTTTGGAACAGGGTTTGAATAGTGAGCAGTAAATAGGATGTAGGGCCATTACACTGAATAATGAGAATGAAGCAGATGAATAACATCCACTCTGTGCAGTGAATGAGGCAGGGGCTCGAGGAAGATAACAGTAGGAAATATTGTGTGAAAGACCATACCAAGGTGTACGGTAGAAGGTAACTTCCATATACTAACTCCAGAGTGCTGGGCCCATGTCACTGTCACCTCAAACCCTTCCCAGCCCTGATGATGGACATCTACTGCACAGCCTAACATCTCGCCTTTGCTCTCCGGTGGTTCCTAACCCGCTTTCTGAGTCCAGCCAGTCCCAGTTTCCTCCCATCTGACTCATAGATACAGTTTCCTTGCACAGCCAAGCCCTGACTCAAAAACTATTTCAGCTTCCCTCCCTTCATCCATGGCCATTAACCCCAGTTCCTATAATAACAGGAAAAAGCACATTCCTAACACGGAGACACCTTCCTCTACCGAAATCCTAATGCAACTCAAAACCAAGGGATAGCAGAGCTTCAAAAAAAGACAAGGTATAACCAGAAAATATGCTCACATATGTGCAAATATGCAAATCTACATACATTTTCTAGACTCAGCAGCAGCTATAGCTTTGCAATGTCATCAGAAACTTTCCAAATTTGATTCAATATGATTTCAGCCCTGTATTTATCTGGAATGATATAGGTTGGAAATTGCAACTGAAAATAGGATTTCCCCCTAAAAGATATCAGCAACCACAATCAAAATATCTGGCAGTCCTTATAGTATTGTTAATACTGACATGTATAAGAAAAAGAATTCAAATGGCTACTTCCTGGCCTTGTAGCTGGAGGGTAAATATATCCTTTTGGGACACTATTTTTTTTCATAACATTGCCTCAGATATAAGAACCAGTCAAACCCAAATCTGAATGTAGCTCTTCCTAATTTCAGAAATGCCAAATTTTAAAGAAATCAATGAAAAAAAATAAATCTATGGATACCATTTAGCTAGCAAGCTCAGGTCTGAAAACATGTTTTCAGATCAGTTCCCCATTTGTTTTATTACCTTTTAAGCCATATGTCTCTCAAGATAATTTAAGCCAGGGATAACCTAAGATTTCCCATTTTAGAGGTTGAGTTTGTAGGTCATCTCTGAGTGAGTTTTCTAAATTCAAGATTTTATAAAGGTTAAGTTTGTCAACTTTGAAACTGGCTCTGTAAAGTATGAGTGACTATTTTGTACTATTGGCATTAATGGTGCTATCATGCTCAGTGAGGGGAAAAAAAAAAAGAAACATTTAGGAAGGAGTGTCTCTTAATGCTATACAAGGCCTTCGGTGAAAGAGAGGGCAAACCCTCAAACTTTTAGCTAATGCTGGCTGGGTGGGAGAGCCACCAGATCAGCAGCTGCACTGCCCACTGACTGTTCAGAGGAATATGTGTCGTTGATGGTAGTGCCACCCTTTATGCAAGATACTTGAGTAGTAAGATATGAAAGGAGCAGAAAAAACAAAGGGAAAGAGACCCAGCTTCATCTCCCCAAACAGTTATTTCTGCCTTGGCAAAGAAATAACCTGAAGGAAGAAAAAGAGCAAACCAAGCTGGACTCTTTTGTTCTTCCACCTTGACAAGGATAGAGCCAGGAAGAATAAATACCAACCAGCAAAAGAGCTGCAGCTCACATGGAGCAATGGAGTAGCTATGCAGCCAGAAGAAAATATCATAAGGTCTTTAATACTGTGGCATTCTTCTTTCTGGTTGTGCAATGCAAACCCAAAAATGTTAGGTGGCACACGTGGAACTTCATGTAACTAGTGTCACACAGGCAGTGTTCACACCTTCAGCGTGTGATTCGGGTGTTAGTATTATAGGCTGAGATGCAAATCCATAAAACCTTTTGACCAATTCTTCCACACACAGCCCAGACACGTAGTTACCACTATCCCACTTTTGCATGCTAGACAATATCTAGTACAAGTGAGGTAGCATGGTCTGCTCCAAGAAGTACATTTAATCCCCTACCATTGCGAATAAATGCCATTAATGACCTGCCAGAACCATTTCCATTTAGTACATTTCACTGTTGTAACACTGTTCCAGCTGGTCACTCCCTACCCTGTAGCATTCAGGCAGTATGAGCTTCATATCTGTCTTTGAGTCTGTGATGCTGGTTAGGGCTTCATCACCATGGTGAAGGTCTAGGTGGTCCCAAACATGTAGGCACAAGGGAAGACACATATTGGTTATCTGTCTTATTGCTAATGATAGAGCAAGTTCATTCTGAGAAACTGATCTCAAGTATTGTCACAGCATCTCTTGGACTGATCTGCTCAGTAACCATTATCACTGGGAGAGGGTCTACAAACAGACTTTATGGATGATTTCCATGCTTGCTGACCTTTGCTGAGACATATCCTGTCATAACATAGTACAGAAAGAAGACCATTTCATGACACTTGTTTCACAGATTCAGCACCTGAAATGTGTGGGCAAGGGCACAAAAGAAAGATAGCCCATCACCAGGGAATCCTGACTGGGTGAAAATCCTTTGTATTCAAGGTGCATGACCTTGGCATCGTCTAACTCAGCCAATTCACTGGTCTATCAATATACACATATTATCTACTTGATTTATTTGCTCCAGTGTAGCAGTGTCTTGTTTGATACAACTGCTGCCAGTCCCTATTTCATCCCAGCTAAACTCTCATTCTGCTTTTGATGCTGCATTGAGATTTGGGACAGCAGGTTAGGCTTCTTGGAAAAGGCAAACATCATGAATCAGCCATAAAGTGTGTTCTGGCAGCTAAATATGGAATGGCATGGGTTGAAAAGGGCCTTGGAAGTCACCTAGTTACAATCCCCCTGCCATGGACAGGGACACCTTCTACTAGACTCAGTTGCTCAAAGCCTCATCCCGCAAGGCCTTGAACACTTCCAGGGATGGAGCATCCACAGCTTCTCTGGACATCATGTTCCAGTGCCTTACTATCCTCACCATAAAGAATTTCTTCCTAATATCTCATCCAAACCTACCTCTTTCAGTTTAAAGCCTTTACCTCTTGTTCTTTCACTACATGCCCTTATAAAAAGTAATACAAATTGTCCATTAGCCACTAGGAACAGGACACAACTGTATCACTGACATTAGTTTTGTGGGGGTTTTTCCTTCTATCTCTCCCTCCTTGTTCAAAGATTTAAGGAATGGGGACCATAATTTCTTTTACATTAAGCTGCCAGGTTGCTAGTGTTTCTATGGATGTTTTCCTATATCCTTCAGATGCTGGTAGGAAAAAAGTCAGCTTGGTGTGGTGACACCAGAGGTAGGTGGGAAATAAGTCAGCCAGGTGAATGGGTGGCTGAGGTGGGGCCTGGATCAGCAGGTAGTTCTCTAAGCTGCCATGGGTAAGCGCTAGAAGAGGAGAGGTACAGATTCACCAGCATGTCTGTTGAGCAGCGTCCTAGGTCCTCAATGGATGGGGGAAGGTGAGACAGAGTGAAGGCAGGGAGTGCAAGGTTATACATTGTGGAAATGAAGCCTGGGAGGTGGGAGGTAACACCAGAGGGGAAGGGAAGGGGCTAGTTATGTGAAGTCGATGGATAATGAGGAGCAGTGGTGGAGCGAACCGGCAGTGGCAGCGGAAGAGGTGTTCTCTCTCGCCTTATTGCAGCTGTGTGGTGCCCGTGAGCAGTGACAGGCAGCAAAGCATCACAGCACCTTCCCTCAGCAGTCGGCGAGGTCACCGGGACCAATGCCTTACTGCCCCCTTGCTGCACCAGGAGTCCTTTGGAGCTGTGGGTGGAGGACACAGGAAGAGGCTGGGCTTAGTGTCTGATTACCCTGTGAGATGGCTACGGTTCGGTAATCTGATACACCCCAGTACTGCTGGCCAGAGAACTCGACACTTCTCTTTCATAAGCATGTATGAAGAGAGATGCCTGAATAACCTGGAAGGTGCTGTCTTTGTGGGAGGATGGGGACATTGCCAGAGGGGGTTTTCTCCCCAGGTGACAAAGAGGAGGTAAACCGGCTGGGTTCCCGATCAGGACTCCAAGCAAGTTTGCTGCCAGAAACCAGGCGTTGGAGATTTTACATTGGGGAATTTTGTCAGTGTCTGTGGATTTAGTCAGATTTTCCTGTAATAAAAGTACCTTTTAGGCACTCTGATACTGATGACATGGGAACTGGCATACAATTTATGTTTCCAGAGCTGTTTTTTTCTGATCCTGAAGGAGCTGCTTCCCCAATATTTTTCATTAACAAATCTTCCTTTTGTCTTTCAGCACTGTTTTTTTTCTTCATAGTTTTTAACCACTGTTTCCAGTGCCCTTCTCCCTGGACTGTGCCCAGCCACAGTGGCCTGGGTTTGTAATTATGGCAAAAACTTTTCTCATGACTAGGCGATGACTAGAGATAATTCCCCAGAAGAAACACCTACAGCTGAATGCCATTTCTGCACTTTTCTTCTCCTCCTTCTTGGATTCATCAGGCTACTGCTCATCCATTGCCTATTATTTTTAACCCTTCAGCTGTATCTTTTCTTTTGAAATGAGATAATGCCAACTATTAGAGCGCATTTATAATTTGAAAACACTGTTGTATTTACTATAATACTTCCTGAAGTCCTAAAGTGACCATAATTCACAAATTAATATCAGACTACTTGCCTACCCCTGAGTTTGTCAGTAACAGCAGCATGTGGGTTGAAACTCATTCTACATGAAAAACAAAAATATCTGAACCCCTTCCAACAGAATGGCAGGAGGTGTCATGCTTCTGTGTGATTTTAGATTAAGATGCACCTCCACCATAGAGGAAATGCAAAGTCCTGCACTCAGCAGGAAAAATTGCTGAAACTATATCTTTTCTTTTGGGTCAGTTTGCTCCATAGTCAGCGTCTGGATGGCAAGTCTGGATGATGGTTTTTTTTATGATCAATATTGAGGATCTAGGGATTTAATTCTCAAATATTCATGTCATAATCTGGGTGTAATTAGAATAAGACTAATACATTTTCACAAAAACTCAACATGCATTTTAATGCTTTTCTTGATTTTTTTTTCCAGATGTCTGTATTTGGGGGGAAAAGAACTAATCAAAAATAACTTATATACAGTGAGAACTGACTATGGCATTTTCTGGCACGAGTCATACCTCTCCCCAGGATGAAAAGCTTCTCACATCCCAGGATACGATTGACTGTGACTTGTCATTTCCAGGTTAGGGACATACTTGAGTTCCTTGATATGCTGCAGATCTCTCATCAGTTCAACCTGTTCTACTCTTGTTTTCAAGGTAATATTTTGGTGTTGGTGAATTTGATTTAGAGATATCAGCAAAGGAGTGACATGGCTTCCTTTAAAGCTCTGAGTGTTGTATTTCAGTATACTGTACACATTCAAATTCGTGGTGCCCTCAGTGTGAACAGAAATTCCTACAATATTCAGGTCTTCGTGTGTGTGTGTGTGTGTGTGTGTGTGTGTGTGTGTGTGTGTGCATATGCACATGTCAGACAGCCTGGGCCAGGGTATCATACTTGAGCCTGTAAGTCAGTTGATGCATGAGCTAAAGGTGAAAAAAATGTTATTACTCCAGTTAGGAAGCAGCAACCATAAGTCACCCTTAGGCATCCTTGTCTGGGGTGAAGGGAGAACAACCCTGTAGCTGTGGAATGACCAATTCTCCCTGAGCTGTAAGAACAGAACAGCTAAGGTGTTCTCTAGGGAATCCTCAGCAAACTCAATGGGTACTTTCAGCTGGCTTTCAAGTGACTCTGTGTAGGTGCTTAGCTGTAACTCCTCTGTGGGACTGAGACCAAACTGTGCATGTGTGTGTGCGTGTGTGTGGGGGCGTGTAGTTTCTGTTAACAGCAAAATTAACGGTTCCATAAGAGAAACAAAGATTAACTTTTCACCTTTTTTTTTTCCCTTGGAAAAAAGGCAGTTTGACTCTTTTTTGTTGGGGGGGGAGTGGGATGATGAGGAAGAGAACAGTAACAGAAGGGTTCTATCTCTGCCATCTTCACCTCTGCACAGTGCCCACACAAGCGATCTCAAGCACAGTGTAAGTACTGCTGTTGAGGGTACACTTCTGAGAGATGGGACTGAGGTATTCAGAAGTATTCATTAACACTGAACTCTGAGTCAACAGTAAAAGTCCACAGAGGAGAAATGTGAATCCTGAATGTTTTGATCATCTCAAGGGGTTTTAATGTAATATGATATTTTTAATACTGGCATACATCTAAATAGTGTTAGATATTAACTGCAGTATTACATCAGTAACCTTAATCTTAGTAGTAACTAACAAAAAGTCTTCTTCCCCTTGATCATGTTCCACCCTCAACACGCAGGTGTGCTGCACCTTACAGGGGTGCCTGGAACAGCTCAACAGTGTTGAGTGAGCAGGAAACCAAGGGGATCATCTATTAAGAGGGAGTCTATTTATGCTGCTGAGTTGTAGCAATATGGTTGGAACCTGTAGTTCTCTCCTCTCCTCCTTCAAGCCAGCAATGCTTCTACTGCACAAGCTGCCATCTGTGGTATAAAGGGGAGCCACTGGGCTCTCCAATGGTTATAAAGATGCTTAGTCTCAGACTGGGTCCAAGATCAGGCCAAGGCTGCTTCAGGGACCCAGGAAACATAATTTCTGGCTCCCACACAGCCTTCACCTGCAATGCACTGAGCAGAGTCCAAAATATATTTTGCATACAAATTAATGAGATACATTTATAGCACCCCTTAGACAGCTTTATTCTGTTAGTGCTTACCTTTATTACTGTGTAACATACTCAGCTCTCATTGTCATAAATTGTGCTCTACTTTTGAAGGGGGAGAATAATTCCATATAAAAGATAAATAAATATGAAGAACAAAATGTTGTCAATTCCTATGTGGCTACCAAAAAATGGCAAAGTCATCCCATATATAAGTAAAACATCAGTTCCTGACACCTACTAATTAGAATCTTTTGTCCAACTTCAACATGCCCAAAGTCAGCATACTTGGTAAAATCCCTGTGCCTCGCATGTGCATGAGATAGTAGGACAGGGCATGCACTGCTGCATCTTAGGGGCTTCTGCAGGCTTAGGAGCCTCTGGGGGAGGTGCTGTTGTGGCCTTGAAATCATCTGTACAAGCTAAGTAAACTTTTATCTTCAACAGTATCCAGATGATTCCAAAGATAGCTAGCACAGTTAAAAACAAATGGTGAAAAAAGCCAGCTTTCCTCTGCACTTGGCCAATGTAACCTGTGGGTTTCTACCCTGTGATATGAAAGTGTCTGCACTATTGGCAGGATATTTGCAGTGTCTGCTTTTGTGCATTTTCATACACACGTATTTAATAGCCAAGGGCCACTGTTTCTCACCATGCCCAGGCCACTTCCATATTGCTCTGCCTGTCTTGACTTCAATTTGTACTGGAGTAAGTGATGGCAGAAGCACTGCTCTGCCACTTTGCCATCCCCTTACCCTTCTCCACTAAATCACAAGTTGTATCCCAGCCGATTAAGGTAAATTTCAATCAACAGCAGTTTAAATGAGTAAATTTGACAATAAACTGCAGCAACTGAGGAAGGGTGAACAAAGGCATTTCACCACTTCTGAGGTTTCCTCCAGGCAGGGAGAGAGGCAGGGGATCTGGGGGTAACCTTCTTCCTTACCCCAAAGTGATTCACCAGGGCTTGTGAGTCACTGCCATTAGACACCAGGGGAACATCTGTGAAGAGGCATTATTCAATGTGAGTGAAGGTTGCAAAATTGGATTCTATTGTAGGAAGGCTTTTAAGTTATATTAGCCTATGTCTGTGAAGCATTTGTGAAAATTTCACTTTTTTTAAAAAAATAGTTTGATTTAATTTTTTACAAATACACAGAAAATCTGAACTAAATGGACTTTATAGGAGTTCTCCCAACTTACCATTTTTAGCACAAGCTTCCTTGTTTCCTGGAAGCTTTTCTGCACTTTGCAGCAGTACAAATTGCAATGATGGACATGGATGCTGGAGATGACCCACATACCATAGGGGACACGGGCACTTCTGGGCTGTGTCATGGAGACTTCTGCTTTCTACAGGTAGAGTGGCTGTTGTTTGGCCACAGAGAATGGCTGTTCATGAATGCTTTGAAATACCTCGTTGAACTGAGTGTATTTATTAGACGGGCTAGTTTTTGATTGTAGTCCTGCCATGCTCAGCACAGGTTCTGCAGTGTGTTCAGATATTACACCCTCCTTGCCTGTCCTACAAATGTTTAAATGATATGTAGACAAAGTATCACAGAAGATACCCCAGTGCCGAATAGGTAGACCTCTATTTTCAGCTAAATGGCATTCTTGGGTTATAGGATAACACAACGAAACAACAACAAAACCAAATAAACAAAAACATACAAAGAAAAAAAAACAAACACCCCCCCCATTTTCTTACAGGCTTACCATTGTATACCATTCATAACTAACTGCATTTATGAATAATAGAATAATTCCTTACATGTGAGCATAAATGTACAGTATTATGGCATAATCAAATAGAATGTATTTCAGCAGAGCTTTGAGTAAGTGAAACATTGCAATTCGTAGGTTATCTGGAAGATCAAATCCCTAGTCAGAAGCTATATTGTTGCCTTCATTTTCTTTCCCCAGCCCCATGAAGGCTTAATTGGCACCTAGCTTATATTGTGATCTCCTAGCTTCTTCGAATTTTCTTTTTTTGTTACAGATTTTTTTTAATGAGCATTTTCTCAGGGGAATTAATTATTACTTTGACTGGTATATTCATATATTTCTATCAAGGAGTTTTAAAAATTGCGAAACTCTTGACACAGTGTGCAACCATAAAAATCACAAAGAATATCTGTAGTTCTTTCTAATCCCATTAAATTTTTTTTATCTGAAGCTTTGTTAAAGCTCCTCTTTGTTAAACAACAACATTCAGAGTCAATTGCAGCTAATATCTAACATGCATGTCCTGTGACACTGCTACAGATTTACAGAAGCTCCACCATAAGAAGAAATACATGTCATGAAGTGAGACAAGCTCAAATGAATAAGGAGTTTCATCACTGCATGAACATCATTTCTGCAGAGAGAATGCTCATTACAGACTTGATTTTTCTACCTTGTTTACATTTTATGCCGAGCTATTAGAAACATGGTCACTGTGAGGCACCCTGTGGGAAAACGTAGTTTCATCACCAATCACCATATTAAGAGAGGGCCATGCCCGAGGGTCTCAACTCCATCTTTAGACAAGCAAACTTCAGTTAGTTTAAGGACCAAGACAAGCCCAAAGGCAGTGACATAGCTGCAGACCTTTAAGAAAGAAAATATTCCGTAGCTGTGTTGCTCCAGAAACAAAACCAGAAGCTTAACGCAACAGCCACAAACCTGTTTATGTGTTCATTCTTGATCCATAGGGAAGATGTTCTGTGCCCTCCCTATGCCTAAAAACCCCTCTCCTTTGCCTCCAGGTGCATCCCTTTTCTTAGACTCCTTCCTGCCATTGCCTATAATTTGCAGCCTTTTTTTTCCTGCATGGAAGCAAGTGTCACAAAAGACTTCAGTTTTCAGGCATGTGCATCATCATTTGGTGCGTTTCCCAGAGAAGGGTCTGGGACAGGAGTCTTCCAAGCCCTGTATTTGGTTTGGTTTTGCTTGCAGTAAGCTCTCCATCGAGCTGATCAGCACAAGAAGGAGTGGGGATGTGGGGATGTGGGTCCTGCTGACAGACTGTGGGTAGAGTGCGCTCTCAACACCAGGGCCCTTTCCCACCACTGCCCCTTTCACAGGGAGGCCTGAAAGCAGCCAGTGTGCATCAGTCAGGAGAAAACTTGTTCCCTTCTTTCTCTCCTTTCTGACTGAGCTGCCTTGCCAGAGTTAAAGTTACCCTCAGTGTTCAAGTTACAACTTTCCTAACAAATGAAAACAGCAATTAAGGCTGCCACTTCATTCCTAAGTCACACCATTTTGTCTAATTGCAATATATATAATACATAAGATCATGCTGTGCTGGGGGATGTATATGCAATAACCGAGCACAGTGGCATGATTTAGGACAGACTGGCTTTGAATTTCTTTGTGTGAGCAGGTGGTGTTTCTACACTGCCTCAAATATATTCATCGTGACACTATAAGGTCAAACTTACCCCTTCTGAGGGCTTGGCTTTATTAATAGCCCAAATAATAAATAACAAAACACAAACTTCAGACAAGGCTTTCCTTCTACACTTTACAGAAGATATTCCCTGGGTTTGCTCTCAGCTTGTCCGACCAGTGGGTATTTACACAGGTCTTATGCTTTAAGGGGCTTCCCAGGATTGCTTTAAGAAAATTGTAATAGGTAAACTAGTTCCTGCTAAGTCGTTTCTGTCCATCCGCTGAGAAGGGGTAGTCGTCAGTGTGCTCCTTGCCCACACCATCTGTCAAAGAAATATTAACTTACACCTTCATATGCCTTGTAATGGAAGAAAGGTAAGTGTACACACACTTTAAGAAAGGGGAGAAAGTGCTTGCAGTAACTACATGCCCTATTTTAACATAGTCTCAACAGTATGCAATCCTCTAGGACAAAGACACTGAGGTAAATGAAAGATGGGACAGGCTGCAATGTGAGTTTGCCAAAGGCTGATTATGGCAGAGTAACTAGATAGCTTTCTTCTCTGAGATAGCAGATTTTCTTGACTAAAGAAATGCAGTAGGTCTCATCTCTGTGGACTTGTGAAAAGTAGGTAATAAGGTGCCACATGGGAAATTATTAGTTAAGCCAAAGAAGATGGGAATTAGTTCAAAAAGTATAATGTGGATAAGAAACTAACTAAAGGGAGATGTCAACTGCTTGTGTTGAAGAGGAAGATTCAGTCCTGGAATGAGGTTACCTGTTGCAAGGATGTGGGCTTACAAGGTTACTAGGACCTTGCCTTTATTTGTGATCTTCATTTCAAAACTGTGGTGCAAAAAGTAGGACTGTGCTAAAAAAAATTGAAATTACTGGTCATAAAAATCTGTGAGACATTATAAGTTAAGAAAGAGCTAGAAGAACAGAGACACACCCAAAGTTCACAATTGTATACTTGGAGGCCAACATTACATAAACTTTTACTTTTCAACTAGAAATGGTGTTGGGAAGACTAAGAAGTTCTTGCTGGTCCTGCCCTGGCTCTAAGCTGACAAAGACATGGAGATGGTAGCCATAATCCCCACATGGATGATAGTTCCCATGGAGGCACAGCAGTGTCAGCAGCACTACAAGGGGCCCTCTTCCAAGTTCAGCGAAAAGCTCTGGGTCTTCCCGTGTCCAGGACCTGCCACCTGGGAGAGGGGCACAGAAAGGCTACAAGGCATAAAAAGAAACAAGAACCCATCTGGCTAAGGGGCCACACTAAAACATTGCCTGTGCAATCTAGTAAAACACAGGCTGATAGGGAAGCTAATTATTCCCTGTAAAAAGATCAAGGGGGCAGACGCCAGGAAAGAAAACTAGCTATTACTCCTGAAGGACAATGTTGTCATAAATATGAGTATAGATATATATAAACTGAAAAATCTAGGCTGAATATTAAAAGCAGATTCTAACCCTTAAAGATTTATGTTTCTAAAACAGTCTTCTGACCAAAGTTATGAACAATATCTAATTTCTTTTAATAGGGAACCTGATCAATTTCTGAAATGGGACTACATGACAATAACTGTCTAGGCTATCACAGGGGATAAGGCTTAGTGACAAAAATGTCTTTTCTAGTTCTCTGCTCCTATGAACTGTTTGATTTAAGGTTTAAGATTTTATTTTTCTAACTAAGACTGTTTGACAAACTCAGTCCAGAAATTCTTTTAAAAATACATTGCATTAGTAAAAAAAAAAAGTATTAAAAATTTATCCTGTTTTACCTACATGCTTGTTGGGTGATGATTTGCTCCTGCCATCTCTATGTAAAGTTACTTCTGTTAAGGGGTTTCTTAATCTTTTACCTGTACCTCCAATGCTGCACTAAAAACTGAGGGCCCAAGGGGAATAGTGTCATTCTACTATGAAAAATATACTAAATAAGGGTGGAAATATTCATGGAGATAACTCTCCCAAATGCAGATACCATGGAAATATCTTCTTTTAACATTTGTGTCAAATGTTTCAAAGTTGGAGCAGTGCAACTTCATGCCCATTTTTGTCATTTTGAATTATCATATTCGTTCTTTTGCTATATCTGTACTAGTTTTTTACTCCCCAGATTGTCTATCCCAGCTCAGACTAATCCACATTCTGTCCCCACACATTGCTGAAATGAGCCAACGTCAAGCCAGAGCTGGTTCAAGGAAACAAGGGTTGTAGAGACAAGCTGAAATTTTAGCCTTTCATTGCTGGTACTACCTCTAGTCAAAAATAGGTGGGAAAAATGTTCAAATATGTGGTTTTAGCATAGGTGGATTGGTGAATATTTTAATACAAAGATGACAAATTTAGTCCAAATGTTTTCACTGTGTGCACTCTCTCCATGACCGGCTTTTGCCCAACGGTGCGTGCTAATCAGTGATTAGGGAATAAGGTGAGCATGACTGGTAAAAGATAACTGGAGAAAGCTCTTAAAAAATTCAAGGTCCCTTCCCATGTCTGATTTTTCCTAAATGACTTTGGCTTGCTCCTTCCTGAGCTGCATTGTAAGGGAAGGATTTGAAGTTTTCTGAATTTGCATGTCTTTGCTGGTCAAAGTCAGAATTCTTTGTTTCCTGTACATTATGGGAGCACATAAAATAAAAAAAAAAACTTACCCACTCACACACACAAAGTGGGCCTAGGGCACTTAATATTTTATTCTCATGAACAAGATGTAGCCACCTTGTGATGTGAAACAGTCAGTTTGCCAGTTTGAGCTGAGTAGCTGGAGTGGCAGAGGCAAATTGGTTTCCAGCAGTTGCAAGAGAAACCTCAGGAGACAGCTGGCTCTGCACAAGCAAGCTAAGCTGTGCTTTACAGTTATGGCATTAAAGTCCAAACCTCACAGAGGAGAATGAGCATCTGAGGAAAGCTAATCCAGGTAAAGGACCTTAAATCTACACTGCACAGATTTTGACCCAGAACTCCAGGTAAAGCACCTTAAATCTACACTGCACAGACTTTGACTAAACTTTTCTCTGAAGATTTAGTAAATCTTGGACGTCCACAATGTATAGCAGAGTAAAATTCATTATACAGTGGTAAAGGTAATCATTAGAGCATCTGGTTAAATTGTTCCAGGCAGAAGAGTGACAGTAAAATACAGAGGAGCATATTAGGGCTTTATTTCATATTGCTCTGTGTAGGCTGAACACAACTTAAACTGCTTTGCCTTCTGCATGTTTTAATCTTAACTCTTTCAAACCAGTGTGCGGTGGGCATATCTCTTACAGAATGATACAGGGTGAAATATGAATTTATCACTACTGAATATACAGAACCACCATTAAATGAGTAAACCTATCAAATTTATAATCTATGTGCATGGAAAAATCATTATTTTACCACTTAGTTTGATAGCAAACATTTATTTGAAAGAGCACTGTTATTAGCAGCCTGCTTTCAATTAAGAATCTGTTCCTTTATGACTATTTTTTGAAGACTTAACATCATGGCTGTTACATAAGTCTCATCAGCTTTTTGGCATAAGCATTCTTAGACCAGATGCAATAAGGTTTCATTTGGGTAAATCAATCGTCCTGGTAAAAGAGACATGTGGAAAAAAAAAAAAGCCAAGTTTGGGTTTCATCCCGTCTTTCTCACTTTTTGAAAAGACAGAACAGAAGTAAATTTAATAATGAAAAGTAATGGTGATATTTACAAAGATAATGCTAATTTGTGCAGTGTGCTTGAGGGGTGCTGTGAGGTGAACATTTGTCTTTTATAACCAAAGCAGAACCATTAAACCCATTTCACACAAGCTGTCAGCCATCCGTCCAGTCACAGTGCCTTTCAGTCACAATTAAGCAAGCTACTTTAGACTTTGTCATTTGTTTTACCTAAATTAAAAAAAAAAAATAAATTAAAAATCAAACTTTGTTTGCTAAAATAAAATATAGTAGGAGAGATATTTTGTTTTGGGGTGATACATCAGCCTGTAACAGCTGAAGACAGTGAAGAAGTGTGGAGAGGCAAGACCAAATCATTTGAGGATCAACATGAAAACCTACTCCAGAAACAATCCCCTTACACCCCTACCTAGCGTCTTGCCCCAGCCTCCCTATTCCTTGGCTGCACCCTCTAAAGCATCCTCCCATCACCGCTGTGGATTCTGTGTTGCTGGAATTTCTGCCCCATACATCAGCTCTGCCCTCCTCCCCATTTCCATGCCATCACCACCAACCCCCTCAGGAGGGGCACAGTCACCAGAGGAATGAGGGTGCAGAGCCAGAAACAGCTGTTGTGTGCACAAGAACTCCCCAGCTGCTCCGCTCTGCCTGGCTTGCATAAACCCTCTACCTGGAGAGGCAATGGGGGGGAAGAGGAGGCAGAAAGAATGACAGGGACTTAGACACCCAGGCTAATGCAGAAGTTATTATTATCTTGACTTTATTGGCAGTCTATCAGCTTTGGATGAAAAATTCAAAGATAATGCAAGTATCATGTTAATGGGAAGTTCTGTAATATGTGTTACAGGCATTGTAAGGATGCCTGAGTAAATCCTCTTTCAGTGGTGAACTGGCTAATCTGTTGCATTTTTAAAGGCCATTTGTCCTGAGAGATTATGAATTTATATTGCCTAAGGTTGTATTCCATCATTACAAAAGTGCTAGAATCCTCCTTAAAATTTGTTTTACCTTTAGTAACACTGGGAATTTTGTCTCCTGTACTACATTTACTAACACTGGCGTTTTGACATTTGAGAGTTGTCTTTTGGTTTTACGTGCCCCAGGAAAAAATTAGAGACACAGCTTCTCTTAATAATGCAACTAGTGGTTCTACTTATTCAGTAGCCTCAAGCCACTGACACCTTTCTTTACTTTCTATACAATCATCTTCACATACAAAGGTCTACTGTTAAATGATTAAGTCGGTGTTCAAACTGTGATCTGTTTAACTTATCTGAGACTTTTCTCAGCCAAAGGCAGATGTCACTTTACACTTTCTCCAACAAAAATTTGTATATCCTACATTCCATTAATAGAAGGAAGTGTACAGATAATGGGTAAATGTAATTACTGGACAGTACTACTGTGCAGTATTCTACTATTTCAACCCCAAATTGTCACGTATATCCCCAATGTATCTCTTTTCAGCATAGATTCCCTTTTATTTACAGCCATTCCGAACCTGGGCTTGGCAACTAACTCACTATTGTTTGTGTGAATTCAATTTTGGAAGAACTTAAGAGCTGATGTAACCTTGCCTGCCTATTTTTCTCTTACATGTCCCTCTGCTATTCTCAGGAATTCTTTTGTTGCCAGGAAAGTTTGTGGAAAAATAGTACTTTTGAGCAAATGGAAGAAAATAGTGTAAGAAGTGAAGATTAAGTCCACTTCAGATTTGGCTGAGAAAGGGTAGAAAGGACATGTCCCCAGGAAGGAACAAGCCCCAGCTGTGGTGACTCATTAGTAGAAGTGATTTGCTACCAAGACTGATATGCTTTCATGCTTATCAACAACCAACATTCTCTTCCTCAGCCTGGCTTCAGACAAGGGATCATTTAACATTTCTGTATTAACTCTAAACATTCTCTGCCTTTCTGGGTATGCTGGACCTTCTAGGCCATCTTCTGTAGGATCTTCTGCGGAAACACAGACAGTACATAGACCTATTCAGAGACTATTCACCTAGGTATGAACTTTCTAGGCACTAAGTATTTAACAAAATGCTATTTTAAGTAGTACAGTGAAGGCACTTTATGTCTTTGATTCTCCCTACTCTGCTTAGTTTTGTTTTGTGTTTTCTTTCCCCCTGGACTTCAGTTACTGGTTTATAGAAAATGATAGGCAATGTATTTCAGTTATTTTGTGAGAGTACCTATGCTGAGATGGCAAAGAAAATTTCAATATATCCTAATTTATTCAAATCTTAATGAAAAAAAAGTGTTTGCATGGTCAGAGGCCATACAACACAGATTTTCTAGTAAATTCTGATCAACTGCCAAAGATGTCTTGACATATGAAACAAACTTCTGTGAGATGAGACTCTGTATGGATGGGAAGTGCTCACATCTGAAGGAGTCCTAGATTTAAACCTGAAAATTTTAGTGTGGTCCTACAGAGGAAGGCTATGAATATTCTGACACGTGAGTACTGCCTGTAATCCACATCTGACCCGTGTGAAGATTAAAAGTTGGTGCCTTCCATGTAGGCTGAAGAAGCAAATGCTCAGTGATATGTTCTTGAGCATATCTCCAGTGCATTCCCAAACCATCCTTTGATAAAATGGTGTTTTACAAGTAGGGCAAGAAAAAATTTGTGTTGGGATTAAAACGCCTGGCCAACACCTCTGCAACTGCCACCTAGAGACTTCTGTAAGTGTACTCATTGGGGAATGTAGTTTGGGGCCTGCACAAGTGACATCTGATTGGAATCACAGGCCTCAAAGAAGCTTGAGCATAATCTAAAACTGGGGACTATGAAGGTCTTTTAGTCATTACCTGGCATTACTGAAGGTGAAAAAAAAAAACAATGGCAGAAATACTTAAGACTGTCTTGAATAGGATATGAAATAGAGATTCCACTAACACAGTTAGAAGGAAAGATAAGTAGCTACTGGAGAGGGTCCAGCAGAGGGCCACAGAGATGATTAGGGGTCTGGAGCATCTCTCTTCTGCAGAACGACTGCAGGAGCTGGGCCTGTTTAGTCTAGAGAAGAGAAGACTGAGAGAGCATCTCATTAATGCATATAAATATCTTGAAGGCTGGTGTCAAGAGGATGGTGCCAAACTCTTTCCAGTGGCGCCCAGAGACACGACAAAGAGTAGTGTCCATAAACTAAAACACAAGAAGTTCCACCTCGACGTGAGGAAGATCTTCTTTAAATTGAGGGTGACAGAGTGCTGAACAGCCTGCCCAGGGAGATCATGGAGTCTCCCTCTCTGGAGACATTCCAAATCCACCTGGATGTGTTCCTGTGTAACTTGCTCTAGGTGACCCTGTCTTGGCAGGCAGGTTGAACTGGATGATCTCCAGAGGTCACTTCCAACCCCAAATATTCTATGATTCTATGATCTTGTAACTCTATGATTTTGTGATTCTGTAAAGCAGGTGACAGAAAGAACACCAGATAGAGTTTTTAAAAAATAGTGTTCAGGCAACCTTAAAGTACAGCCTATCTGTGGCCTTGTTCTGATCAGCCACTTAAGAAGTAGGGCTTTACTGAGAGCATTAACCATCTTTTAGGTTTTAGCCTTGCTTTATTTTTTTGTTTATAACATTCCTGGGTCTGCCAAACCTGTTCTGCTGATGGATGTATATGATTTGTGAAACACTTGACTTTGGTAAAAGAAATGGTGCCTTTACAAGGGAGTATTTACCAGGACTTGCACAGGATCTTGTAGCACTTACGCTTGATAATGCTTTAGAGGTGGGGAGGCACATAAAACCCCAGATCTGTGAGATGTTGTAAGTCTTTCTTATGGCCAGGGAGTGTCAGTGACACGAGCCTGCTTCTCATCCTCTTAACACCAGATGGAAATGCCAGAAATAAACAAATATTTCAGTTCTGTGCAAAAGTCCTTGGGAAAGGCCAGGACAGATAAAATGTTTGGGAGGGGGAAGAAGCACAATGGAGAATGAACCAAACAATAAATGTGACCATGTGCACTGTGAGCCACCTGACTAAACCAGATGCCTCTGGAGAGGAAACGGCAAAATACCTTTATATCCCCTGGAGCCATCAAAGGAAGCCTGCAATGCAGGGCATCAGCATTATCCTCTCAGGTTTAATATCTGATGTGTTTGCATCTGTGATGGGGGAGCAAGGCAGAATTCCCGTTACAAGAGTACAATAGTTATCTACAGGCTAACATTGCACAGACCAAGAGTTATATTGGGTCATATGCTGGACTCAGATGTGTCTGGAGAAGGCTTGGGATTTTTTCCCCTTAGTATTGGAAAAAGCATTAAATGGAGGCAAACTAATACTCTGTATCTGCTACACCTTGAGAGGCAGGTTTCAGCCTTGTCTGAGACCCTCTGCTATTCATAAACTATTCTGTTAGTTCAATTTCATCCCCTTTCTGGTTCATTGTTATTTTAATAATTTTTTTATTTTGCAATATTATTTTAAGACAATGCGACAGCCAGTGAATAGCTTGACTGTATTCATTTAAGTTTTCTGGATGAAGAAAGTTTCTAATAACTCTACCAATGGGTCAGTTCATTCCCTACTCACAACAACTACAAAAAAGGACAGGAAACTCCCTCGAGGAATTTTCTACAGATGGTTCCATCAGGAAGGCATTAAGTGTATATTTATCTCTTGCCTGCCCTTATTCCTCTTGGAACAGGCAAAGCGATTCGGATCTGGGAACCAGGATATCTCAAGGGATCTGCCAGAGGTCAGGCATTTCTGCTTAGAAACCCAGAGCCTGTGTGCTACCCATACTCCCTGCAGTTCTTTCTTAGTCCTGGCAGTGCAGATCCAGAATACAGCCAAGGCACAGAGAGGACTTCACACAATGTATATTTACTTTTGGGTAGATTCTTGATTATTTCTGGATGAGAATTACATGAGGCATACCAAACCTCTTGGAATGAATGTACAACCCACCCTTCTTCCACAAAGTGGAGAATGCTTCAGAGTCAGGACAAGGCTGGGGAGAGTGGACCCTGCAGCCTTCTGTAATGGTCTGTTTCACAGAGTTTGTGAGGGCTACGTGACCTAAACATGCAGCACCTTTACCAGCTGTCCACAATTGTAAAGAATGAAAACATCACATAAATGACACTGTTCTTCTCACATATTCAATAACACTGATTTGACTGGAAATTACTCAGGACTTACTCATGTCATTTGTCATTGTCTCTTTGTCAGCATCACTGAATAAATCTACAAGATGTTGACCCAGTTAAACATTGGTTTTCTATGCCTTACATCACTGGGAAGGGGGTTTTTCGAACGAAGAAGACTCTGAAGAGGTACAAATGATCCACAGCATTTTGTAAACCTGGGGCATATGGAGAAGTCAGTCAAAACAAAATAATATAGCAGTAAGTTAGCACAGTGGCTTAAAATGTTAAGAGAAATTGAGAATAAACCTCTTTTATATGAATTGCAAGTGGTTACCTGAATAAGGAGAACGTGATTTGTCCCTTGGTCGTGGTAAAGCTGGAGATTCCTAAGGAACCAAAAACATGTGGATGAAGGGTTGTATCACCAGAGGAAAAAGGATATGGCAAATGGTTGAGGTATTTTCATCCTCTTCAAAGGCAGAATTCTGTTTTCTTGAGGCCAGTCTGTCCCTCACTGAACTTCATTTTCTTTTCTCAGAGTAAGAAGCAGTCATAGAGAAGAGGTATCTTATCATCATATAAAATGCAACAGAGAATAGGGAAAAAAGTTTGTGGATAAAAGTTTGATTGCTTTAGGAGATACTGACAAGGAACAAATGGTTTTCTGTAAGTACAGTATATGTTAGAAAGGAAGAAGGCACTGCTCTGGAAGGACGAGGGCAAGAGAAAGATCCCAGCAGAGGGTGCTCTCACTTACCAGTATATTGCCTGAGGGATAAGAAGTCTCTCCCCACGGGTTTCCATAGGAAAAAGAATATTTTTGTTTGCTCTGTGATTCTTGGTTATATGCTTGTCTAGCAGTTCTGGGATTGTCAGCCAGGAAATCACCACAGGGGCAGTATTCAATCTTTCAGAGCAAGGAGGAGCTGGAAGAAGCCCTCTTACCACCCACAGCATAGCTGGGTGCTTCCTCAGCACTTTGCTGTCTGTGGGCTGAGATACAGAAATCAGTGGAAAGAAGGATGGGCTGAGCCCAGGCAGCAACACAGCCTAATGGTGAGCACTCGGTGGGCAGACCTGGTGCCTGGGACATGCTTGGCCATTAGCATCCTGGAGTTCAGATTTCAAAGTAGGACCCAGGGACAGGAATTTGTTAGGTCTTGTTCAGTACTAGCAAATCAGAAATTGAACTATTTCATTTTGTTTTGCACCCACAGCTGAGCAATACCTGACAGTTGGGACAAATTCTTAGTACTGAATTTGTAGAAAGGAAAGCAAACTTGCTTAGCTATGGGGACATGGCAATCACAGGTTGTTACCATTCCTCTCTCCTAATCTGAATAATTTATCTGGAGGGAAAAAAAATATCAAGTACAGTGTGCATTATAATAAAAATACTGTATTTTGGAAACAGGTAGATTCACAACTCACAGTTTAGCTGAGTTTTTACTTTAAGAAAAAAAATGACTGGAAATAAATTTCCTCAGCATTTTCCAGAGCAACTTAGTGATTACCTCCCTGCTACAGAATAAGAATATCTCATTTAGGTTCACCCACTGGATTAAGATAAACTGGAATATCAAGGGCTTTTTCTTCGAATAAAGCAAATGAAACTTGAAAGGGGAAGAGAACACTGCTGCCAGAATTAAAAATATCTACAACAGAGGAGATATTGTCCTGTTGAGTCTGAATTAACTTGTCTCTTGGTATGAGAAGGTAAGATCCCTGGCAGGCAGGAGGAGAAGGAAAGATCAGCATCTGGCTTTTGTACCCGTGTGAGCCTCCTGGGACCCCTCTTATGAGTAACGCTTGTATAGCCACAGAGCAGGGGAGGAAATGTGTTAGTTCAGGCCTGTAGGTGCTCTGTGGTAGGAGGTGGAAATGCCCAGGCATGCCTGATGGGAAGCAGTGGGGTGAGTCACTTTGCCGTGACTACCTGGGCACATTGTTTCTCTTTGTTTTTGCAAAGGTTTATGTTTTATTTGTTGTTTCCTGATTGTTTTCTGTAGTCAGTTATCAACCTGAAAGCAGCTGCTTTGATCTTCTTGTTAGGAGAAAGGAAACTTATTTGGGCTCTTCACATCGGTAGGGATTACTTACCTGAGATGAAGAAAAAACCTGAATGGCTCAGGCTTGAATTTCCCAAGGAGAGGCTACTTGTCAAAATTAATGATAATGATACCTTTCAGTTTAAGGCGATAGTCTATGAACATTCTCAGTTGTAGTAACTGTTATGTAAGGTTTTCTGGGGGGCAAATACCTTTACCCGTAGCTGTTCTTCTTTAATGCTTTAGTACTGAAAATAAGAATTTAGAAGAGGGTAGAATTCCACTTGCTTTTGTTAACCTCTAAAGAGTACAAAGCCAAGACCAGGAAGTCCCATTACTGAAACAAAACATTTATTTCCGCCCCCCCCCCCAACTCTCTTTGCAAAATGTTTGGTGTCATCTAATTGCATTCCTCACTTGCTATATTTGCATTATTGACTGTAATAATGCTGTATCTGCTGAAAGTATTAAAAATCAATAAAGTACAGTTAACATATAGACCATAAAAAAGTAGTATTGTTCTGGAGTGCGAAAAGAATAGAAAAGAAGCTGAAATTCTTGCCTTCTCTTTTAGATAAAATAATGGCCCAAAGATCTATTTATATTTTACACAATTATTGGCTTTTACATTCTTAGATTAACATTCAAAATCAATTCCTATAAGGCTGGGATGATACTGCTAGTGGATGTAGTAAAGTATCTTCCACAGAAAAAATTACACCTCTCTCTTCTTTGAAAGTCATAGCTAAAGATGCTGATAGCAAAAGGGTCTTTGGCAAAGTGGAAATCTCAGCTGCAGATGGGAGGTTTATTGCCTTCCTTTGCATTTTACAGCATATTCTGTAAGTCAGCTGGGGAAAGCAATGGACATTTGCCAAAGCAGAACCCCATTTGTCTAATCACCAAGTATACCCACAAGCTCCGCAAGAGAATATACCAGTGAAGCTCTTTACATGACTGTCTGGAGTGTAACACAGAAGAAATGAGGGAGCACTGAAGTTGCTGCAAATGCTTGAGTATTTCTGCAAGTGTACTTTTTCATTTTTCCCTGGAAATGGTGCATGACACACTCATACTGTTAAGATCTCTGCATTCATTTTCTCTCTCTCTTCCCCCCCCCCCCCCCCCCCCCCGACAAAATAAACCTCAGAAGATACTGGAGAGATGTCAAAAAACCTCATTGAAAAGGTCTTTCTTATGGTATCTAACAACAATTTATGGTGACTCTCCACCTCCCTTCTTTCCCTTGTCCCCCAGGAAACCTTACTGAATTTAGTGCTGGGGAAATTTGCTGGACCTGAAACCAGAACAGATTCTGCTCAGCACAACACATGCAATAGAAAAAAGGCATCCTCCAAATGCCCTGGACATCCTGAGCTGAAGAGACCTTCTCTAGGGGTGAAACAGTGCTTTGGTCTCAGTGCTAATTCAGTTCTCGTCCTCTCTGCTGTGACTGCCAACAACCGTATCAATTAGTCGTACCAATTGTGATGGTGATTTCTGTGATGTGAACACCTGTCCTTTAGGAACTGGGCGAAGGCCACCAAACAGTTGTCAGATGGTAAGTGTAATGCTAATTGATCCAATCCATAGATCTGTCTCTATATAATGCTTAGTGCCAGAAAGTTACACAGCCAGACATCTGGCAACTAGATGACCGTCTAACTCTCTATCAGTTTGACTTTGGCAGGCAACAAAGTTGGTCTAGTTGTGTATGCTGTGGGCAGCTTAAGAAAGTTAAAGCATTGTTTTATGCCTGTTGAAGGCCTCTCTAGCTTGGTCTTTATTAAAATTACAATGCTTAAGTGACCTCTGGTCAGTACCAACCTGTCTCAGACGTGAACTGACGACCTAAGAGTGAAAGGTTCCCTATCTAGTTAATCCAGTTCTGCTGTATCTGCTAAAATACTGAAAAATCAATGAAGTAGTGATAAAGCATAGACTGTAAAAAAAAAAAAGAAACCAGAAAAAAAAGAAAAAAAGCTGTTTCATTTTTGCCTTGAATACATTTGTTACTTGTCGTGATTGTAAAGCAAATGGGGCAGTGATGAGACCTTCTGATTACAAAAGGGAATACTGGATTAATATTCACAGTCAGTTTATTAGCACTTGCAGCTTAATGTTCATGAGTCCTATATTTGGGAGCAAAGCATTTCTTATGTTAAATACAGTTAGAGTAGCAGCGCTTGCCTGTTACATTCAATGCTGCATGTAGAAGTGATGTGAGCATTGTTAGCAAAATGGAGGGATAAATATAATAATTTCCTCCATCTATTAATTATCATCCTAGCTTGCTGGTATCGTCCTTGGATCACTAAATGGCAAAAATAAAGGTGGTGTCTACCCCAAGGAAACTTGAAAGATCACTCATAGCATATGAGTTTGGAGCAGTCCACATGAAAAACTACTATAATATTTTCTTTCATTCCTTCTTTTATGATGTTGAGATAGAGTGTGAGTTGGTATTAGTGAGTTTTGTAAACCTTAAAAAAGAAGAGCCAATATAAGCACATGGGTTCACAGTCTACACGTGGAACATGCTCCCTCTGCATAGACCAGGAGCATGAGAAGAAGCATAGGAATACAGAAACAACATGGCAGGGTTACACCAAGGGAAGCATTAAGGAAGAAAATATGAAGTGTACTTCTGCACGGAGCAGGGAGCGCTCATGAAGGCAGACATGAGAAACTGGAATTTGTTGTGGTCACAAGTACTGTGGAGGAATGTAACATAGTTTAAAAGAGGGCTAAACAAGATAATATTGGTGACTCGGTTGTCACCGAACTAGATGAACTGCATACAGGCTGCAGAGAGAGCACAAAGCAAGGGGTTGCAAATAGGAGGGATGTGGTTATTGAAAAAAACACATTATTATAAAGAAAATAACAATTTCTGGTGAATGTGGTAGGAAGTGTTTATGAGAAGCTGGAATTCTGAGAGAAATAAAAGAGGGGTTTCAGAAATGGTCTTGTTATGGCATGAACAGTAGTAGGGGGTAACAGAAAGAGAGGAAGGCAGAGGCAGGAAGAAAACTTAGAATAGCTTGCTTTTATTAATGTGTTTAATCTAATGACAATAATCTACCAGAAAGACAGGTACAAAGACCCAAGGGGAAAATGGGCAAGTACATTTGTGAGCTGTCAGCACTGAGATAAATCTTAAAGACAGGCCAGTCTGAAGGCACACAGATGTGTATGCACATGCTCAGAATGCCCAGAGTAGGTGATGGGCCTCCCAAAGGCTATTCCCCAAATGACCAGCCCTGCATCCCTACCCCTCCTTAGGATACACTGTGAAGATATTAAGGAACAGATAAGGGGCTAGTGCTGCCCAAAGAGAAAAGCCAGAGCTGACATACTGCTCCACTCACAGCACCTGCTATCATTTCTGCTCTGTCCTGGCAGTGGCAGCTGCCTCCCAAAGGCACTGGATTTAGGCTCTACCAGCTTGAACCATATCCTCAAAACTCAGCGCCAGTGGCTGGAAATTGCTTTTATTAGAAAGGGGATGATCCAAACCATGGTCTTTGTTCGCTCTGCAAAACACAGATAATTTGAGGGGAAAAGTGAGTAATCTTTAATGTACTCATCCAAATCAAATATTTGTCTCTGTGGTTTTGGAGGCTATCTCTCCTACACCATCTGCTGAATAAGAGCTCAGCAAAGCTTGTACTGAAGGAGATGAGTAGTCAAGGGAAGAGGATTCCCTCTGGTTTTGCAGCTTTGCACTTCAGAGGTATTTTTCCTGTGTGACTGGCACAAGGCTGTAGTGGGGTCAGCCTGTCCACCAGCCCCAAACAGGAGGCAAAACCACATTTTTGTTTGCAGATGGTTTGAAGGAGTAGAGATTTTTTTAAAAAGGTCCCACAACACTGCTCTGATGCAGGAAGTGGCAGAGATGATTAACCTGAGTTTATAGCTCTGAAGGTAATCTGACTTCCAAAAGCTCTTATGCTGTAAGGAATCGATGACACTGTAATGATTCTGCTCCATCATTGTTAAGTCCCACATAGGCATAGTGTCATGAAAATAAGACATATTCAGACATGTTGAGGATATGTTCTTATATTTAGCTCCAGTATGTGAACAGGAAGCGAAATGACAGCATATCTTTTGCTTATTCCGGCATCAGGACTGATAGATGGAAACATTCTGCAATTACCTTCACTGCAACTATTCCCTCTTCAACTCTGTGTCATCAGTTCAAATTATAAGAAAGTAACGGGAATGGGCTGGGCCATCCTCTACCTGGGAAACTGCTAAGACAGACTTAAACCACTTCAAGATTCAGAAGGTAAACACTCCTCGCAGTGACTTGTGAACCATTCTGCCAAGATGTTAACTCCAATTCTCTGACCCCATCTCCATCTTTCATCTGCTCCAATCCATCCCTCCTACAGCCTGAATGAATTTTTAATGCTTTTTGGTTTTTTGGTGTCCTACCCTGAGTGCAGTGTGTATACTTAAAATGGCAGTCACTGTTCTACATCGTAGACTGCAATTGTCACAGGCCACTGAAGACCTCTCAGCTGACAATAATTTTCAGTCATTTCATTAGCCATTCAGGCTCAACTTCAGCCAATGACTTGGACGTGACAGGTTTTGTAATATCACACTAAACTCTGGCACCATCTAGCTCTAGATATTTTGGAGGTGGGTTTTCTCAACAAAGAAATTAAAAATGTTGGACTTTTTCCCTCTTCTTGATCCATAATGCACAGTTGGTGCATTTTCTTGAAATTTTGAAATTACATTGCAATAGAATAAGCAATAATGTAGGAAGTATTTGGTATCATCCAATTATTTCCATTTTCTTTTCTACTTATAAAAGCCTCAGTGCAAAGCCTTTCTCTCTTCAGTGTGGCTGAAGCTTAAACTTTGTTCAATATTTACAAATTGCACTGGTAATCTGTGCTCGGTTTAATTTTAACAAACTTATTATGTCCTTTACCTTTCTGTCTTCACACAGATCAAGTAGTGTAGTCCTAGAAGCAGTCGCATTGTAAGTCATATCATTAATGACATTAATGAGTCTGGAATACAATGATAATTGTCACCTGTGTTTTGCAGAGGGCCCTGGGGAAACCCTACTCAGACTTCTGTTGTAAGCCCTGAGGTCAGTTTCTGAATCAGACTATACCCATTATACTCAAGGAGGGTGGAAGGCCATCTTGTCCAGCAATCCTTGATGGTCATGTGGTTTGTACCACTGCCAAGTCCACCATGGCAGTAGCAATTCTTTTTCAGAGTCATCTGGATAGTAGTGATAAACTCTGCATGTAAAATGAACACAATAAAAATTCAGGAGTGAGTGAATGGGCAATCACTTGTGGACCTTACACTCTAGACACCTCAAGAATGTTTAAGCACTTCAGAGGTGGTCTGGTCACCACAGTCACAGCAATATCAGTATGTTAGCTTCTTTTTCCAGAGACAGGGGTTTTTCTCAGTCCAGAGCTGCCCAGCAGTCCTTTTGACAGGTCCAGAGGCATTCTGCAGGAGCAGGTTGATTCATGTTCCTGCGGGTCCCTGGGGTGTAGGCAGAGTCCTACTGTACAGGGATGGTGGGTGGACAAAGGACCATTGTCTCGCGTGGCAAATGGGGGAATGTTTTAGGAAAGGGCATAACAACAGGACAAAGCTACAGCGATACTTACCTGTTCATCCCAGAATTTGCTTCATTATCTCAGTATCTCTCATTGGCTCTTCAAAAGCTGCAGGAAACAGCTCAGTTTTCTTCTTGACTCTCAGCTGTGCTTGGTGAAGGCTCTGACTCAGGGCTTCCTAGGCAGGGCTCCTTCCTTTCTGCTGGGAAGATAGAGCAGCGCCTGTCACCACACACAGCAGTGTCCCAGACTCCAAAAGGTCTATTCATTTTGTGACATTAGGTTTCAACAGTCAAGGTCATGTCTATGTAACCCTTGGTCCTTGCTTTTTTATTAATTTTTTTTTTTAATTTCCCAGTGTTCCTAATTCTGGCTCAGCTCCACCAGCACTAGCAACATGAGGATCCCAAAGGTAAACCAGTTGCCAGCACAACTAATACCACATAATTTCATCCCACTCATAGCAGTTTAATCAATATAGCATTAAAAATTCTTGCAGCAGCCAGGGCAGCAGTAGGGCTCCCCATATTACTTATCTTGATGGAGACAAACTTGCAGAGAGCAGGAAATCTTCAGAGGGTCCTCTGAAGAAAAACAAGGCCTAAGGGATAGCGCTGGTTTGGCTGAGGGAGTGAGGGTTGGTTTGTAGGGGTCTTCTCATATTTAGTGTGGCACATATTAAGTCAGCTTTGGGGGGTAGGACAGGAGTACCACAGACATAACAGTGTCTCAGAGGGGGCAGAATTAGTAATGTGCTGTGTTCATGCTCCTTTAGCATTGCCTAGAATTTCTAGGTCAGAAGAAAGCACTTATCTCCAAAGTGCTGAAACTTGACTGTTGTAGAGCCACATCTATTAAGTGACAATACACTATCTTAAGTTCTGATTTACACCAAGAGATTTTAGAAGAAAGAAAGAAAAGAAAAAAAAACAACCAAAAGACAAAGGAAAACATTTTAAGTGGAAAAAAAGGCCCAAACAAACAGATGAACAACTCTAGAAAAAGTCCCTGTTGTTTTCTGTGTGTCTCAAACTTCACCAGCCCATAGAGTGTGTGTGATGGGCAAGTGAAAGAAGACCATCCTACATGCCAGCTATTCACAATAAAACTCCAATAGGAGTTTTTGTCTGAGAGCATTTATGTCCATTTTATTAGTATGAATAAAGGGAGTTCTTTCACATTTAGCTATATCCAGAAGGGCAATAGTCCATAAATCAATACATGGCATGGCTTTGCTTTTCCAGTCCATCAGTATAATTCTTTTGGCTGCCAGTGCTTCTCTCAGGAGTCATCTCTTTTCCCATTTATTCAAATTATGTAGCGAGTTGGTGAATTCCAATACCAGCGCTGCTGCAGCTTTGTCTAAATTGATTTCCAGGACTAACTCCATTTATCTAAGAACATCGTTCCAGAAACGCGCTGTTCTATAGCTGTTTCACATCTAAAATATAAGGGTACTTTTGTCAGTGCTGAATCTACAACTTTGAACACAGACTGAAGTCAATGAGTGTGCACAAATCTTGTAAATGATTTTTCATGATGATCCCTGCTGTTTTCGTCAACGGAATTCTTCTGAGAGGCGGATAACAAATCTATTCCAATCTGTTGGTTTCCTCTCTGGCTTTTGGAAACTAGAGTTTAGTTGGGGTTTCTGATCTGTACTTGGAGTCTGAATACAAGTAGCAGTACAATAAGAGCTTGCTCAGTATTCTTTATGGTAAAAGTACTGCTACACCTCTAGGCAAGTAACTAATTACGGGTGATCAGTTCTGGTGAGGACAATGAGAGTGCCAACTGAACAGAGATAATTTATTATAATAGCCTGTCTAATCCACTTCCTGGCATATTTTATTAATATAGACATTCACAGATCTGTAAATTTGGAGAACATACAACACAGGAAAATATAAATGTAGGTATAACATATTAGAAATGTGATTTTTTTTTACAACTTTTTGAGATTACTGCAACTTTAATTTTTTTTCAGATTTTATTAGGATTCTGAGCTCTTCAAAAATAGCTGTGTATGTAGCTACATACCCATTGTTATTCCACTGTGTTAAGATTTCAGAAGCTAAACTCATTAATAAGTTGCATTATAGACTATAGTAAACTAGGCAAATTGTTCAAAGAATTATTAAAACTAGGATCATCATCTTTAATTTTGCTTGTAACTCTAAAACTAACAAAGCTGTGGAAGCTCCATTACATAGCATATGATTCTGTGCAGGCTTATGCTTGGTTTCTCTGGCTTCTTGTACAGTAGGTGTTCGTCTAGTATTGTCATTGCAATTTTTATTGCACTGCATGATGTGTGCAGATGTGCTTCATCAACATCCCATGAGGAAAAGATTCTCTGCTCAGTATCGTTGCTCCCAGATGACATCTACCTTATAGAATAACTTTCTGGGCTACCTCCTCTGGGATCAGGTAACCATTTAAATTCTCTGGATTTTGGTGTTTTAACAAGGATTTAATTACAAAGGTAAGTGTATGCACCTGCTAAGGCAGTACTAATTATTTGATAATGGGGCAATCTTTCTCAATACAACCAGGTTTTGTGGTGGTAAGCTACACTAATGAAGCACACTGAGAGAACAAATCCTCTCTATGTTAAAAGGCTTACTTAAATTAAAGAAATCTGTAAAGATTGAGAGGCTTTTTTTTATTCATCACAGATATTGACAACTGTGGAACTAATATTTATGGAGTACATCCATTACTACTGAAGGATGCTTACTTTTGCCTTGTGTGACTTCATTATACCTAATGGTATATATGGCATCATCTTTTAATGCTCATTTCTGACATTTTTATCTCATCTGTTGCTTTTGAAAGCTGGTTTATATCTGAGCTACTCAGTTGGAACCAATCAGTAACATTTCAGCAGTGCTACTGTATTTCCTTCATCCAGTACATCTGCTGCAGGCCTGTGTAGTGTGCATGGGGTCAGTATAGTGTTTTAGTTTTCAGAAACTCACACCTTATTGTGAGCCCTTTGCCAATTTAGAATTGCAGAAGCCAGAAGCTAAACTACAGTGTTACAACTTTATAATCTCAGACTAATAAAAAAAAAGTGGGGGATCTATAAGCCAGATGGGTCCAATGCCCCTGTCAAAAGCTATGTTGATCACATACCACTCGTTTTTGGTTTTTTTTCTTAATAACCAAAAACATGTTAGCATTAAAAAAGCAAATGCACTTGACAGCATCTATTCCATTATGGTTCCCAGTCATCTGCTTTATTGGGTTTGAAGGAATTTAGCCAGAGTGCTCTATTTTCACTAGAATGTCATTAAAAACTTTGCAGCTTGGGCAAGTGGTAAGCAATTTTGAGGGAGAATATTTGTTTAATTCTCATTTTGCAGAAGGTTTTATTTTTTAATTTCTTTTTTTTTTTTTTTTATATTTTTTGCCTTTTTTTCCTTTGTTCTTTTGCACTAAAGAAACATCACTTTTAAAATCTTCAGTGCTTTTCAGCAGTGAGATGAAAAATATTGACAAATTACAGATGATGAAACATGGCCAAATTTTATTCCATTTGCTGCTGAATGGTAGTCGTGCCTGTGGAAGGGATGAAAACAATTCAAAGTTCTAACCCTGAGGCAGACACCACATTATTGGAGCCCAAGCAGAAATTTCAGTATTTGGCCCATAAATATCAGAAGCTAAAAAATAAAATCAATTAATGACACTGCTTAGAAACTGTACAAAATCCACTCAACATTTGATCTCTATTCCTTGCCTCTTCTTAGGCAGTAAGGCTTATATGGTAAGTCCTTACTTCTTCATCTGCCCTCTTTTTGCCCATCGTCAAATAGGAAAGAGGTAAGAACCTCTCTTCCCACAACCCCCTTAAAAAAAAATAAATAGACACACAGAGAAGAAAAGGAATTTGTCTTCCTCTGCAATTCAAGTAGCAAAGTGAATCTTTTCAGGCAATTCCTCAGTGTCCTAGAGATCGCTGTTATTAATGTAGCTGGGGGTGCATGCTGCTGATAATTACTGTTAGCTGGAATAATTAATAAGAATAATTGCTTGGTATGGTAAGAGAAGGGGAAGCTCTGGGAAGGGGAAGGAATAGGCTGGAAGAGTGATAGACTCCCTGAGCGCATTTTTATAGACAGGAAGTTCAGCAGAAAGCATCCTGAGATTAGAAGAGTTGTCTCGATGCCAAGGACAAAAGTTAAGACATATAAGGCTTAAGTGAGATAGGAGCAATCTGGAATGCTACAGTAAGATCCTATCATGGATGTGTAAGAGAAATGAATGGTCATAGGTTTTAAAGAGGTATGATATATTAGGAATTGTGAGGCAGTCTAAAATTAGTAGTATAGTCTTTATTTGTGGTACAGGACCACTTGAGACAGACAGAAGTCAGGCAGAACAGAGAGAAGTGATGCCTTTGAGAGAGGCTTTCTGTAGTTTATCCCGACTAGAGAGAGGACAAACTAGTCATTAGAAACAAAATACAGGTACCAGGAGTATGGAGAATGACCAGAATTTTGGTATAATAGGTTAAATTTCCTGCACATTTTGCTCTTAGGAAATGACAAGCACAGCTCACAGTGCTGTTAACAGGAACAGCGCTGGCAATAGGGCTAGATGCAGCCCCCAGGGGTGGGAAGGCTGCTTGGTGATGCAGCTTTTGCCCACCAGAATCTGTTATTCTAGGTAATGCTGCTGCTGGACTACCACCTCCTCCGGGAGCATACCCAAACACTTGAACTGCAAAGAGCCATGCTGACTGCAGCACTGGCAGCCTCCATCCGCTTGCTGACTTCTGTCCCAGCCTGCCTCAACTCCTCATTCAGCTGCTCTCAATTCAGTCTTAAAGCACATGAGCTTCCATAGCAGCTTGTTCCTGGTCTTGATGACTACATGAAGATGAGCTGAGGAAGGATCATGTTGAGCTGGAGGCTCAGGAGGGGAGGGAGACAGAAGCTGTCCCCAGAGAGATGGTGCAAAGGTGATATCCTCTTTGGCCGTGACAGAAGAAAGAAACTGCCCTTGAACTCTGTCCTGACACCACAAGACAGCCCAGAGTCTTCCATGGGTGGAGGAAGTATCTCCCTTTTCCAACCTCTCAAACTCAGGAGATAAAAAGACAATCCTTTTTATTTTGATATTAATCCTGTCAGATTAATCCTTTAACAAAAGGATTTTCGTAACTCTGCTGTGGTTTGTGTGAAGACGTATTCTCCTTTCATTAGCTTAAAAGAGCACCCTCTCCTCTGCTCTTTTCTGGTGAGCTTGGTGCTGTCTCTATCCTATGCATAAATATAGTCCCTACCCTCTATACATTCGATAGGATGAAATCAAAGTAAACATGGATAGAGCAAATATGGGACGTCAGAGGCTATCTAGCAATCAGAGCAGTGATAATGTCATAAAGAACGAGCGTGCTTGGAGTGACTTTTAGTTTGGTGCTAGTCATTAAGGATATTACTCTTTGCTGGAGACAAAGTGTAGCATTTAATTCTGTCACAGGAGATAAGAAAAGCTTGTATGGACAAGGTGTGACTGTGTATGATTTCACCTACCTAATATAAATCTTTTAGGGAAGAGCAACTGAAACTGAAAAAGATAGATATAGTTAATTACATCTGTCTGGCACAGGGTAAAATCCCATTACAAAGGCTTCAGTCTGGATCTTGTCTTCCCCCATGATGCATACTACATAAATTAATTAGGGTCACAGAACAAGAAGAGATGCCAGCCTACCAATGCAGAAGAGTGACACGCTATCTTTCCCAGAATAATGCTGAAATTGCTGCTGTCGCCACGGGCCCCATCCGGTTCCCATTTCTGCTTTAGTGGCTTCTTCAGTCTGAAGTCAATAGACATGATTTTAAAGTGGTATTACCCAAGCCCTTCCCCATTCCTAGCAGCCAACCTCCAGAAGAGGTTAGAAACTGTTAACAGCTTTTCCTTCAGTGTTTGAAGGGAAATGATAGTACAGCATCATATGATTGGGCCTTGGTCCCAGATGGAGCCTCCTGGCTGCTACCCCAGTATGAATAAGGGATCTTAAGACTGCTGCCAGCTAAGGGAATTCCTCCCTTAACTTAAAAGGACACCTTTTCTGTGTACAGACTCTCACAAACAGAGAAGCCTCAAGAGGTGTAGGAATGAGACTGACATGAAGCAGCTTTTATATAAAGGACTTTCAAACCTCTGTCTGTGAGGAACACCAAAATGGCTTGCCTGATAATTTATATAAGGCTTATCCCATTTACTTAGGGATGATGTTTTCTTCATCTGGCCAGGCCTCAGAGAAAGCAGTATCCTAAGATTCAACTGCTTTGACTGAGCACCCAAAACTGCCAGCTGGCTTGTTCACATCCTCCAAACCAACATGACTGCAGTCAGATAGTTTAGCTGATACAGGAGTCTACCATGTGCAATTTTACAAAATATCATTTTAAGAGGTTCACATCTGTCCAGAGAAGCCTTTCCCAGGTCCTTTAAATACTTTAAATGTCCCTTGTTCAGGTTAACTTCTGAGCACCCAAGTTACTAATGACAACCTAACTTCCCTAGTTGGTGCCACAAAGCAGCTGCAGCAACAGCTTGGTTCTTAGGCAGGTGGAAACAGCCAGGAGAGATCTGTTATTGGGCAGTGCTGCCATACCAGTGGGACAAAGGGGACTAGGCTCCTGTTTTTTCCCCTTTGTTTCAAGCAGTTGGAAGAGCACCTTTTTTACTCTGGATGTACTGGGTAGAAACTGGGGCAGGCAGTGATGCACCAAGGGCCTGCTGAGGTGGGTTCATCTTCCCTCTTCTGAGCAGCAATGCAAAGAATACAGGCCCCTGAAAGAGGTAGGCTAAATAAATAAGCAAATACATAAATAAGACCAGATTCCGATCTTGCAAGATGCTGAATACTGCCAGGTAAGGACTGAGCACACAAGGGTCTCTCTGAAATCAGTGAAGAAAGACAAAGAGAGAAGCTGCACATCCTTGTGAAATCAGACCCGTATGGCTGTCTTTGTATCATCTTTCTTGTTTCATCTGGTTTAGTTCCTCTTTTCCTTGGCCCATGTCTGTATTACTTAAATTGCAGACACCTTCAGGTCAAAAGGTACCATGTGCAGAGGCATGCATTATATTAAAATCAGTAACTGAAAAGATACTCTCCTGAAACTTTTGGGAGGATCGTGTGCTGTGGGACCCTTCCCTCTCTGCTGCAATGCTTGTCTCCTGAGCACAGCAAGAACAGCCGCCTGTGGGTAGCTCTGCGCAGGCTGTTGGCGAAGGGGCTCCTGGGGGACTGTGCTCTGCAAGGCCAGCCAAACAAAGCACTTCATCATCTGCTTAACTTTAGGCACCTGACTAGCTCCATTGAGTTCCATACAACCGCTTACATGTCTGAAGTTAAGCACATGCTTAAAAGATTTGTTGGATTAGGGCCCAAAAGATTAGAGCTCTATAAAAGTAGCTGTGATCTTTAAAATGACAAAATGGCTTTCTCAATGGTAAAGAGAAAAATATTAACAACTCTGGAACAATCTGGTAAAAAAAAAAAGCCTTTTAAGTGTTTTGTATATATGTTATGTATGAAGAGATAAGGAAAAGCTAATAAAAAATTTTGAAGAGGCTACAGCAAAGAAAAAAAAAGAAAACAAATACAAAGAGATTTTTCTTGTCACCTGCAAGACAGTGGAAATCAGTCAGGGAGAAAGTTAGAATACAATGGCACAGGAAATGAAAATGAAGAAGCTAGTGAAGGCTTTCCTTCACTTGTACCTCCCCCCACTCTCTTTAAATGAGGTATTAACTGACTTCTTCAAACCAAATCTTAAAAGGGGGACTAAGTTAACTACAGGTCAGCCTATGTCAGGGTCACTAAGACCAGTAGAGGAAATTACCTAAGGAAACTAAAATCTAGGACATATCCAGGACCTGGAGGAAATGATACTAGATGTTAAAAGACATCTGGAAGGAAATCTTTGATTTATTGTCATAATTTAAGTGAGTTCTTAGAAAAAAAAGCAACCAGAGCATAAAATACAGGCAGGAGAAACTAAGCCCTTAAGCCATCACCCTGCAACTTTTTGTAAGACAAAGTACAAGATATATTTCAAGGTTTTCCCCATTTGCCACCAAGGCAGGGCTGAAGGCAGGAAAATAGGGTAGTGAGAGCAGGAGAGGCTTCATCTCTAAACTCCTAAACTTCCGAGCAGGTTGCCGTGCGTGGCGAAGGGGCATGGCTACTGCAGTGCTTTGGACAGCCCATGATAAAGTGCCACATGACAGTCTGCTACTGAAGCTAAAAGCAGCAGGAGCTCAGAACAGAAGAAGGGAGAAGATAAAAACCGCTGAAAAACAATGTCATGCTGCAGAGAAGTGTTGAGTGGGGCCCCTGCAGGGACCATTGCGTGGACCTTTAAGGATTTCATGTTTGCATGATTAACTAAGATGAAGAGGCCAGCTGCAAACTTTAATTTCCTGATGACACAAAGGGCCATGAACAATATATATATAGGGTTTGAATTTGTAACGGCACTGGGCTATTACATAGCAAAGCCTATTCAGAGTAGACAAAAAAAGATGGTGTTCAGGTTTATTGGTGCTTAGTAAGGAAGCAATGAGGTTGTTTCCCAGATAATTTTGATCATGAACAATCCCAGGAAGACACAAACAAAACAAAACAAACAAGACTCACAAAACAAACAAAAAATACCTACCAAAAAACCCAAACCAAGCAAACAAAAAAACCCACGCAAACACAAAAAAACCCCAAAAATCGAATAGGAAAGAAATGAAAAATAACAATAGCATCAGAGAATAGAATGTAATTACCAACAAATCTTACGTTGTTATCAGTCCCAGGTAATTATTAAAAATTATAGGTACTTCTTAAAATTGATCGGGAACAGATGCTTGTAATTTAAGAGAAGTAAAGGCTGGTACAAGAAGGTTTCCATATGTTGGTCCCTGGAAAGAAGATGATGGATCAATGATTATATCTGGCAGCTTTACATAAAACTCATGCCTAAACATACTGGGGCAGATACTCATACTGGGGCCCTACTCTGGTGATTCAAAGGTGCTGTAATGATGGATTAGATGTGTCTTTGAACCTGCAACCTCCAAAGACTGTGGCACGTTCCAAGTCACTTAAACCACTAAATTAGTAAACATACCCTTATTTTATGAAAAAGCAGGTCTCATAGTGATAAACACCAATGCCAGGTACTGTTTGCTGTCTATATTCTCTCTCCATATTCAGTTGACATTCAGTATAGATACATATATATATATATATACATACATATATATGTATATATTTTTTTCAGTATAGCAAAGATAGTGTGCTTTGCTACAATGGCTCCATATTCAGAGTGAAAACCTGGGGAGTCTGAAGAGAGAACTGATATTGGTAAAGGCTACGTCTCTTCTATATTTTCTGCATTTTCACTATATGAACTTTAAAACTTTAAAACTCCAAGGAAAAATCAAATCCCATATTTTCTGTACATAACCAGCTTCACATAATTTAATGTTATGTGGGAGGTGACAAGAAACAATTAGCCTATTTTGAGAAAATGCAGGAATTTATAGGAGCAACATAACTCATGAAGCAATAATTTAAAACTGACCTCCTAATCCATTTCACCAACCCAGAGATAAACACTGTGGAATGTTTCAAATTATACAAGAGTCTGCCTTGATCTAAGTGGGTTGAAGAGTCAGACTAAAAGCATCTCACTTAAATTCAAACCACAGTTACAAATATTCCTACTGCAGTACTGATACACGAGTGGAAAACCTCTGATTGGAAATTTTTAGAAGGAAAAATATCAGTTGATAAAAGAACAAATGTTTTTGCAGCAGTATGTTTATTTCAGTGAAATGTTGTTTGGAAAGAATAACTGAAATACTCCATTAAATTTTGTTTGAATGGTGTGTTACTTTTTCTCTCTTTTTTTGTCAAGGCATTTTTTCCTCTGTTAGAAAATTTTCTGTAGCAAAATAGCTCAAATCAGAATGGTGCTTCAAGTTAAGTCAATCTGTTTTATAAGAAATGTTAGCTCTTTTCATTTTCAGTGTGCACTAGAGCTGAAATTGCCAGTTTCTCCCTGAAGATGACAAACCTTGGGTTCCTGAAGTGCCCTGACAGCAAGTGCAGTTTCTGCTTGCACTGGCAGCATTTTCTGACTACCTGAGAGCTCCTGAAGGCTGCAGGTACCTTGACCATGTACAAGTATGGTCTGTGCTTCACTACAAAGAAGGTTGCTTAGAGACTAACGTACCCAAACATGCTGGAAATGTAGTGGTTATTAAACCAGCCTCAATCTACGATAGAGAGCAGGTACCTGTCAAATATTTCTTGAACGGTCCTTGAAACCATCCATCAGGCCCTTTCTGAAGTTAGGAAATGGGTGGGTGTGCTAAATGAGAGGCAGAAGCTCATCATCTACTGAAGCCTATCATAACATTTTAATTGCCACTTAAACCACACTTAACCAAGTGCTGGGATTTGGGGCAGCAATCTTAGACTCTTAACCTATCCTCCTGACCAAATTATAAGAGGAAAAACAAGAACTCTCAGACATTTCCCCGGAAAGTATTAAGAATAAATAAAAGATACCAGGAAGGAGAGAAAACGCTATCTTTCTATCACAGGTTAATAATTGGCTGAAGATGTTTACCTGAGTTGTTGGTAATGATAGCCTCTGGCACATCAATACAAGTGGAATACATGCTGTCTCGAAAGAAATACTGAAGAAAAACCTTTTATAGCTCCCACTGCCCCCCCAAAAAGTTACCTGATAGCAAGAGGCTGTTAAAGGTGAAGTGCATGCCTTGAGCCTTTTATTTTCCAGTGGACTGGCCTGAGTACCCTAAGCTTGGTGTCAAAACCCACTGTGTCAGTGTTGTTTGCATGTTGCAGGTGTCAAACATCCAGATGCTCAGGAGGAGTGGAGCAGGGGAGGAAGGGAACACACTTCTACACATTTTATTTTCCCTGGGGCCCTTTGCAGGACTTTGCCATGACGTGTTTCCTTTGCTCGGAGGGGTATTCCCTCACACACGGCTCTCTGCCAAGGCACTTCTGTGTGAAGCTCAGACGAAAATGGCCCATCAGGTCCCGAGTTCCTATCACTATCAATACTTTCCATATAATGGAAGTGACGGCAAGACTCCTGGAGTAACAGATGCTCCATATGTATACACGAAATTGCATCAAAGAAACTGCACTGCTCTAGCCCTTCCTCACATCCATGGAGATTGAACTAATTGACGGGAATGAAAATAGCTGAACTGTGAATGTGAGCCAAGGAAGTGTTGGGGGTCTAAGAAAAACTGCACTTGGCTTATGTCACTAAACAGCTTAAGTTTCAATTTTGAAAATTACTTCAGTTTTACTTAAATAATTCTGTCTGCCAAGCAGCCAATTTGGGGAACTGATGAATGGCAATGTTGCCCCATCTGCACTGAATGCAATATCCATTTTATATGACCTGTAGCAAAAAAGGGAGGAAAGCATTATATTCCCAGCTTCTCCCTGGCACTCTCTATAAGACTAAATGGGGATAGGGTAGAGAATTAATAAAAGACTAGTTTGCTCACATGGGAAAGGAACAAAGGAAATGATTGCCTCCTGCACTGGAGCTGTGCTGAGTGCATCACTGTGCAGTTTCTTTTATCTGCATGCTTTGGGACTGGGACAGACATACGAAACAAGTCTGATGCTTTTATTCTATATGGGTCTTATATAACGCTGAAAAAGCAGCAGACGAAGTATAAGAAGCCCTGAGAAACCGTTGGAAATATCTAACTGAATGTGAGCTTGCACAAGCAGGGCAGATAATCCAGCAGCAAGTTATCACCATACCGTCATGCCAAAGCTCCCGGAGCTCAAATTAAAATTAAAATTTGTTTAAGCCAAATTTGCCAGATTCTGAGTAGCTCCTTCCCAAGTACCAGGATAAAGTATAATCCAGACTTTTCCAGTTCCAGACACTGTAAGTAAAATATAGATATCCAGCAAGTTGAATGAGCTATTTTTACTTAATTTATGGGTTACCTGGGCTGGGATAGCACTGCTAACCTTCCACTCAACATTATAACCTAAATTTTTGCATCCTATTTTTGTTTTTTTTCCACTTTCTGAAGGCATAAAAATTTCAATATCAGCCCATAACCTAGGAGTTCAGACAAGGGCTCAATGCTTTTCATCCCAATCTCTACATGTGGCCACAGTGCTGATATGGGAACATCAGAGTGGTTTTTTCCTTCTAATATGTGCCATTTTCTTAGCCTTGGTTTTATTTTTTTTCATTAGAAGAGTAAGGGTACCAGCATCTTCTCACATGTCATGGTAGGTACTATGAGATGCCTTGAAAATACTTTGGTTTATACCCCTGATGTTAAAATTGTAGCGGGAAAATAAAAATTAAAGCTTGTGTGCTGAGACTTGCAATGCAATAAATCTACCCAAGGTCAGGGAAGACAGGCACTAGTTTTGGACAAGGGACTATTGAAATGTATTCTTATTATAACTTTATTTGAGTGCAATAAGCAATGAGTGGAGAACTACTCACTATGAAAAAGTGGACCCCTCGTGTAAATCAGATGACCGCATTAAAAAGATTAAAATGTCAATGGCTGCTGAAGTCCGAAAAAGGAGTCTGCTGAGACCTATAAAATTAGAACTAAGAAAGGGAGGTAGCTCTTAAAATTTTAACCAGATATTCTAGTATATGAATGATCACATTAGTTAATTTTCATCATGACAATCTAATTTTGTATTGATTATTTGCTTTTATTAGTTGAATCTCCTAAGAGATTAATAAAGTATGAAGAGGCCCTTTCCCTCCCACTCTTGGAATGCGCTTTTTGAAAACCAAAGATCAGGCATTAAAAAAGCAGGTGATCATCCTGGTTTTCACAGTGTCGCGTGGGAATTATTTCTGTGAGGCATCCTTGCACTGCTACATCTCAAGGTTCTCACTCAGGCAACTGGGAGTTTTACGAGGAAGGATGGAGAGAGGACTTCAAGAATTGGCCCCTGGTGAAGAATCTTATACAACATGAGCATTGTGCTGCATGCACAGCCAAGGGCCCGCAGAGAGCTGTCTGAAACAGCAATAGACACAAGGATTTATGACAAGAAGCAGCAATTGCAATATCTGGCGCTAAACATTTAATCTATGGTTACAGTTTTTACTTCGGATCAGAGCTGAAGTCAGCAGAATTAAATCTTCAAGTGTATTTCAGCAGCCCTAAATCCTTCTGATACTGTTAACAGTGGCAGACTTCCAAAATGCATTCTGTTAATAAGACAGTAAAGTATAAAACTGAGTTATCTTATCAAGAAAAAAAAAAAAAGAGAGAAGAAAGATTCTTATAAAACTGCATTTGTGGTGTCCTGACCATTTTCTATCTGAATTTCTTTCCAAATTATTTTTTTAACCCATTGCCCTTGGTAAATAAAAATTCTACTAGGAGAGGAATTCTTCCCCCAAAGCTTCAATTTTTCCTCTTTCTTTCACAGGTTAGAAGAGGTTAAGAAATCACCAATCAGCTGGTAACATGCAGTACCAATTCTCTGCAGGCCAGCAAAAGGGATTCAGCAGCTGTTACCTTCACTTTTGCACTTAACATAACTTTTTGTTCACCTGCAGCTAAAGAAGATTTATGCAGAGCACACTGGGAGGTTGCTCAACTCCCCAAGGCCACTCCATTAGCTTTCCCAGGAGCTATATTAAATGCATATTAAACCACACGCACACACACAATCCCTTCAGCTAATGCACTGGTTCCAGCTTTAAACTGACAAAAGTGAGGATACTCACAGAAAAGGCCCAGATATCATTCTTAAATCCCTGCTTTATGTCCCCAAATTACAGAACAAAAGGTAAAGTCTTGGCTTCTGTGAGTTTCACTCAAACTCTTCTTTGGTTTGTCCAAAGTGGACGTCATGGACATTGCGTTTGTAAGATCTGAGTGCCCTCTGTGTGTTTATGTGTGTGGAAGAGGTTCTAATAGGCAGACTGAAGACAAAAAGGAAAGGATAACATCTCTCATTTGCACATAACTGTTCACATGAGCCATTAATTCATGTTGTGCTGAATGAATGGAACTGTAGTGTACCTTGAGAACACACACCTGAGATTCTGAAGGCTATATTACGGTCGCATTAGCAAACACTCTGGAAGAGAAGCTGTGCAAATCAATGCCCCAACACCATTTGCTGGAGGCCTCCTGCCTGCAGAAGGCTGAGGTAGCAGAGTGCCGCTGGGAGCACATATGGAGAAGGAGCAGCTGTAATGCTGGCCCTAGTCCACCAGAGCTGCAGGTCTGGTGGAGAAGTCCTTGAAAAATTCAGGTGGGATTTAACAACGACTGTTAATCTCACCACTGCGTTACGCTAACTGGTAGAATTCGTTGGTATATTCCCTGGGATTATTGTAGGTTTTACCGGAATGCTCATCCCACTGTATTCTGCAGAGCTTCAGAATAATTTTATGTGCATTTTAGTTTCTCAAGGACCCCACTTGTTCCTGTCTTGAAAAAGCTATTCTCAAACACAAGTGATCACTGAGCTTCCTGGCTGATGTGATCACCATGATATCACTTTTCTCCAGGCTGCAAGTATATGAATATTCACAGTATGACCTCTGCTTTCCAAACAGTGCAAATCCATGCAATGGGATCTTGGTAAAGGAAAGGAAATGGGAAATTCTCTGTGTTTTGACTCCCCCTTTGAACAACCACCAAGATCATCATGCTATGCCAAAAATTGTGTGTTATTAAACTTGTAAAAAGTGTAGTAAAAAATAAGGATATGGGAGTCCATCCAAGCTTAATTCTGCTACCAGAGATGGGTGCTTGCATATGATACAATTTTCAAATACCTGAGGAGGAAAATTTTTTCCCCATCAGCTCTCTCCTTCCCTTAACACAACCCTTCTGGCAAATTCTAGGTTTTCTCCTCACAGTATGGGAGCATAGTATTCAAACTGAAAGAAATTTCTATCAATTGAAATGTTTATTTTGGTCAAGCATATTTCAGAAAATGGTGAATTTCTTCTAGATTAAAGTTGCTTCTAATAGTTCGTTTGGAGCAGGTAGCTACCATGGAAAATTTTGGTCCACAATGTTAGAGCTTGACAGATTTACAAAGAATTCAATATGGATTCTACAAAGTGAAGAGTTGGCCATTTACCAGCCTTGTAATTGTAACAGTTCTTAATAGAAGCTTGTTTCCTGCAGAGAAATCATCAGAATCATTGCAGTGCCTTATAGATTTTCATGCCAAACTTTTGACACAAAAGCCTTCTGCTATTATGGTGACAGTCAGATCATACTGCAAAGCCTATTTGGATGCTAACTATCACCTGTATTGGCCAAAGTCCTTGAAGAATTTTTCCGGGTCAGTCAAACTTTCTACTTTGCACTATTGCCATCAACTAATGCAGCAGGAGACATGGGGCATGAGAAAATGCTCCAGGGGAAAGGTAACTTGGGCAGATGTTGATGTCCTTTAAGCATAAGGTTCCTGGCAGCTCTAAGGCAGCGTGGACCAGAACCAGAGAGCCAGTGACAGTTTGATGACAATGCCTGTCTTTGCTGTGGACAACACAGAACTAGAAAATCTCCTTGCTTGTTTGTTTGTCCAGGTTTCCTGGCTTAGGACATTAAGAAAGTGCATTGATTAAGTTTCATAACCTTAGTAGAGGAACATACTCAAGGCTTTACTCAGTCTTCTGCAAGTACTTAAATCTCAGTTTCTTGAATAAATATCAGAGACATTCTTGCAGTGAATCTTGTGATTAAATTCTGATCTGGGTTACTCATCTCTAAGTCATAGTTAATTTAAGGAAACAATAAGTAGAGGCAATTTTTTTTTGTTTGGTAGTTTGGCCAGTGACCTTTAAAAGTTTGAAAAAAAATTCTGCCAACATTTTGTCTGTTTCTTTTTCCTTTTTTCAGTGAAAAGTTGTTAAAATCACAGGTTTTAAATATATTTCTCTGTTACAGGAGCAAATGCAGAGCTGTTTTCAAAATGTCTGTCTTAGAGCAAAGATTTTTGATCTATTATCATTGAGTCACAAGGAATAGATTTCTACAAGAAGCTCTCATTAACAGTTTGCAGAAGTCTCTTCAGTCTTTATCCTCAAAGTGTTCTGTGTTTCAGCATTCCTGCCCTGAGCTTGATTTTGGAGTAGTGACCCTGAAGACCCTTAAATAGAGCTGCGTTTGTGGGCATGGACATAATTCCTCCAGCTGTGCAAACAGTAAAACAAAGATAACATCTCTTCTATTACAGCCCTGCAGATCACTGAATGATAACAAGACTGACGATTTACAGTGGATTCAAGATGCATCTCTGCTCTGCAATTCCTTCTGACTCGTCAAAGAGATGACAAACAAGTCCCTCACTCCTGAAGTGTCATGCACAACTTCAAGGAGCATAAATATCCAGTTGCATTTCCCCCATCAGCAGTTTACTGTGTGACGTATTTCAGCCATGTATGTGGCATATCATTCACTGCAGCTCTCTTAGATAAGGTCCAGTTCTCTGGGATGTTCTTCCATGTTCTGATGAACTTCAATTGAAAATGAGTTCTTCTAATGAACTAAGTGAATAGAACCTAGTTCTGCATTGCACACCATTATCCCTCTGATTTTTATTTCCATATGGATTTCTGCAGGTCTGGCCCTTTTCTCTTTTTTGGCAGTCATACTCCTCAATGTTGCTCAACATTTTCAGTTTTCTGTATGTTACCAGTTGTATATCGAAAGAACCTCAGAGCACTGTTGTTGTTGGCAATGGAAAAAACTAAGGTTTTGTCAGTTTTGTGAGGTAGATGGGTTTTGGCCCACAGAAAGGTCTCATGATTTAGGACTGTTGAACAGGGTATGTTACTGAGAGTTTTCTATTACAGTTATAAGCACATAGCTAATACTGCTGACAATTGCATGATATGTAACAGCTGAAATCTAAGCCAGAAAAAGATACTGAATTAGAGAGGGTCATAAAATAACACCAGGCCACCTTCCATGGCTGGTACTCCACATTTGTCTCCACAGATGTGGAGTCCATGTGATGCGATGTCCATGTGAGCCGTAGGGGAGAAACCTGTTGTGTTAACACCTTGTTGGGAAGTGCTCCAGCTGTGGTGATGCTGTGTTCCTGCCTGCAGTGTTCATAGTGTTTAGCTACAGAGGAGCGATGAGTTTAGGTCCAAAGATACTGCTAGATGCAGAGTGAGATGGGTGGGAATTGCCGGTCCTTAGAGTGGTGGTGAAGGTGGTGGACAAATTTTGACTTACTCTGAATGTGATGTAGCTGCTCATCTAATAATCAGCTAACCAAAAAGGTGTCTTGTATTGCACTGTAGATTTTATCTTACACTGAGCTATGATGTAGCTTTCTGACAAAAATTGAGCCACTAACTTACAATTAGATAAACTTCAGTTTCTAACTAAAATAAGTTTGATTTCTCTTTGCAGAGCCATAAACAGAAATTTGCCCTCTGCAAAAAGTCCCTATTATTGAAATACAGCTTTCTAAATCCAAATCGCCATGAGAATCTTTGATAGTTTGTAAATTAGGAACAGAATATAGGCTCTAAATGTTTCAAAATAAAACCAATCTATTGAAAGCATTCACTTCTATTAATCACACTATATAATGGGCTGAATCGAGATGCTGTATTTATTTCACTCCAGAGGAAAGATCTCCATAACTCAACTGCATCTTTGCCACTCATGAATTATCAAGTCTTGCTTTGCTTGTGGGATAAATATATCTCAGTTATGTATGCTCTCTTTTCCTCTCAGTGTATCTATATATTTTTGGTGTCAATTTTTATTTATATGTATATACCTGCAATGCTCACAGTGGAGATTGTTACTTTGCAATACGTCGAAGCAAATCAATTTTGTCTACAGGCGCAATTTATTTTCCTACTGCAGCTTTCTCCAGTATCATTTCAGGAGATGATACTGGCTCCTCAGCCTTCACTATAACTGTTAAAGTTTGCCACATGGCAAAGAGGTGAGGGGGTCTAGCATTTGATCAAGTTGACAGGGAGTGTCAGGTTCCTGCTGTTAGCTGAAACACCAGCATGATGACATGCATTTGATGTCATTTCAATGCAGATTCTGACTTAGGCCAATTTATGGTCCAATTTATGTCTTGACTCTCATATCAAGGTTGAGCAAGCTATAAAATGTAATAAGAATTTCTTCAATCAATGTCCAGAGGAAAAACAAATCACTTGGTTACTAACACAATATTGCATCTACACTCTGGTAAAGTTCTCACAAGTGTGTGACATGCCCCTTACCTATGGCAAACGTGGAATAAAAGGTGGGCATGACAACATCACATCGCTGAAATGGGAGCTCCTCAATTTAAGAGCTGTTTCCAGGTTGCTCCTTCATCTATGTAGCTTTCTAGTTTGTTAAGAGTAAAATTATTCTCTCTTTGCTTCCCCTTCTCTTCCCAGCTTAAGCCTTTTTTCCTCACTACTGTATTTTTTTCTGTCTTGCACACTGTAGCTAGTTGTCTAGCAAATCTCAGCACAAGGCCCAAACAAGGTTGTGGTGGTCAGACAATGATCACATAGCCTGGTCAGCTAGTCTGTTAAAGGCTTGTATCTTTTCATTTTCAGATGTTCTCAAATCAGGTAGAAACTTCTGCCTTCCTCTTCAACTCTTCATAATCAAGACAATAACCCCATCTCAGCCAGCTGTTAGAAGACATTCTCAGTGGCAAATAGACATGTACAGCACATATTTTTAACTGGAGATGCGATACAGGATGATACGTTTTTTTTCAAAAGCACTGCTACTGCCTCTATAATGTGAAACAAATGGTTTCGCCCTGCGGACAACGTAAAGCAGGCATGAAAAAATGTATGCGTGGTCTACGCTGTATAACTTCATTCCATTATTCCTCTGATTCTGTACATTTAGGACTGCGAGTATGAGTATTTTAGGTTTTCTGTACTGAATGAGAACAGCTGACAGGGGACTTATTTTATGTGGGAAGGTCTTTGCCCTGGTAATTTCAGTAAAGTTGCTGTGCAGATGGGGTGCTAGCTCTTTACATGTCTGTGAAAATGAAATTAAGGTGAAGGGAGAGTACTCTACACATGAACATTTCTCTGCACACATCAAAAAAATTGCCCTCTGAAGCTTGCCCAAGTATACCACAGGTACACCTATCCTACAGTTTCACTGCCAGCAAGATGTCAGTGCATGTGCTGTACAATAAATGGGCTCTGACCTATGAAGGGCAGAGTGTTGGGCTTCATGTGGGTTGTCCTGTCGCATTTCAGAATTGTTGTGAGGTAGGAGATGGGACTCATCCTTAGGTAGTAGAGGAACTGGAAGACCCCAAACCACTTCTGCTGCCAGTGCGGTCCTGGCAGCCAGAAAGCAAAATGGTTTGCAGAGCTCTTATACCTAGACATGTGAGTTCTGCCAAACCCTGTTCTCAGCACAACCTTAAGGAAGCTGGTTTGCTTTCACATGGCTTAAGCATCTCATTCTATGACTATTCTCATCTTCTTAAGTTTGGTCCTCTGGATATCCAGAAAGGTTTTCTCTAATATTTCCCCGGTACTACTACTAAAATCTCTTTGGCCATAATTCAAGGTATGTTGTCCTTCTATTAGCATCTCTTTGGTCTCAAATTTAGCCCTTGCTTCTTGTTCTTACATTTTCCTCCTTTCCCTGCTACTTGCTTTATGAACTTTCTTGTTCTACCTTCGTCACCTAAGTATGTCAATATAGCACCTCCCAGTAGTGCAGTAAACAGTGATCAATATCTGTCAAACATGATGAAGTCTCTCTCCACTTCTCCCGAAGAACAGAACCATAAATGAGAAATTTTGTTTTATCAGTGTTACTTCGTTTGCGTTTGTACTGGGTTTTTGTTTGGTTTTTTTTTTAAGAAAGATTCATATTGTTTAACATTTTTATAAAGGGCAAGCATGTGTGTTATATTGGAAGAAAAAAGAAAAGGACTGTGAAAAGAGTAGAAGTTTCTTTTTTCCAAGGACTGTAAATTGTTGATATTTGATTTTCCTACCTCTCAGAACAGCCTTCCAATCTCAAAATTCCTTTCAAATGAAGATGGATTGTTTTCAAAAGGCAAGTCTAAACTGTAATAATAATTGCAGATGGATAATACATTTATTTTGTGAAAAATATCTTATTGAGAAAAATAGAAACAAACACTCATTTTTTTGGTAGAAGTCTAAATGCTCTCCTGCTCCAATATAAATCTGAATGCTGGTGAAATTTTGAGCATTTCAAGTTGTGTTTTGATTGAAACAGGATTGTCAGACAAGATTACAGAATAGCATCTTATTGACTGTAGGATGCCTGAAAATGGAGATGGTTCCTAGGCCACAGCCCAGACTAATTATCTCTTCTCGAATCCTGTGCAAGTAAGCTTTCTTATTCTGGAAAGAGTGTTGCTGGCACTGGGAACAAAACGGTTTCCTCTATATCATCACCCATCTACTCATTACTGCTCTTTGCTATTGTATTGTAATATCATCTTACATTAGTTTGCAAATTTCTTGGAGGAGAGGTTTTGTTGACTCGAAGTGGTCAACGCTCCGTTGGACTTAAGCAATGCTGTAAGCACTTGAGACTGTCTTGGGTTTTATGATGTGTCTTTTGAACATGTCTCCTTGTGCTTTTATATGTTTTTGAAATTAGCCTGTTGCTGTCTCAAGGTCTCTCCCAGTACACTTCAGTCACTGTACGAATAATGAATGATGGCAAAAATAGGCATTTTTACATAATACAGTTAATCTTACTGTACCATGGCTAAAAAAACCCACCAGAGCACGTGCAATTCAGTTCCCTGTTACACCTGATGTCATTGCAAGCACTTGTGTGGGCAGGGGTGCACAGAAAGTTCTTTTCATTGCAGTTCCTAGTATTATTATGCCACACACAGTTCTAAAAATCACATCTAAAATGCTGTGTTTTGTCTATTTTTTCAATGTTTGATATAAAAGTTATTGTCCACCCATAGCGGATATCACTGTGAGTACTCAATGACTGGGGTGGCAGTGTAATTGGTCCTTTTCTCTCCCCATCATTCAGTACCAACTTAGAGGGCTCTCCTGTATGCAGTAATAACAGAGATGTAGCACATAGATACCATGAAAAATATTTGATCCTATGTGAACTCCAAGATAGGATTGCTCTTGAAATTAGTCAGTAGTATCCTTGCATGCTCAGTGAGTGCATGATTGCAGCCAGCCTCCTTTAAAAACTGAAACTAATCCAAAACAATCAAACATCCCCAATCCGCCTAAGAAAATACGACAAAACTAAATCTAAGAAGTTATTTTTACAGCTCTGTTTATAGCCCCTTTGTTTATGCAGAGACAGGTCAGCTGAATTTAAATCTTTAAATCCTCAAGCGTCACATAAAATGCTAGCTTGCAAAAAAAAGTGTAAAAAAAATCGTGATCAGGACTTGTTACACTTTCTCTTCCAAGCATGAGGTTCAAACGATCTCTTTTAAAACACATATAATTGATATCCACTTCTATTAAAAATCCAAATGAATTTCCTCTCTCTCTAGTGCATCGCCACTCTGAATACTTCCACCAGAGAGTGGTAAACCAGCAGCTTGCTGTGTTTGCACAAAATAACTACTGCAGTGTGCTGAAAAATGTCCAACCTGCACTTCCGTTCTGAGTATGTTGTTTCATGCTGTATGGTCAATAAGTGTATGGATAATTAGGAATCTTGGCCCTCCTGTTACCCAGAGCTTTTTCCTCCTGAACCAAGAAGCCTCTGTAAAAGCACACAATTTTATGCCAGTGAAGAAATCACAGTGTGAACTGACATTATGGGAAGCAGTTTCCCAACTGGCATTAGATGAGAATTTTTCATTATATAAAAGGTGACACTATCAAGCAACGTAAATATGTAAGTATAAAACATATTAATGATGTGCAATGACAATTCTATGACCTTTCGTTTGCTTCATTGAAAGATAAGTACAGAGGACTTCAAAGGCAGGTACAGCTCCCTGTCAGGTCAGGGTAGAGTTTACTTTTGTCCTTTTCCAAGAAGAAAAGGAAATAAATTGAACTATTGGGGAAGTAAATTGCAAAATATGAGCTGTGCATTGTTATAGCATCTCTCTGTTTGAATGGTGGTGTGATCAACCAAAGATTTGCTGACACTTAGGGAGCAGCAGCGACAAGATAATATTGGCCTTCCCACCCCAAGTAGCAGCCTGACCAGCTGGATGTTAATTTATCAGAGCTGGCAGAAAAGCACTGGAGGAGACAATAAGAAGGGAGAAGCTTCTTAGTAGAGTAATCACCGTAAAGAAAACAAGAATCATATTCTTTGCGGTCATTGGGACAGTATGCTGGAGGAAAAAAAACCAAACAAAACAAAGATAGTTTTGTTTGGGGAGTCTTGTCTTTTCACAAGCATCTTTAAATTGTTTTTTGTATGATTATACTGGAATCTACTTGCATTCTCCTTGAATGGTTCTTTTCTTATAGTGACCCTAAAGACTTTCCTCACATAGCAAATCCTTTTGAAAGTTTGTCTTATGTTAAACTGTCTTGATCAGGTAGACAAATAGGATGGAAGCAATTTTCTTCTATTTCTTTTTACTAGCTGGGTAATCTTTGAAATCAGCATTGGCTGTGGAGGAACTGAACTAGCAAGGGGAGAACCGAGGAAAACCAAGGTGTCTTCAAATCACTTTGAGATACAGGAATCTAATGTCATGGAAACAGTCTCCTTGTAGCAAACATGTTTTCCATTTACAGTTTCCTAAAAATTACCTGATCCATTTTTTTTCTCTACTTGAGCATGCAGTCTGGAAACCCTCCCAAGCTGCTCAGAGTTGCTCCACAGCAGAGCCACCAAATTCTTTGCCCAGAATTTTCCCTGAAAGGAAGTGGAATAATCTCAGTATTATGCTTTGCTAACTAGACATCACGAGACTTCACCTAAATGTGTATGCCGACCGGGCTTGATTGTTGCAGGTTACCTTGACATGTATCTGTGAGATTTTGGCTCCTTTTGTTGTGTGCTGCACCGATCTCTGTGCTCTTCCTTTGCTTGCTCATGCCATAGGTGAAACCACAGTAAAAGCAAGTCAAGGTGTTCCCATGAGATCTGCTGGTATGCTGTGTGCATCCATTTATGAAACCAAGGAGAGTCCTAGCTGTGACTCTGAGTCCAGGTTCCCTGACAGCATCCATGGGCTTCCTTTTCATTTGGACACTTGTACAATGGAATGCAATGCTGACAGGAAACATAAGAAGCTTCAGTGTTGGATTTGAGATGGTTTGAGGGAGCCTGCATCCTCAGGACCACTGTGTCAGGCTCGGTGCTGACTCAGGAAGGGAGTTCACATTTCAAGGTTGTCTGGGATCCCAAAAGACATTTGCCTTTCACCTAAGGAAGAGGTTTTGGAATACATCTTGGAAAGTATAAGGAAAAAATAGACAGATTAATTGCATGTGATTCTTAGGAATTTATTATGCAGCTCAACATGCTAGTTTGGAAAGAGGATCCCTGTGTTACCCATTTTTTATAGGAAATCACTGATGGTCTACCACAAGGATAGTATACAAAATGATGCATATGGGTAGCTGTGCAACGATCCAGTGATTCAGAGTGCTCAGAATCTGAGCGTCCCTTGAGTTACACTCATATCTATTGCATGGAAGTTCATGGAATTGTGCCAGTGCAAAATTAGTCTGGGATCATAATCAGTCAGGGAGACTTTAATCAATTTGCATTCCAAATCAGTACTGAAATCTCTGTAACAAGAAAGTAGTTTTCTGCTAAACCATTTCTCTATGTTAGCACATATATACCCTTCTATAAATTTCTTCTGAAATTCTGTTTTTCTTAACTATTATGTGAATTGTTGTGTACCACAGCCATCCTACACAATATATAGTCTCACCTTCTCATGATAAGGTGAGAGGATTAGGGCTGCTTGTCCTCTAAGCAGGTTGTGACTTGCAAGCTATTGGTACACAAAGTATGTTTCCACCAGTCCTTGACAAACATTAATTTTCTTGATCCTCCCTGGTGAAGATTTGTGTTTTGACTGCAAAACTTCATACAAAAAATATTGATTAATTGTTAATATTTGGGTTTAAAAGACATTGAACTTGAGGCTATGTTTTAATACTATTATTTATGAGGAGGAGGATGCAGCTGCAGGATTTAAAAGGTGGGTGATTTTTCGGATACCATTTATGGCTCTGACCCACAGCAATTGTGCCAGGATATCTGAAAAATAGCTCCAGTTTGGAGGGGGAGTAGGAAATGGTGTTTGGAGTAAAGGATGTGGGTTAAGCTAATACTGGTGATCAAATTTTACACTGTGAAACCACAGCCTGAGACTCTCGGGGAGAGTCTGCAAAGACACAGGATCTGTGGGCAAAACAAATTCCAGAGGGACAGGTTTTCAAACTTCAAAACTATCTCAGGGAGAAGCAGAATATCTGAGGAGTAAGATAGATTTCTATGACTTAAAAGGTTACCCATTCAAAAGAAATGGGAAGAAATTGTTCTTAAATGACATCTAACCCAAGCTGGAAAGATAGACAGAGGGATCAGGAAACAAACAGTAGATGTTATTTGTTTCATTAGAATTGAACATTTCTTGTATTAGTCAGAGTAAATAGTAATTGGTTTGTGAAACCTTTTACAAAATCTCTGTGCAATTCTGCTATAAACTGAAGAGGCTAATTTCCAATTCAGAGTTCCCACAAAACCATAATTCTGGAAAAGGAAGTATTTGGGGTGTGGGAAATTCGGAGTGGCACTTCTACTCCTGGGACATGAACTGTGAAGTCCTATATATTTGCCTCCTCAAACCACCATCCACAGAGCAAACAAGTCAGTCTTAGGGACATTCAGCAGGGAGACAAGTGACAGGTACCTTTACATACATTTTTGAAAGCTACAGAAGAAAGTGGTACTAATAACAGGAAAACTTACTGGTGGATTGCGAAAAGCAAAAATTATATAGCAATGCAGAATGTTACCAGAAGCCCAAGTATCTGCAGTTGTGAGAAGACTACTTCATTCGATTTTCTTCAGATAACACTCATGCCTTTATATATCTTCCTGAATCAATGGACAAACTATTTTTCACAGAAGAGCTTGAGAGAAACAAGCATCAGTTGTGGCCATTAATTTTATGAATGATTTGTTGGAAACTGCATTAAATGGCAACATCAGCCCACAAATGAGCTTTGAAGTGTTCGTACTCTGAGCCTGTGCATATGGGCAATTTGCTGTGTAATCAGTTTTCACAGCCACCTTTTCAATCAGGGTCACTTGTCTTGTAACCATGCTCTTGTTTTGCAGATTTATATTTCACACCATCTCAGAAATGGTGCATGTACAAGTCCAGTGACCAAAAAAAGAGATAACTCAGAAAATACAGCAAGGTTATGCCCATAAGCACTTTGAACAGGGGCTTCAGCAAATGTACTACTCTGGGAGTGTCAATAAAAGAGAGAGGTAGAGCTGAAGAGAAGCTATCAGCAACCAGTAAGTGAGATTATTATTCCAGCTATCCTATGAGACTTACACTTGTGTTGTAACCCAAGTAAATTACAGTAAATTACGTGGTATTCTTACATGCAATTAAAAAGAAGTCTCATATAAAAGTAGAACAGGGATATGGCAACTATGTAAATTTAGGATGATGCCATCCAAAACACTTTATGGCTCTCCTATCACTGAGACACCGCACTAGAGAACATACAGAGATTAACCACCCAAGTGATACCAAGATCAGAGCATAAAACATATGGGAAAATATCAGAGGAACTGAATTTATACAGAGATCCCTCACTGGGGACATTACCAATATGTAGAAGTGCCTTTAATGAAGTAAGGGAATTCTTCACATTAGTACAAGAAGGTAGAACAAGAAGCAGCAGTCTCAAACAGAGGAAGAAAAAGTTTAGGTTAGATATCATGATTTTTTCCTTAAAACAGGTGAGCTGGGTATTAAAATAGGCTGCCCATAGAGAGGCTATCTCCTTAAGATATGAGTGAGAGCAGATGAAACTTCACATGATAGCAGATAGCAAAGCCATGCAAGATGTAGATATCAGTTTGAGCCCTACCAACTCTCCTAAACCAATAAGCCACCTCTGAAAGTTAGTGGAGAGGGGTGGCACACGTGCTGTGACCCTAGAGCACCCATAGTGTGAGGAAACTCCAGTAGCTGCTTGCAGGAGAGTGGTAACACTCTCTCACCAGCAGCTTCTACTGCCTCCATGATGGTCAGGTGATGCAGTGCCACACATTTCTGAGGATTTAGATGATGCAGGAGTTTTCTTCCAGTCCTTTGTCCTTGGTTCCAACTCATCTATAAATTACATATCTTAGTGTGTAAAGACTTATATTACTACTAATTCACTCTGTGATGCAATAAGGCAATGAAAGACCAGGAGAAATGGATAAAAAAATCCCAGTGAAATGAAGTTGCATGTGGCACCCATACTGAAATTTCTCATGTAGGGGTTTCAAAGTGCCTTAAAATAACATAGGAAAGTCATGACAGACAAGGTGTGAGGGAATTTTCACTTTGAGTTAAGAAAGACCAGATTTGTTCCAAGTAGTGAAAGAACATGTAAATAATCTCAAAAAGAGATTAAGATTATTCCTACCGCTCTGCACCATTTTTTGGGTCTCTACATACAAAATCTGAAGAGATTTTGTAAATTTTATGTCTTCTTATATTCACTTAGCAAGAACATTTCCCCTTTTTTTTTCACAAGTCTAGTTAAACAGAACTCGAAAGACTGAAGAAACAAAACTTCTGCTGTTGTAGAAACCTCTAGAAAGTACAAACCAGGATCATACTGAGATCTGATATCTCAGAGGTAACAGCTTGACTGTGCCCATCAGAAACCTTCCATTTCGAGTACACCTTTCTAAACCTGTTAGCTTGTAAAATACTGGACCCTAAATGGGTCATTCTGTGTACGCTTTCTGTCCCAGGACTTGAGTTTGGTGTATTTTTTGGAGGAGGTGATGAGGAACAAGACAGCTTCCACTGTTATTCCTCTTGTTGCTTTTTTTCGGTCGTTTTAAAGGCAGTCTTTTTGAAGCCACTCTCAGAGGTCCAGAACACTAGAAAAGATTCAGGCGGAGAGATTAACAGGCAGGATAATGCAGGTGGGGCACTGAAAGACACAGGATAATACAATTTATCACATGAATTTAACCAGAGCTAGAGGGTATCTCTCTGCCAAGTGTGATTTGATTCATGTGGACACATACACATGTACGCGTGCACACACAGATGTGAGTGTACGCATGTGTGTATGACAGAAATTTCTTCTGTGCTTTGTACTGAGGGTATTCTGTGGAAATGATGTATGAAATGAAATCCCCATGCTCATGGCACGCAGGGAATATCAGACAGAACTCCACAATCACTGCAGAGATGGGCTTTGCTATTGGCAGATCAAATGCAGCCAGAAGAGCAAATCAACCTGAAAGACTCTGGGGAAAACAAATATTTTTTTAAGTTATAAAATAATGTTCCCACCCTTTTAATATCATTTCTCCCATTTTCTTTCCCTCTGGCATTCCCCTGGGCAGCCAGCTACATTAGCTGGAGCCTTAGAGAGATAAGAGCCCTCCCCACACAGATTTCCCCTTAAAAGCCCTTCACAATGTGTTAAAATTACATTTTGAATAACACTTTCTAGCTTTTTTTATTAATTTTTTAACGTGTTTTTACCATCTGAGGTTTCTTTGTAGCAACAGTAGTGGGCAGTCGTATGAGAAAGAGGGGGTTGTCCTCTTTTCTCTTCCACGCTCACCAGTACCATGCATTTGATGTTGCCTCTTTGAGAATCCAAAATAAATTAAACCGTCTCCCAGCTAGGCCTTGAGTTGTAAGAGAAACCTATGACAAAAGGAGTGGCTTCCCCAGGCCTTCTCTTTGGCTATACCAGGGCTGTAAGAAACCCTCCAGGAGAAGGAGGAGGTATGGACATACCTCTCCTGGGCTGGTGGGGTTTCGCTCCACCCATCACTGATGCTCAAGTGCACCTTAGCATTGCCAGACTGCTCCCTATGTGGTGGGATCATTTCAGCTTGACTATACATTGCTGAAGAAGGACGTTTATTTATAATACGCAGTGTAGGAAATTAGGCCATTGTACTTCTGCACAGGGGAAAGATTCATAAAAAGTCACACAGAATTATTCTTATATAAGTGACAATGACATCGTTGTAAGGAGGAAGCAGAACTTTATTTGTCTTACTTAAAATGATATATAGAGCACTTGTCTGTTTATTCCACTGCAAACAGCTTCTGCAAAAACAGCGGTAATTCCCTAGAGGGTTCTGCTGATAGTTATAAGTTACTTGAGCAAAATCTCTCAAGTGAGCTGCTGCCTTACAGGTAGCCATTATTCTAGATTCAAAGGGCTTTTTGTTTTTGTTGTTTGTTTGTTTGTTTTTTTAAATTATGTTCTCTGTAATACTGCTTTTTAAAATATAAATTGTGTCATAACACCGCTACTTTTCAAGTAGATAAGTATCTGTATCTAAATCAAAGGATGCATTGCCAAAGGAGAAACCAGTCAGTAAATTGGCTTCATAATCAAATCTGGCTCAGGTTAAAGCAAAGTTAGTTTGATGGATTCAGCTGAAACCTAGTAAATAGCAGCCTACATAATTAAGCTTCTCTACCTTCATGTATTCTCCCTGGAAGCTTATGGGCATCTCTAAGGCACAAGAGTGACAATCAGTAGCTAAGCCGAGGAAATGAACAGGCAATATTGCCCACCCAGACATCATTCCTTACCCCCCATTACCATTGTCTCACCTCTCAGAAGGATTAGTAGAATTTGTCTTCGATTCTTTGACGGGACTGCAACATCTTCCTCTAATTTAAGAATGGATTCTGGGTCTGAAAATCAAATAACTAATATTATTCAGCGGGCAAAAATCAACACTGAAATTTGGTCTTGCTCTCTCTTTCTCATTTATGCAAGCTTATGAGCCTATTGTCTGTGACGTCTCAGCCTTCAGCAGCACATTTGGAGGGTGTTTTTAAACAGATGACAGGAAGAAAAAAAATAGAAAAGTGGGATAAAAAGAAGTCTTGTAGTCCTCACAAACACTTCACATTTTTTTCCAGGGAGGAGGAAAGAGAGTAATGAATTCTTTGATGAGGCCAAAAGGAATGGGAATTGGTACTGAAGCTGACATGGGTTTGCTCCATATTCTTATTATTAATTAATTGCAATCATCAAACTATTTCTCAAACTAACTCAGCTTTCCATAGCCCATTTTCATTCTTGATTGATATTTTTCTGGTTGTTCAGCAAGAAAATGAGAAGTACAAGGTCTGAGTTTCTCTTTAGTGTTTTAGTCCCCCAAAAAACAGGTTTTCAAAGGTTGAAAATGTGTGAAGATTGGCTTAAGTTATTCATTGGAAAAAGAAAAACCAAAGCAAATTAAATTCCAGGAAATTAATGCAAAGTTCCTAATTTACTTTGGGAAGTCATCATCATTTCTCCATTATTTTTGGTTCTTTGGTGAACCAGAGAAATTCTCTTTCACTATGATAAAACTTCTTTTTCCATAAAAAATGGTAATAATAATTACCTGCTTCACAACAGTGTGGTAAGATTTAGTTAATTAGTGTTTTCAAAGTGCTTTGAGAACCTAGGATGGAAGATGCAATAGAAATGCAAAGTATTATTATTATTCAGAGTTAACAACCAAATTTCAACCATTTGCACTTATCCATCTTAACAGCATGTACTCAAGGGAAGAAAACACATAACTTGTCAGCAGACAGTCCTCTTAATGTGGGTTATAAAACCACCTTCTTGATTACCATCTGGAGTAACATTCACAAGTGAGGGATAGCAGATGTGTGCGCATGGAGAGATGCATCCCACTTTCCCAATCCATCGGACACATCAGTGTTGCCATACTGTATCTATCCAGCCCAGTATTATGCCTCTGACGCCAGCCACCTCTTGATGCTTAAGGGCAAACAAGAGCCACTCTTGCCTTTCCCTCTGTCTCTTCAGGAGAAAAACCAACAAACAACACAAGCAAACACCCCTTTCCTCCTTCCACTTCCCTCTTTCATAATAACAACGCAGCAGCCAACTGTGCAAAGCTTAACAGTGGATGAAAATGTCTTCCTGACCCCTGTGTGCAATTAGTTTCCTCCCAGGAGCATGAGATTTGATTATTTTTGCCGTTATCTTCGCTTGTACAGCCACAAGTGTTATTATCTCTTCTCCATTTTTCAGATAGCCTTTTTTTTTCCCCTTGAAGATTAGCCTGAACCTTCCAGAGTCCTTGCAGTGAGGTGCCCCACGGTGCCCTGTGGCGATGTGCTGCCTCCAGAGCAGGAAGCAGAATCAGTCTGCAGTTGGCTTTCGCATCTCTTCTGGCCCCTCGGACCACTCCAGAGGCCTGCAGGGCAGGGGTGAGGAATCCCTACAAGGATGTGGAGACAGAGGAGCTTTGTGAACAATCTGCTGAAGAGAAATTTGCTGGGATTTAATGATAAGAAACGGGTGGCATGACTTAATTTAATTTTGCTCAGACTCTGCTGCCATCCTGCCCCTTTTTAGAGGAAGAGGCAGTGGGCACACAAGAAGAGCCACTCTGCAACTCTTGTCTGTGGAAAGCCAATGCTGAGCATAAGTGGCTTAGTGTAGTACTAAATGCGTGGTTCTGGTGTCATTTCATTTACTTGCCTTGGGTGGGAACAAATTGAAAGAAATCCTGCTCTCAGGACAGAAACATGAGCCCTCCCAAACACCACACAGCATGCTAAAGGGTCCACCCAAAAAAGCAGCATGAGTGGAGAACAAGCACGCATGGCTGCTAAGGACGGCATGGGCTGTATTGTCAGAAAGGTTTGTGCAGTGTTATCCAGGAGTTCATGTTCAGCGCAGGAATTCCCAGAGGTGCCATGTCCCGGATGCCATCGTTTTCATGGCTGCTTTCTTTGCTGCTCTGAGTTTTATGGGCGGGTGGGGCCAATAAAACACCTCCTGCATTTAGGGGGAGCCTTGCTGCTGACACCGGTGGGCTTCAGATCAGGCCCCTGCACTAAGTAAGATGCTGACATTTTCAAACTTAGCAGTGGAAGTGCTGGAATACTTAACAGAGTGCCAAAGAACTGCTGTAAGAAATGCGCTAACAAAATATTTATTAACTGAGCCACTTCCTTATTTTACTTTCAAATTGCATTAAAGAGAAAAAGATTTATAGGTGACAGAAAACAATATTAAAGTCAATCAAATGCACAAAAGCCTCTGTATCCCCAGGATGTCACTCAGGGTAGAGACAGGCCATTTTAAGTCAGTGAACCTGCTTTGTTGCAATGTTCTCAAAAAGCAGGAGAAAAGACCCTTCTGGCTGAGCAGGTCTCTTTGTAGTGCCACGTGGCTTTTTTAGTGGTCAGTCAGGGATCAAAAGAGCATGGTGTATCTATCACTGCCATGGTTAATCCTATCATTAGGAGATATAAACAGCCTTCTCCCACATTAGTAATGTTTACTTCATATTGCTCTAGCATTCATTTTCACTAATATGATACAAAAGTGTAATGATGTATAAGTGTTTTTTAATGTTAAGTAAGTGAAAACAGGTGGGTAATTTACCTCTGGCTCTATACAGATTGGAGCTGGCATTTCAGAAGGAATACTGTGGACTCTTTCTTCTGTGTTTTTAATATATAATTCTTTTTATTTTCCCAGTGTCTGCTTTTACTGTTTATAGTTTATGCCACGAAGTCAGGGCCATAAGTGCCACCATAATTTTGGAGCCAGCAGAATGAAATGTTTGTTTAGAAAGCTTTCAGTTGGCCACAGGATGAGTGGGTTTGATGTGGAAGCAGGTATTCTTTACTTGTATTAAGACTAAATGTTTTGTTTGTGTAAATTACTTAGGAACTATGCTCCTGGGGCATGATCTCCCTTGGAAGAATAAGCCCTAAAATGAATCAGTGTTCTCTGTGTTGTAAGATGGGGGATGAACAGGTTTCACATCAAATTTACTGGATGTCCCGTTTTTACTTTCAGTGTAGAGTGTGTTTTTATTCATTCCGTTCCAATTCCAAACTAATGCCCAGAAATCCAAATAAAAGACGTTACTCCATGAAAAAAAACCCCAGTCAAAACATAGAGTTTTGACCCAGCAACCAGACTATCCAGAAGTGGACCATCCCCTACGTAACAAATGGGCAGGGGCTCAGGAAGCAGTGAAATCAATGGGCTTTGCAGGGTCGCACAGGTCAGACCCCACAGGGAGACCCAGTGCTTCCACATCCGCTCTGCTGTACTATGAAGCTTCTCATGCACAGGACTGAGCCTCATTTCCACTTCAAGGGAGCTTTGACTCCCGTGCTAGCGTTGCGAGATTATTTCTTTTTGTCTTTGCTTCTTTTTTTAGAATTCCTTTCTTTGAAACATTTTCCTTAGTAGTAATTGCTGCTAAAATTTCACAGAACGTTTGCAAAAGTGACAGCCTAATTCTAGAAAATTTGAAACAGTTAAAAGACATTTGTGCAGAATTTTGGTGCTGAACAGCTTTGTTGGTGAAGTTTTGCTCACTGAAGTTAGCTAGGTAATTTTTGCAAATCAGAGGACTTAAAATTGAGTACGCTCTGCTTCCATGCATTTTCTTGCTATATTTGGCATAACTGGAGGAAAAATTGTATATCAGAGATTCTGTTTTAAGGCACCGAATTGGGAATTCAAAGACTTTAGAAATGGCGTCAAAAGTATTTGCTTAAGATTTAGAAATTTCCAGTGAAAACCCTATTAAAAAAAAGTATCTGGTAGCTTAAACCTGTTATTCACATTTGCTTTTACACTAAATCAGGGTGCTAATTAGCACCCGGTGTGGTAAAAAATGTTGGCATTTTCCCAAGTCTCCTTGTTTCTTACTTGAAAAAGGCCCAGATATTTCCAGGTGGTCTGCTGCTCTATGGGGGTTGGAGGAGTCCGCCCATGAGGGGCTTCTTGCAACCTTCTCTGGGGAAGAATGTGTGCCCACGGCAACTGTGTGCACATCAGCTCCAGAAAGCTCACCAGCAGAAAGGGCAATTAAACCTGCCATGTGTTAGCATGACCATGGATATTCAAAGCATCCCTCCTTTTGGGGTAGTGGAAAAAGGATGCACAGCTCCGTGGGGCTGGTGGAGGCTACAGGTCTTGCTGGCTGATGATCTTGTACATGAAGCTGTCAGAGGGTGAGGACCGCCATCCTCACTTCCAGCCCAGCTAACAGCTCCATTCCATTCCCAGCCTTCTCCTTCCTTTCCTTCGGGCTGTGGGCTTTCTTTGTTATTTTCCTCTGGGGCTGCAATTTTTCCTGGTTAGCCACAGACAGTATATAAAACACATTTTACTAAAGTTCTTCCAACAAAAACTTCATTGAAACAACTTTTAAAGTTGTGAAAAAAATAACAGGAAATTCACACTTAGGCCCTTGAGGATGAAACATGACATATGTCTTCCAACACATAGTCACAATGGGGTGCACTATAAAAGTAAATAAGGATCACACCATGGTGCCTAGCTGTTGGAGGACATGCCTTTTGCCATTAAGTTATCATTTCCTTACTTTTTTGTCCAAACTCCCATGTACTTTTAATTGTTGACTCCAGCGACTAAATTAATCTTCTTTCTTTTATTTTAATAAAGCAATGTGTGACCTGCCTTAAGGTTAGAGACTAAAAATTAACACAAGCATTAACATTTAATATACCAACCAAAATGAAGATTTACATTGCAAACGGATAGGCAGTCTAAATTTAGGCTGTTCACAAAATGAGGCTATACACAAATGTATTTCATTAATTATATATGTCTAGGAGAGCTTAAATACAGCCAACATTTATGCACACTGAATACATGTGCCAAAAATGTTATAGTCTTGCAGTGGTGAATGCAGTTTTAATTTGCATGTGCAGTGTGTTTTTTCAACAAAAAGGGGAAAATTCCCTATAATATGTATATGCTTTCATTCTCCATTTAAAATATTGGCAAAGAAAATCTTCATAGTAATAATCACAGACTTCGCTATTAATATCCAAGATGCATTTCATTCATTTGAAAGCTTCCCTTGTGAAATATTAGCACCCATTTGGAATCTTTTCATTCTCCAAAATGATCAGCTCTTGGGATTTCCTTTCCTTTGGGTATTCTGGTGTATTTTTAAGGCCAAGTCATTCCTCTGAACATGATAGAGAGGTAGAAACACCATTAACACCATGTTCTCCCACATGACGAAAGTCAGATTACTTATTACTGGAACACACTTGTGAATTTTGTTTTAAGAGACCCATTTACAGATGAAAGTGTGCACCCTAACAGCCTCAGGCTTCTGCAGAAAAGCCTGCCTTAATAAGAGAAGAGATCTCCTTCTGGCTCTGCAGAGATTCATTGCACCTTGCCATTTCTGAAAACCCCGAGTCCTTACATGCCACATATTTTCCCCGAATAGTGTAACAGCAACTTATCCTTGATTTAAACTGAGGCACTAGAGGAAGACCATCACTGTCGGATTAAAAAAGGTCACATTCCTACCTGACCATGCCCATTTCCACATTGGAAGGGGTTAACTGTTGAACCAGTAATCTGTTGCTGTTTCTGGGATACTTTTCCTGATTGCTGGGCTAGGGGTAGCTGTGCTGCATTTGCTCCATGCCTGAGTCTGATCTTCAAAGGGACATACCCTTCCACGCATCTGGGGATTTGGGGCTAGAAGGGAAAGTAACTGACAAACTCAACTAAAGGGGAAAATAAATATACCTGTGAATTGTGGAGTAAACAGCTGCTGAGTGATTAAAACCAAGTAAAGCCAAACTGCTTAATCAGTTTTTAAAGCTGCGAAGTGACTTTAGAGAAGTGACTATAGAGTTCTTCTGCTATATAGCAAAACATAAGATGAAAGTAGCCTTTCTTACTTCATGACAGCTTAAAAGTGCTGTGCTGTCTTTTTTCTCCTCAGACTCTGGAGTGGTGTCACTTCAGGAGAATAGCTATGCCCAGGAGAGACCAGCGTGTGAGAGTGGCCCATCTCCTTTCAAATGGTGAGCTGCACTGCAGCGATGAGACTGACCCTTCAGCAAAGAAAACTGGAAGTTAAATACTGGCAATGAAAAATTCTCAGGGTCGAATCTTCTATGGAAAAACATGTTTTGCAAGATTGTGTCCAAAAACAGGGATGCACCAGGCTAACATGGGCAGACCATGCTTCCGGTGACGAACACAAGCTCCTGAAAGGCACCCCACATGTGAATACTGCCCCTGGGGCAGTGTCTGCTGTAAGCAGCAGATTGCAGCCTAGCCCTGAATGGAAACTGTAAATATATTTCCCGTATTACCCAGAAAAGTTCTAATACCTTTTCTAGTTTATGTACTATATACAGAGGCATCAGAGCTCTCACTGCTGAAATATAAAGGGTCAGAAGAAAGTTGTCCATCAAAACTTAGAAATACTAGACACAAGATTTACCACAGACAATCTGAGAGATGTCTATCTATATATAGAATCCTTTCTATTACAAGCTCTTTTTTTATCCATTCCTCACAAATAACATGAGAAGAAAAGACTTACAGACTTGGTCCTTTGTCTCTCAGGTTAGTGAAAAACACTGTCCACTAATGGAGAAAAAGGCACCTTCTGTCCTTGGAGGATAGGAGCACTTCCTCACAGGAAAAGAATGATGCCACTGCTTTATACTTAGGCTGTTAGAAGAAAGCAGAGGCCATCAGATAAGGAAGGAAACCTTCCTCTCCACCCTTGCAAGAGCGATGCAGATCCAAACACTAAGGCTGAGCAGCATCTGCTCGTAGTTTTGGACAACTCCATAGTAGCTCTCACGTGGTGTCTGCAGAGGAAATGAGTGTGTCTAAGAAAGCAGCTAGATCTCAAAAGAAAAAGAGTTTGCTGTTCTTATGTGAAGCTGTTTCTTGGGAAAGAAATAAGCAGAGCAGCTGAAGCTTCAGAAAGAGAATCATAGGACGTGAAGGGTCATTTCTGAAACTACTTGGAAGCCAAGACATTGGGAGCCAGTCGTTGACATGTCTATCTTTTTGTTAGCAGATGCACAGCAAGGCTTGGTTTGACAAAGGGATGACCATGAGATAAAGTAATGGGAAACTGTCCAGAGGAATTTGAAAAGGCATTTGGAGCTCGAAGTGACATGACACTTTCTATTTAAGAGGAGTTTTGATCAGAATCCTATCTGAATCAGACTTCAGGGCTGATGTTTGAAAAAGTCCGGAATTCCACTTTAAAGTTTTGATTCAAATCATCTCATTTCTGAACAATAACACATCCAGAACTTTTACTCAGACAAACTGAAGAGTTTCCTGCTGAATGTGCAGTGCTGCATGCTACAAACATTTATTATCTTCTCTATCGTACCAACTGTTAAACTTGGGTCATCTTTCTGATTGATTGACAAAGCTCTCCTTCAAGCCTCTCCTTGAGACAAATCTCCACTTCCCTTTTATGAGAGTTAAGCAATAGCAAATTGGGGAAATGCATAAGTAAAGGGAATATTCAATATATATAACTGGACCTCTCACAAAACTTCTTGCACATACACCTGAAAAGTAATATGCTATCTACTTGTTTCACAGACTTTCATGCATCACTTATCTGCCTAAATTGCCTTCCTTCTACGCGTTAGCATCTAGCTCAGTGACTAAGGGTTTTCTGCTGCTTTGTAACAGCTGGATAGGAGGACTACTAGAAGCACAGCACCTGCATAACATAGCAGCCTGTCAGAGATGACTCAAAGTGGGACTGGGCTCTAGACGTCACAGTCCCTCTGAATGGAGAACTGGGTCCCTGAGAGGACAGCACATCTTTCAGGAGCGGCATGAAGAGCTGAATTGGAGGACCAGAGTATACTTCTGCTCCTTTTCTTGCAGGTGCAGCATGGAAAGGACTTTACTGCAACCACTGCCAATACACTTCTCAAAACCAGCCGCTTCATGAGGCAATCCCTGCTTATTTACACTATGCCTGATTTATCCGTACCTGGAGAAGAGGATGGGTCTCTCTATTTCTAGCTCCTTCTTATCCTCCTGTGGCACTGGGGTGGCTTCTTCATGCCCTTGCTGGAGTCCCAGCTTTAACAGCCAGGTTTCTGCTGAGTGCTTTCTCAGAGGTGATCAGTCACTCCACTCCACCAGTCTCTCCTTCCCACGCCTCTTCCTGGCTTCACAGCTGTGTCTCAGGCAGCTCCTGCCTCTGTGCTGCTCATAGATTCTCCTTCTGTCATCTCAGTATTTTATCTATTTCTGTGGGAGGTGACTGGTTATGAAGAGCCCCTGCTGCTCTTTCCATCCCCAGAGTTGGATTTTCTAGGGCACATCTCTGACCTCAAGTTGTTTATGGGTGAAAGAGTTGGTCCTGCTGGATATTTGGCTTTGCTCCCAAGAAAACATACCTTCTCTAGAACCTTTTTCTAAAGAGTTATCAATTTTTACATCAACATACTGCTCTTCTATTCTGAATCATTGACCAGCTGCCCAGAGGATCTGTCATTCTTCGGGAAGAGTGGAATGAGCACAGCAGACTCAGCTGGCATGACTGCATCCCAAGCAGGGTAAGGTAGCACTGTGACTGCTTCCTAAAACTGCAAAATAAATAAGAAATAGAGAAGTGATATTGACCTCATAGTCAATGTCCCTTTCATGAACTGAATCTCTTGGTTTATAACCCAGCACACAGCTTGTCACTATAAATATCTCGGTGATCCAGTATGAAAACAACGTACATCAGAGATATGAGGATTTTGTCTTCTTTGTAGCTCACCAAGAAAGTGTGATTTACAATGAGAGCAGCATTGTCATACATTTAAAGCAGGCAGTCCTTGTAGTCAGCGACTTGTGATGGTAAAATATAAGTACTGCCTCAATATTCTCCACAGTACCACTGTGCAGGCTGCAGCCCCAACACATGCAGCAGGGATAGCAAGCACAAGAGGCAGGAGGGAAGCAGCACAGGATTGCTGTGCCTGTCCTTAGACTAGACCAGTGTTCACAATGCCTTTTGTATTCTCTCTTTCAGTCCCTGAGTTGCTTGAAGTTTTAGGAGGGAGATGTTGGGATTGGTATGGCTGCAATAACAGGTGTGTGTGCTAGGTATTAAAGCACTTGTTATCATGAGTACCTCAGGTTTTGTTGCTACTGTAAGTGCTCTTTCAAAAAGAGTTACTGATGTTTACAGGCACAGCCTTTCATACAGAATTTTAGGTCATTGATGGTCTTCTGTATTAGAAGTCATAAGGGATAACTTTGAATGATGAAAAATTATAGCACTGTCATTCCTATTCCAGCGCTATGCTAATTGTCTATAATGTGGAGAGAGACTCTGATAACAGCCTTTCAAACGCTTAAAAATAATCGCTCCTGTTTTTGGGAGTTGCTCACTGAAAAGGTCTGTCTTCATGGACACCCTTAGGAGAAACCTTGTAACTTCATTGTTGCCTTAGTTTGTATTTGGATGTCAAGCTAAGAAGACTATGCCCAGATTGCAACTATGTACAGATTTAAGGCTGGAAAAATAATCACTCACTCATTAAAAAGCTTGATTCAACTCCATGGACAGGAGACCTGGGATGTGTTGTTTCTTTCTAGAGCTCCTTTCTGAGTTGCCATGCAGAAAAAGCAATTTGCGTTCGTACTGCAGGACAGGTGAAAATTTGTTCTTGCCTGTAGCAGCTGGATGTGAGCTCTGTATTAGGTGGCCTGTATTAAAAGTGCTCACACAGCAGTGCTAGTCTTGGTGGGAGGTTTCAGAGACGGTTGGGCCGGCACACTGCAGAAAACTAATATAAGGAGAAACTCACCTAGAAATTTCTGTTTAACACTTTCAGAGTGCTGGATAGCAATAGAGATCAGATTCTAAAGGAGGAACCTTCCCTTTGGAGAAAAGACCTGAATCTCTCAGGGTAAAGACCAGAAGTGCACAGCAATGTACCTGAAGGGAGCCTAGAGCAGGACAGCAGGCCAAGGGAAACCTGTTCCTCCAGCAAGGATGCTGGTGCACAGGGCAGCTGTCTCACTCTTATCTAACAACAGTCTGAAGTATTAATGCCAACAGTGGCAATTAAAACAGTCTCTTCAAACACCCCCATTTCTTATCTTGTGCTCTGGATCATTTTTATTTAGGACTACTGAGAAGGATGAAGAAAATGCATCAAATACTTAAAACTTACTGAGTTGCAGAGGAAAATACCATCACTAAACCACATATTCTTTTTTCCTTCCATTTGTGTTTGTCTTGCCTATTTTAACCCTGAATATCTTTGCAGCAAGTCCCATCTGCTAATCCGTGCTGACATTACCTTTTTAAAAACTACCTTTTTTGTCCATTGAAACTTAAACATTTTCTTTACTACACACAGCAAGGAAAGAAAAAGAGAAAGCCGTGTTCATACAACTTTTGGTCTAGTTAGCATCACAAAGAAATTTGCTAGATCAAAACAAATTCAATGTTCTTCCTTCAAATTTTTAGTCTGTTTTAGTATGTTTTAGATGCTGCAATGTGAACAGATATCAGTGGGACACAGCATGAACTTAAAGATGAAAGTCTGGAAAAATTAACTCTATCTTGGCAGAAAAGGTCTGAGGGAGTCTTTATACCCTCAGGTATACCTCAGGTATTCCAGAAAAAGCGAGATTCATCCCACCTTACTATCAGCACTTATGCTGTAGACACTCACCTCTGCCTATGTAGGCACCCTTTGTAGGTAAAGGGAGGAAATAGGCATTTTCTCCTAAGATTTAGAATAGATGTTTGGAGGAAATTATTTACTCAGAGAGTAGTGAGGCACTAAAACTGGCTGTCCAAAGAAGTTGTGGATGCCTCATCCATGGAAGTGTTCAAGACCAGGATGGACAGGGTCCTGGGCAACCTGGTCTAGTGGATAGCATCCCTGCCCAGGACAGGGGGATTGAAACTAGATGATCTTTAAGGCCTCTTCCAATCCAAACCATTCTGTGATTTCATGACTTCAATAGTATGGCTCATCTCCCCTGGTTTTGGCGTCTATCTTAGGAACTACAGTTTGGATCTCTTTTTCCTTCTCACAAAGTAGGTCTAGACATGTTGTTCAGATCTGGATATTGAGTCTGGGAATATCTAAAGCTGAACAGAAAAGTGGCACTTCAACAATGTATGCACCAGCTCCTGTATTATTTGGAAAAACATGCATGTGTTGTGGGAGGTAAGAATGGAAGATAAACCATTATATCAATCTATATGTCTGCTCTGAGGATGCTACAGATGTGACTGTGCAATAAGCGATCCTGTTAATAAAGAGGAGGTTTATTCCTACTGACATGGAATCCATATGGTACATGAATAGGATGCCAGTGAGATCCACAGGACACAAGGAAATGTGATTAACTGCTAAACACAATAACCTGGAAGAGAAGCAAAAGAGCTTCACAGTCCGCGCTTCAGAATTATCTCAGCATTGTTTATTAAAACAATGACCCCCCTGATGTTTCACAGACTTTGATGACGTCTGTAATCTCTTGTACTGTCCCTTACTCCACAGCAAGTTCTAGTAGTTGGTTTTCTGCTGTTGTATCTATGATATGCTGCAAGGTGGTGAAAAAACTTTCAGCCTGAGTAAAGCAGATGTTTTGTTGATCCTCCTGGATGAGCTGTCAATTGCAGGCGTGAGTGTCTGCTCTTGGAAAAGGCTGGACAAAATGATACTGTTAATGCCTTCGATGTTCCTGGTTCCTGATGTTCCTAGCTGCTGGAAGAGACAACAGATAGCAACCAAATATTGCCTTCATGGTCCAACATAAACATTGTGACAGGCAGTGCTCACACCAGGAAAAAACCTCAGGCTATGAACAGCAGGAAAGGGATAAATAATCATGCAATGTCTGAATGTGTCAACTCCCAGAAGGGGAAGAAAATAGCAAGGCTTGCAGAGTCTAAGGGCATGGAGCTGCCCAGTAGAGAGACGGCTGTCTACCAACAGGCTGTTGACAGATTTGGAGACTCAATTACCACACATGGCAGAAGAAAGAAACTAGCCATGTGCAGCTATGCTATTAGACTGATGACCAATTAGATCCCAGCTGGATTGTATAACAGCTGCAAGATATTTCCAACAACACTGATAAGTCATAATATTAGGCAGAAGAAGTATGACCAAGTGCTGGCAACATACAGTCTAAACCATTTTGGCATCAGTGGGAAATGCACATTGCTGAAGAGAAACCAATAAACATGAGCCATTATAACTTGACTTTTTTATACAATATGCTGGGGGAAAGGGGAAGGAGGTCACCCACTGCTGGGTCACTGGTAGAGCAATGGTTTAATCACCGCATAACACCAAAATGCAATTGAGAGAGTGGGTGTGGCCCAAGCCAGCATTCTAGCAACTGATAGTGCCATGGTTCCTCAAGCTGATAGTGTAAGACCACAGCAGCTTGAGGGCAACATGAAATTAGACCTTCAAGGGAAGCCCTTGGAAAATGCAAAAACACAGGATCCCGCTGACTCTGGTTGAGCTTCCATAGAAGGAAGCAAAAATGCTTCTGTACAGCCACTAAGATTAGCGGAGCACGAATCAGCAGCCCTGGGATGATGCAGACACTTAAGAGACAAAATGAAACAAATTGTTGAAAAAAGTCCGTCTCCATTACCCTCTGCTGATAATAATGTCTGAGTTATCAAAGATGAAAGTGTTAACACTGATGCAGTCAGAAGCCTGCTCTGGCACACTGTTGAGGAAACGAGAGTGAGGTTATCCATTCACCTCACCTATCTGAATAACTTCTTTTCCCTTTTGGCAGTAAGTTGTAAGGCAAGACCTGTGCAGACAGCCAAATGGATCTAGAGCACTTCTAATAGGAACTGCACAGAAGAAATTCAAAGAATGAAGAGCCTGAAGGAGGCTCCAGGAAATCAATATATGTCCATGTGACTGTAATGTTAACAGAAATTATTTCATCTCCATTATTAACTCTTGTCAAAAATCAGCTTCATTTTACAAGTGTGTTGTAAAATGAAGTGGTGTTATGCAGCCAGCAATACGTGGGACAAGCTAACCTATGGGTGTAAACATTTTTCTGATTTCCAATACACAAGTTTCCAAACTGTGGCATGTGGTAGAAATAACATGTTACACTTTATTGGCTCTCTCCTTTTTTCCTGGCTGCTGAATTTCATTGAAAGATGGCTAAAATACATTAATTACTTCCCTAATATTCCTGTAATTGCTATTGCTTTGCCACAGGGAGGATATATGATAGGAAGTGGAAGAGGAGGGGATCTTTTTAGATGGGAGAATAGGAAGGGAAGTGTTCATCAGTCAGTCCTATTAAGATGCGATCCCAGATGATAAAGAAGTTTAAGGACCTCTGCTGCTTTAGCACATCTCTGTGTTTTCATTATTGTAGCTAGAGAATGAGCTGTCAGGCTCACAGGGAGACTGTCTTGTTGCTGAGCTAGTCCCTTGCTTCAACCAGTTTTACAGCTTTGTAACCATGCTGATTTCAGCAGAACCGTCCCTGATTACCACCAGTACAAAGGAAGGGGGACCTTTTCAACCTGTTTTATGGAAACTGAGGCCCAGTATTACCTTTCAGTGCTGATTTTACTTTTTCAGAAGGTGGAGACATAAAGGCACTGTAGCACAGGAGGCAACAACCTTCCTGTGGCATCAGCTGTCAGCATCAAATGTTATGTGTCTCCTTACTAGTTTGTACCTCTCCACTCACTCTAGGAGGAGTTAGCTTGCTTCTGACTAGGTGCAGGGCTAGACTGTATAGGCACCTGCCAAAGAGCTCAATGTGTGCTGCTCAGCATCAGGGCAGCAGCTCACCCTGCTGTCTCCTGACCTTCAGAGGAGTGGTGCAGCCTCCGTGCTTGGTGTGTCACGCTGCTGGTAGGTTGTAGAATCTGCAGCCCTGTGGTGGGTCATTTCAAAATTCATCCTTAGCCTCATGCCTTGAAACAGAACTTGGATGAACCAGTTCACAAAAGTATGAAAGGTGTCCTGTTGGCCCACAAATGATCATTATTATATTTATAAGGTGCTTTAGCTGGAAGGGGATGTTAATAAACCTTTACTAAACACTGACATGAGAAAAAAACCCCTGTCTATATGGATCCTATTTATTAAATATTCTTATAAACAAATTTTAAAAAACCTTCCCCCCTTTTTCAGTACATTTATTTCTGATAGCCATGTTGAGTTCTGATGATGATAAAAATATAGCTGATTGTAGCTTTTTTGCATGTGTACTAAGTGTAGATGAGCTGAATCTGCTTCTTTCACTACTTTCACCAGCCTGCTACGTCTTTTTATGTGGTGAGCTCCTTGGAACAGGAGCTCTCTCTATAGTTATAACTGTCCTTCACTTATTTTAAAAAGAATGAAGCTATTTTAGTTGTAATATGAGACTACCAAGAAACAACTCAGAGCAGTTTTGAACTTTTTGCCTTATTGAAGGTTTTTTGTTGTTGTTGTTTTGTTTGTTTGTGCTTCATTCAATAGTAATATTTACAAACATTGTGTACCATTCTGAGCACACTATTCTTACTATGTATGTACAGAGATCAGCATAGTAGTGGGCCCTCTTCTTGTTAAGAAATACAGGGCAAACTTAGCAAACAACAAACCTTAGGAAAATCATATTGGTAACTGGAAGACCACAATTAATTATTTTTATTTTTTTTTCCAATCAATTAGGTTGGGAAAGACCTCTGAGATCATTGGGTGCAACCTACGACCGAACACCGCAATGTCAACTAGAGCGTGGTGCTAAGTGCCACATCCTTAAACACCTCCAGGGATGATGACTCCATCACCCTCCTGGCAGTCCATTCCAATATCTGATTTGGGAAGAAATTCCTCCCAATGTCCAACCTAAACCTCCCCTGGTGCAGCTTGACTATATTTAGTTCCACTTGGGACCCTTAGCTGTAGCTCAGACAATGTTTTTTTGTGCCGTGGCTTCAGAATGATCGGAGAAGGGCTCTTAGGGCACAAGACTGAGCCCAAAGGCCAGACATCTCTTTCTGGTGGATGAGTGTCAAGGTTTGGAAAGAAGAGCAGTGACATTGAAGAGGACCCCGGGTTGTCACCTGATTCTCACTGAAAACAGGATACCTTTTGAAGCTTTTCACTGTCACACATTTTAATATCTAAGCATGGTTTGATTCAATTCCAAATCAAACAGCAGAGTGATATTCAAGAAATTAATAAATGTGAGAGTGAGGGATGTTTCTTGGCAAAATACTGTGCATACCTATTGCATGGCATAAATAATACATTGTGATAATTAATAATGATAAATAATAAATAATGCTGTCAGTTGCAGCACTGGGGACTGTGAATAGACCTACATTTATGAAAGTTGAAATTCTAAGCTAAAAGGATAATATTTCAAGCACTAAGCACTAAGCTGTGGCACTTTGTATTATTGCACAGTTCACATTTTATAGTTCAGTAAAGATATTCGACCACCCATCTTGTTTTTAATCACCCAACACCAAATGACAACTACGGTTACATGCCTGCAGACCTTTGAGCATCAGGTTTACATGTCTGCAAATCAATTCCAGTGGCCTAAGCTGCTTCCACGAAGCAGGAATAGGCATATAATTGCAACATTTGTGCATGCCCTTAGAAATAGGAGCACAAAAAGAAAGGACTGATGCAGCTCAAAAGCAGGCACAGAGCATTTCAAAATTTGTTGTTACATAAAACATACTTAGTATTTACCATCCTATACTACTCGTAGAGGCATTGTATTGCCTCTTCTTTTTCACTGAACTCATTTATCGGTCCTGCATATAAGCCCCCATTCTAATAGGAAATGGAAGAGCTGATTGACAGTTCATTTAACCAGATATTTCTTAAGGGAGAAATTGAAGAGGTTAATTATAATATCTCTTACTGCTTTAGTATTTCAGTGAGCCACAGTGTAAATATAACGTAAGCCTAGAATGAGAACCAATATTTTCCTGACACCTCCCCAAGCAGGCACTCTAGATTTTATGATGCTGAAGAGTCAGAGAATTCAGACCCTATTCCTCTGTACAGCAAAACAGGGACTTTCAAACAGAAAAATAAATTTGTTGGCTTTAACAATATATATTTTTGGTTAACTTAGCAGTTTCAAAAGTCCCTGCTTTCCCATGAATTCAAATGGGAGCCGCATTCACTGAGTTCTGCTCTGCTGCAGACTGTCATGTTGGCAATCTGTAAGTCATTTATTTATTATTTTTCACTGTAAGTACAGCACCTTTTCCAGTAATTTGATTTTTTAGTCAATTATATATAGTGGTTAGAATGGCTGTTGTATTCCACTGCTACTTCATTTAAAGATACATTGCTTGGGCTTCCATTCAGTCAAGTACTTAGGCAGGTACCCAACTTAAAGTGCAGCACCATCAACATTGAGTCATCTATCTTAAATTAGGCACTCTAGTTGAACTAGGACTTTAATTAGGCAGTTTTAAGGACTCCTTTGCCTTTTGTCATGAGGCATAACCCACTGTCATCAATGGAAAGTTTGCTTGAGTGCAGACTTTGTTCCTGTATTTCCAAGGCATAGATCTCCCTGGTGATGCTGTTTTATCATGTGCTTTTATTACTCCATCCCTAATGTCTTTCACTGCACGAGAAGAAGAGAAATGAAAAGAAAAATGCAGACAGGAAGGTGGCAATTTAGGGACTGTATGTCTGTGTGACAGGCATCCTAACGGAGAAGAAAGAAAAACATTTAGGAAATTCTGTACAGCCACTGCTCAAATACAAGACCACACCACTGCAGGTAAGAAATGAGAAATTTTGAGGGCTACTGAGCACTGACTCTTCACAGTGGATCAATGCTCAACGTTATTTAGCACAGGTGTTGCTGTAATAGTGACAAACTGATAAAATTCCACGTTCGTTGGCCCTCAAGCACCTCCCTCCCACCTGCGCAGTGGTCTGGTATTAGTATGCTGGGGCTGTAATAAAAACCATATCATCAGCTGGGCTGTGTCAAACCGTGCTTTTCCCTTGCCTTGTGCATGTTTATCTCCTCCTCTGGGTATTGGTCTGCCCATTTGTAGCTTATACACAAGTTTAGAAGGGATGGATGGTTGTTGTTGATCACTGTGTATGTATGTGTGTAGTATCTCTATGGAGCTAGGAAGTTCTTTTTTTTTCTGCATTTATATGGTCTGAACTCCTTTTTTCAATCCCAGCTCCAAGGATTCCAGGTGAGGAGGTAGTAGATATTTGTTGTACAGGAGAGAATCATGAGGGGTAGATTTCTGTACAGGCTGAGAACCTGGGCTGTTTGTGGAGACAGGAAGCTCAAATTTCTGTTTCTTTCATGTGGCAGTTGACACAGCATCCCTTGGTCTTTGGCCCAAGGTCTCTGATATCTCTTTACACAGACATGGGATGGGGCAGGGTGTAGAGGGGGAGAGAGAAAGAAAGAAAGAAAAGAAAAAAGAAAAGAAAGAAAAAAAAGAAAAAAGAAAAAAAAAGAAAGAAAAGAAAAAAGAAAAGAAAGAAAAGAAAGAAAAGAAAGAAATAAAGAAAAGAGAAAAGAAAGAAAAGAAAAAAGAAAGAAAAGGAAGAAAAGAAAGAAAGAAAAGAAAAAAGAAAAGAAAGAAAAGAAAAAAGAAAAGAAAGAAAGAAAAAGAGAGAAAGAAGACAGAGAAAGAAAGAAAAAGGAAGAAAGAAAAAGAAAGAAAAGAAAGAAAAAGAAAGAAAAAGAAAGAAAAGAAAGAAAAAGAAAGAAAAGAAAAAAGAAAGAAAGAAGTGAGATTTTTGAGAAAAGTAATAATTTTATAACATCTACTGATATCCTCAGGAAAAGCCTATAAGTGATGAGTTACTTTACATCCAGCAAACTTCAAACTAAATACATGTTAGAAACACTTGTCTGAGCTTAATTTTATTACATTAATCAATTAGGCATGCTGAGAGAAAATGGTGGTTGGCACTGGTGTCACCAAGCTGACTTTCCCAGTCATTAAAGGTTTCTTGCTCCTGTTCTAGTCTTGAGGAGAGGTCAGTGACTGCACCATGGATTGAGGGGCAACTGACAGACACTACATGTCCCCTAATGCAGGGCTGTCTTGCCAAAAATTGAATAAACCACCCTCACCACAAGCTGAAGTTCTCAGAGGGGAAAGGACAGAGCCACTGAAGAAACTTTGCAGGAGGCGGCTCAGCTTTGACAGCAGTAACGTAGTATGTAGATGGCTCTTGACTTGGCTGGACCCTGCCTGGCCCCGCTGCTGTGTGTTGAGGTCTCCCAACCCCACTCCCCAGTGGTTGTGGTTTTGCTCTTACTCTGTGCGGCACCACACTGGATGTCCCTACAAGCCCAGAACAGTTAATCTGCCTCCCAGTTCATTGCTATGTGGATACTTAAGAGCTGGTCGTAATATAATACCATTTTTATAAAGCAGAATTTTATCACTTTTTCCTTTTCATACTATAGGAGTGACATATTTGTTACATTTCTCTTAGGTATAGGAGACTTAGCCTGCTGCACTCAAGTTTCTACTTCTTTCCCCATCCCTACCTATGAATCATAGGGTTTTTCACCTCTTATTCCACTGATGCACAACATGCAGCTGGGATGCTTCCTCATTTACACTATTTTGCACATCTTGAAGTCAAGTGCAGCCTTATGCTACCAAGCCAACACACGTGTCCCACACAGATGTTAGAGCTCTTAAGACCCAAAGTGAATATGTCTGAGAAAATTCAAGAGCAGGACATGGGAAGAGGCAATCTCTCTTCCCTTTGTTCCTAAGGAGAATAACAGCAAGTACAGCAGCATATAATTAAAACCAAAGCCAGCACGCAGGGAAAAAAGAAAGTACCTAGCATTTGACAGATAGACAAGACTGACAAATTGACAGGACAGACACAGTTAGGGTATAGAAAGTGTTTGGATAAATAATATTTATTCTAACACTTCATCATAACCATATCAGCTAGACACTTTGTTGGTGGGGAGAAGAGAAAAATAAAATTTATCCTGCCATTTTTGCTTTACTAGGGAATATGTAACAGTTGGCAGTGTAATACACTTTTTATTTTCATGAGTTATGGATGTGCATGGCCATCCCTAAAAAATTGAAATAAAAACTGTATTACACCGCCAAGTCTCATATACTATATTTATACCATACCAGAGGAGGTGTCTGCAGAGCAACTATAGATATAAACTTTTATTATATCTATAGTTTCTCATGTTATTAGTATAGTTGTGAAAATAATAGGATTTACTGAAGGTTGTTATTCCCCCTAGTATCACTGATGTGGTATGAACAATATATTGACCTTTTGGATATTTTTGAACCATTGCAATGGATGGTTCAAAAGCCTGACATGAATAGCCTGAGCCCTCGTCCCCAGTCCAAGGCAATGGGCTCATAGTGTCCTTGTAAGGCAATATTCAGATTAGCCTCACAAAGTACACCCTGGTACTACCTATGGTGCTTCCCTTTGTCCTTCTCAGTGTGCAGAGAACACTAACCAAACTCCAGCTCGCTAAATAATTGCAGAGGGGGCATGAAGGCCCCAGGCTGTAGCAGACTGCAAGATGGGGTTCATCTCCAAGATGGTGCTTCATCACCGTGCTTGGGTTTCTACAGGAGAATGACACAGAAATTTGCCACTGAAATGGTTAAAGCCCATAGACCTTGTTAAGTAAGATGGTTCCGGGTTTTCTAGGTGGCATTCATGTTTCTTGACTGATTTCCCAGCTTTCCCCCAAGACAAATCTCATGTTCTGTGGGGATACACTGGCTGCTCCCCTTTCCTCTGCCCTACTGAGACTAGCAGGAGAGCAGGCAAGACCAAGTACCTATTGAGTTTTGCCAGGGAGATCCGATGGTGCCATGGCGAAGGATGCACATAGGAGGAGCCTCTGGGCATGGGATCAGCCCTGCTGAATGGCATGAAGATGTTAGGAAAAGTATGGAGGAAGGAAGCTGCCACAGGTGCTCGCTGTAACGTGGGCTTGCTCCGCTGTCCTGCACACACCGTGGAAATACACCAATACTCTCCGATGCAAGGGGAACACACACATTGACAAGTTGCATCTGCATCCTGTAGGTACACAAAAGGTACCCACTCAAGTTTTGTGATCTCAGAGGCACAGGAGAAGCCAGGAGCACCTGTTTACTGATGGGAAATGACATTAGAAATGGGTCTGGAAGAGCAGCATATTTATAGCCTCACACAGCGCCATATGGTGCTCGGTAGCAGAAATCTTCAATTGAGATAGATGAGCAAATGCAAATTTCAGCTTAGGTTTGATTTTATATATTTTTTTTAGCAATCATTTTATTTAATTTGCTCTTTTTATCTCTGAGTGCTCAAGCTGACTTAGTTGTGTCTTGCCCCTTGCTTTCTGGAGAAGGCTGTAGGGGCATACAGCTTTAATTGTTTAAATAAGTCTATATCCACTGGAAGAAGGGGAGGGGGAAGCGTGGAAGAAAGGATATGCCTGGGGATGACAGGCTAAGAAGCTGAAGTCAAAAGGACACATAGCTCAGGCCCTTAGGACTGGAAAAGCAGCCCTTAGAAATTTGAGGTCAGTCAGGCCAGAGGCAAAACTGATTTCTTTTTAATCAAGCTTAATTGTTTATATTAATACATGAATTTGCACACAATGATTCAACTCAGCTTTTTAACACATCTTTAAAGGAAAATTTTGAAAACCTTTTTTTTTTTTTTTGGCAAGGGTATCTCTGGGCCTAAGTCTGTAAATTACATTTGGGTTTATAAGGGGCTGATGTAGTCCTTTGAAAATGCAGCAGTTTCCTTACCATTAATGCACATTCAGCTCAACCCAGAAGATTCTTAATTTTCTACCCTGTTGCCATGCCCCTGTTCCTCAATTTAAAACCAATGTACTCAGCTCTAGCTCTTTTCTTTAAGCCCTACCAGCTCAGCCTTCTCAGAAATGATCATGGGGCAGTGACCATGGGGCACTGCCTTTTATGTCAGGATTGTACCATCCCTGACTGGCACAGCCCTGTGCCACCACAACACAAGTATTGATAACTCATGCTAACACAACATCCTCTAAACAGACAGTCTGAGTAGTCTTACATCAATCTTTACCACCTTTCTTTGCACCTCAGCTCAAGAGATACCAGATGGAGAATGAACTTGTATCCCCCAGTGGGACTGTACCTCCTGGGTCAGGACAGAAGTGACTAAGAAGGTCACTGCAGTGATGCCGGCAATGGTCCAGGGCTTCTTTGGTGAATAAATAGTATCCTCCAAAATCTGGAGTGCTTAGTCTGCCATCACACACCGCACACTCCTCACAAGCCATGCGCCAAAATGCAGAGGGCACGCTTTTGTTAATGTGTTAAGGTAACTGATGGCTCACAGAGAGACCTATGTAACCATTGTAGTTTTGCTGATTTATTAAGTGCCAATGGTGTTTTAATATTGTTTGTGTTTCAGAAATAAAGATAGTCATTGCCCTGAAGGCTTACAGTCGGAAAGACAGATTCACACAATACAAAACTCCCTGTGGGTACTCGAAAGAAAGATTTTTTTTTATTAAGGGGCTATTCTGATTTAATTTGGTTCTTTAATGTGATATTGGAGCAGTGCAGGTTTGAGTGTCAGCCAGCTGAAAGCACTCCTCTGCTGGGCTGCAAAGTCTGCAAGAGGAGTATCAGCACGTGGAGGGAGGGGACATGCAGCCCCCATCTGATTCAATCAGAGCTTCAGGACATGAATTCCTGGTGATTTGTTCCTTGACCAGCAGCCTCCATCAACCTGCTACTTGACACTCACTGACTGACTGAGCCAGGAAAGTTAAGCTACAGGGAATGTGCTAAACTAAAACTTGGTGTTAAAGGACACGACAACAAGGTGACATGAGTTTCTGCCTGTTTCACAGCAGGGTTGTTGAAGCAGGTAGTGTATGTGGCATGAGTAGACAGAAGGGCTTATGGTTTTATAGACCTCTCATAGACTGTGAATTTGGCGCTCACCTAGACTTTCTGTTTTGAACTGTGGTTGGGATCGCTAGCATGAATGAGGTCAATGGAAATGGACCAAGATTCGCCCAGTCTCTGTGGCCTGGAGAGTGCTCAAGTGCTGCTAGACAGCAGTGATTCAGGAGACAAGGGGCATGAGTGGTACTTCCAAGTGGTTCTGCATCCAGGCGTTTGTGCTTGTGCTTGTGCTTGTGCATGCATCTGGATGCATGCACAGACATGTGAGCCTTTGTCAAACTAAAGTGGTCTGGAGAGTCACAATTGCAAGGGGCTGGCAGCAACTTCTGTGGTGGCATGCAGTCAGCACTGGTAAAAGATAAATTCAGGTGGGTGTCCCTCCCCAGCGTTTCAGGAGGCTGACAAAGCTGCTTTCTGCGAGCATGCATGACTTCCTCCACTGCAGTGGCCAGAAAAACTTTGCCACTCATTTCCTGCAAACCCACTCAGAGCCCTGCACTCCCACATGGAGCGAGCTGTGGGAGGACTTGTTAGTCCTTATTCTTTCACTTACCACCAGTGCCAAAATCAATTTTGAAAAATTATCTCAAAGTTGCTTTCAGCTCGATCTGGGTGTTTCTTTACTGCTAGAATATCGCCTCATACACTGGAATCGTTATTACATCACACTAATCTAATTTAAATGCATTTTTACTGTACTTGGTTTAATGAATGTGGAATGTGTCACTATGAAATTGCACCATTAATTTGATAAATAGGACTTGAAGGTATAATTTTTTCCAGCATTGCAGACTAATGAAGCTAAAATACATATATAATAAGAAGTGTAAATAATAAATTATTCTTAGGAGCAAAAAAATTAATTAGATCTTACCACAAATTGCATCTCAATGTCAAAGTTTTTTTACACTACTGACTTTCAAACTAGTTGGAACATGACTGTGATCTTTGGAAAGTTTCTCAAGTAATTGCTGTGTATACACATATTTGGGAATATACCTTAAGAAGCTACTTCAGTTCCTACTGGTCTTTCGCATGCAGCTTTCTCACGTTCCCTGCCGTCACACCTGAATTTTAATAGCATTTAGAAGAATTCCTGTTATTATTTGTTCTAAATTCCAGCATTCTTTTATTCTTTAAGACTCGAGGAAACTTTTTTTTTAAATTTCTGACACTGATGAGAGAGCAAAATTAGGACATACTGCATGCAAATTCTCTGCAGAGGCGACCATGCCCCCGCAGCCTGCTCGCTGCCTCTGCTGTTGAAATCAATGGGAGTTTTTGCACCGACTTCAATAGGAGAAGAGACTACTGCACAAAGCACACTACTTTTCATCGGTAATGGAAATGTCACAGCAGTGCCATTCAGGAAGGAAACCAAGTGGAGGGAAATTAAAGAGGAAACTCCAGTCTTGTGCAGTTTAGTTGCTGATAGCTCATCTCGCTCAGCCTGCTGCACCCTCAGCTGGTTACACAGTGCTGCCTGGTTTAACATTCTCTGCCTCTTTGTCATTTCTTATTGAGTCCACAAAGAAAGGTTTTATCTCACTCCTCTGGAAAAGAAAGTGCCTAGAGATTGAAGAGATCAGGTGGCATTTCACCTCTAGTTTTCTTCATTCCCAGCTGGAGAGCTTTGAATGCTCTGCACAGCCAACTATTCTCTGACTATTCTATAGCTAGATGAAGGACCACTGGCCAAAATATCATCTTTAATCTTATTTTCTATTCCTAGTCTGTAGTTTAACAACCAACATTTTTACTTCCCGTTGCTTGATTTGCAGCCAAAATTCTGACCTGTTATCAGTTTTGTTGCCAGATAGCGCATTAAGCCTTACTAAGGGGTAAACATAATGATCTTCATTAAACCTTCTAAATGAATCCACCTCCTGCTTCTTCAGGTGGAGGAAGACATCGACAAGGAACACTGCTGAAGTGTCTTACAGCTATTTTCCCCTTACAAGCAGAAGGAGGGAGAGATGAGTGGCAGCTTTTAGAGAAGGAAAAAGTTAGATAAACATGAAAGTGTTTGGGAGATTTCCTTTCTTAATGACAAAGTTTTCCAGCAATAAATCACAATTCAGTCCATGCCATTAGTTTGGGGGGCATTATATCCCCTCATTAAAGTGCATAAACAATTATATTTATTGAAGGTAATGTACTGTGTAGTGCATTATAACGACACTCATTAACATATGTAATCATCATTTGAATGGGCTTTACTACAATGTAAACTGATAATGGCATGATTACCCACTGGGTTATTAACTTTTCAGTCCTAAGATAATAAAAGGTGATACAAGAAACAAAAAGCACATGTGCATTGCCCTTCACATGTGATTTATGTGCTTCACTGTGGAGCTATGAACACAGGTACCCATCATTGGGGAGACTGGCTCTTTATTGCACATTGTATTTGACAGAATAATAAATGTAGCTGAATGGTTCTTGGGTGGGCGTCTGGGGAAAAAAAGTCCTGCAAATAAAGCAGGCACTACTCCAAACTGCAAGACCCAGCAAAGCAAATAATTTTGTCTGTCTCTCTGTCTCTCTCTCACTGGCACTCTGTGGCTTACAGACCTTCACGTGCTCTGTCCAATTCACAGATTAAGGGAAAAAAATCCATCTTCTTTACATGGTTCTCCTCCTCTCCAACCCACCACGCACTCCTCTCTGCCTGGGATATAATTACTGGTTATGAGAAAATGAAGGAATGCACTACGATAAGGTACCTGTGTGCTAAGGTATTCATATTATGCTAAGTGTACGCTTGTATCAAACAGATGGTTTCAGGTATTGAAATGCAGTTTAGCTGCAGTATCAGAGAATAGATTTATCAGCTTGCTGGAGCTTCTCTTCTATAAAATGCCTATTTGGAGGCATCAGAGGTATTATAAATACAGCTTATTTGTGTAATTTATCAGCCCTCTCCGGGGTTTGTCTCTGTGGAATCTTAGTGCCTTAATTTTAATGAATGAATCTGAGTTTGTTTTAGGAGGGGATGAGTTAAGAAATATTAAAATAAAAAAGACTCACGAGCAGCCATTCAAAAAATCACCAGTTACCAACAGACAGAGTCTCTCCAACATTAAGTGGCATATATATGCTGGAGTGAAAAATGGTGTATAAATCTGCAGTGCCTATGGTGAATTGAAATGCATATTTCAAGTCACCATATGCCCAATGAGATATTGTAGTGCTAGTAAGAACTGTTTCTCCACTATATTTTGACTTGCAGACAAGGTACGGGTATGTTAATAGACGATATGAGTTTGCCCTGACACAGCACTAGTGCAGAAGTGTATGGAGCCAGAGACTGGAGAGTTCCCAAGTGACAGAAGAAGAGTCCAATAGGTCCAGCCAGACTCTTCACTGCTTATAGCATAGGGAGTGTGATAAGGACAAGAACAGGGGTGGCCAGAGCCTACATGGGCCCAACTGCTTTGCACATTTTCAGGACCATGTGCAACAAGGTGCACAACCTTGCAACTGCATCAGTCAAAGTTAGCAGCCAAACAGACCTAGCCACCAAGGGGTAGCACAAAAAAACTCATGCCCAGAAAAAAAGCTAAACAATCAGGCCAGAACCTTGAATTTGATGGCAGATACAACCAATCAGAGAGATAGAAGAAGAGCTAATGCTGCCATTAAATAATATTCAGATTAATATAGTCATCTTTTACTTTAGAAGTCGTTTGAAACAAAATTGTTTGAAACTTCTATTAGCTTGGCATTTCTTTAAGGAGTCCTCTGTCAGTCCCTGGCCCTTGAAGAGGCTAAATATCTGCACTTTCAGCTCTCCATGGAGTTCTAGAAAGCTCTGGGATGGTTTATGGTTTTCCATTAGCCAAGGGTCTAATAGAGTCCTGAGATCCGTTAAGTGGGAAATTCTTCTCATGGAAAGCAATATACCGTAATTCTTTGCTAAAATCTGAGCCCACACAAGAAATTTGAGCTTGTGGTAAAGACCAGGGTGCAGTAAGTTTGTGCAGGAAATTACTTCATACTGTTTGTTATTGGACTATTTATCCATGACTTTTTAGACAACAGACATGATGGACTTGATTTGCTCTTGAACCAAAGAGGGCAGATGCTCATTAGATGACTGGCCCTTTGGACAGGAGCTTTAAATCACATCCTGGTACTGCAAACACCTCGTTAGTGATTTGGAAACTGCTGAGGGGCTACGGAGAATGAGAACACCCTTCCCTGCTCTGCTGACAGCATTTTTCCAGATCAGCTGTACTCATTTAGGGAGTCAGCTAGGGCTGTGAACCTTGCACCACTCTGACCTCCCCCCAGCTAGGGCAGACATTCTGCTGCGGTAGTGCCACAAGCAGCATAAGTGAATCAAACCTATTGTTCTTTCCTGGCCATGCTAACTTGACTTACTCTTATGACTGAACTGTTCCTACAGTATATGAAAACCCACAGTGAAAACCACAAAATAATAGTATGTGAAAATACCCTGGACTACCTGAAAGTTCAAAGAGTCAGGATCTGCTTTTGTTATTGCCAGTTCCACCTGATAGCATCAATGCTTACTACGACAATCTTTCTTATTTCCATCCGTTCAAATTTATGCTTTAGTTGGGAGAAGATTAGAGATTAAAAAATTGTTATTTGGTATCACGTACAACAACTTGGAATTTTAAAGGTCTCTATGTTTCCTTCAAAGCATCATCCAGTATCATGTGTTTTCAGATATTTCACTACTGAGTAGCTACTACATGAAAACAATATGTGGGTTTAATTAGAGAACCTTTAAAGCAAGGAAAGTTAGGAGAATTAGCATATTCCTTGCAGAAGTTTGTCTGCTGTTAAGCCTTGCAGTCCGTCTGGCAGCACTGGAAAGCCAACGGGTTTCAAAGGTCTGACCCTCCCCAAGGCAGAGTTCTCAGGCCCCCTGGAGAGGAGGAAATACCTGGCATTGCTTTGGAGCAATTCCTGCTGCTTCCTATTCACAGCAGCACTGATGGCTTTGAGGACAGGGAAAGCAAATTGCACAGCAACTACTGCAGAAGTTTTGCTGAGCATTCAGAACAGGTGAAGAGACTAACACCTATGGTAGTACTTATGTCACTGCCCACATTTCAGAGCAGCACAAATACTAAATTTACTTGACTCACCAAAGCCAAGTGTGAGCAAGCATTTACTGATGAGAAGGAGGTGCAAAACCTGCCTCAGACTGGCATCTGCTCTTTGCCCTCAGACAGTTTTGTAGTACTTTGTCACAGGGAACAGCCATTGAGCAACTTGAGATTTGTGGTTAATCCAGGGAAGACTTGAAAATTAAGGAAGGGAGGACCTCATGATAGTTTTCACTCTAAGGAGATATTTTCTTTCCCCTTGTGCCATTGTTCCTCCTGTTTTCAAAGTCTCAACACAAATCGAAGAGCTCTGCATGAAAGGTACAGTAGTCTGAGTATAATTACCACAGCTGCCACAGATGGCTCATTTTAACAAGAGACCCTAGGTAAACCTAGCTGTTTAGCCTGCAGCATAAACAACAAGATATTCTACTTAAACAAGTGGATCTGGGTCTGTGGAGGTGAAGCTCAAATCTGCCTTGCTAAGATCTGTCATTAAAGAAGTGCAAAGGATGTTGATGGGACATGGGCCAGCTCAGAGCTCAGTTTTAACGTGTACCTGGGTAGTCTCCAAGGAGGAGGATGTCTGGGTGTTGAGATGCACTTAGCCCTTCAGCTGTGGTCCCCTGAGTACTACCTTTGAAATGCAAAGCATCCTCCATTCCCTGGAAAGGAATAGTAGGGAAAAGAAAGGAAATTTTAAAACTTGTGAAATTTTCCACTGGCATCTACCTAGTCCCTCTGACAAATCTTGTTCCAGGGCAGATACCTCAGTGTTGTACACTGTTAGTTGCCCATTGTCAGGATTGGTGTTAGTATGTTTTGTGGATGAGGAACTAGAAAGTCTCCTCCTGTCTGACTAACAAGCACTACTCCAAATCAGGTCAAAGAAGATGGGGGTGCAAGAGACTCAGTAGAGAGGACATTAACACCTAAAACTGCTTTCCTTGTGGGAGAAAATAAGAGAGGAGAAATGATTTTTAGTTTTCTGTATCTGTTCACATTTGTGAACTGAGCTCCAAATCAATACACATATTCTTTCTCAATGCTCACAAATTGGTATCTGCAGGATACCTTTATTCCTTCCAACCCTGTATCTCCACATGCATCAGCGAACTCCTTACAGAGGTCCTGCTGGCTCCAGCTCATTAGCACAGAGCTACTAATTTTGCTTTCCCAAATCCTTCTGCTGCTTCCTCTGCCTGATCATAATGTCATTAACCTTTCACTCATGTAGACCCATGTTGTAGTGGCCATTTTTATTTTATTGTCCAGAAAATGTAACCTGTGACTACGTGGCATTTCCTAGCTACCACATTTAGCTAAGCCCACACTGTTGACCATCACAGCCTTTGCCCCTCTGTCTGTCACTGCTGCTGCCGCAACTGTCCATTCCAGCTCCATGCTTCAATTACTTTACCTGTTGCTTTGGTTTCCTTACAGATTGTTAAACCACGTTTCCTCAATGATCTACAAACATGGAGATGAGCATTTCTGGTCTTAACAGCAAGGTCCGTAATCTCTTTCACATGTCTCACTTTTCCCAAAGGACTGCAAATCCCAACCCGGCAGCCTCCATCCCTCTGTTCATTCCACAAGCACCTTTACCACACAGCTCCCCATGGAGATAGATAGCCCCATGCCATGTCCTCTTCTAGATCCCATCTTATGGCATGTCTCTGTTATAAACCTAGCGTTAACTTCACCCTGACAGCTTTGTAGGAAGTCTACAGAATAATGGTAATGATAGCCTGCAAAGATGTTGTGCAGAAGATGAGGAATAAGAGGTCTTTGTAATAGCAAGAAACATTCAGGTTCATGTTAAAGCAAGGGAAGAGTACAGGCTAAGAGAAAGCTGCTTCAGAAGTTTGTAAAATCTGCACCAGTGGAGATCATGAGTACTGAGTTACAGAAATGTCTATTAGTGATTAACCTGCTGTAGGACAGAAGAGCGTATAGGATAACATCACGGGTCCCTCCAACCCCATGACTTTATCATGTCTTTGAAATCTATGCAATCATGTGTGTGTTTATCTATTCCTGTCTTTTTCTTCCTACTCTTCTTTGAGCATGCTTTTCACCATTTCTTGTTCCCTGGCTTTCTTTCAATACCCTTACTACTTATTTCACGCATCCCAAGAGGGACCTTGGTCTCTCTCGGGACTTCTGGGCATTACTCTAACAGAACCACAAAGATTTAATAACATTAAACCTTTGATTCATTCCCTAGTCTGAGCTGTTGTACTAGTGCTGCTGTGTGCCAAGGAAGAAGCATCCTATTTTTCTTTCCTTGGTGAAGGGATTCCTGCAAACACAAATTTTGGAAAGCATTTGGACAGTCCTTTGGGAAAAGCAGCACTTAATAAATATAAATTATTATTATTATTTCACCAACAGGAGTTGCAGAATCTTCATCTGGTCTCTCTGTTTTAAGAAAATATCCAAGTGGGAAATTAGTGGGATGTGGTCACACTGGGCCTTGTGAAAATTAAATTCTAGCAAAATGAACTGAAATGAGATTGATCACTATATACTAAGGCACCACAGTCCTGCCATACTGTAGCTGTCAGCAGTAAGACAGGAGAACTCACTCTGACTTCAGCTACTCCTGTAAACAGTAAAGGCAACAAAAAGCTCATTCAGCATGATTCACTGGAGACCTCTTGAGAAATCAGCTACAGAGATCAGCCACAGTCTGAGCATTTCTTTGTGTCTTTTTTTATACAACAGTTTTCTCAATTTTGCATAGCTGACCCCTTTATGACATCCAAGGCTGGAGTCTGGTCTTATGCTGAATTGAACTGCAAGAGGAGTTTATTTTTGGGAGTCACTCTTTCTGTGGTGGTTTTAGATGTTCTAGGAGAGCCTTAGAGACCTGGACTTCCTTGTGTGTGGTACCTCTACAAGGGGCTTGGCCCTGTTGTAGGTTTTGGAAGAAGCCCTAGGCATGGCTTTCAGAGCTTTGGATCACAGGAAAACTTTCTGGGCAATCCACTGTTTAACCCAGTGACTGATGGGCAAGTGAGAAGTTCATTGCACAGAGCCTGTCACCAGGCTGTTCAGAGTGGGGAATGGAGCACGGAGTAGTCATCAGACCTGGTTGTGTCCCCAAGAGAAATAAAAATGACATAGACTTGTTGGGAAGGTGGGGAATGGGGTGAGTTGAGGAGGGCTGTGCAGGGTCAGCTGTTGGACTGAAGCCCCTCCATAGCACCAAGATAGAAAATGTGCTCAGAGATAGAAAATATACTCAACCTTCTCAGCAGACACTGCCCCCGGATGGGGTACAGGAGTGTGTGAGTGCCCTTCCCAGCCCCACAGGCAGTGGGGGAGGACTACCCTGGGGCATGGGGCTTTCCATCACGGCACTGAGAGCTGCCTGTGTGTGGCTGTACCAGGCACCTGTGCATAAGAAAAGTGGCTCCATGTGTCTTGGGCTGGCTGCTTTTGATCGTGCAGAAATCCATCAAGAAGTGTTGTGAGAGAAACAGAAAGGAGGAACAGGTTAAGCTGGTGTGCCAACTGGCCTCTTATCTGAGAAAGCTTTTCCTTTTTCTTTCTTTTTCTGTTCCTGTATTTTATTCACAAAGATCCACAATGTATAATATGTATATACATGTATATGGAAATATTAGATTGGATATGAAAATATGGGCTGCAGGAGCCTGTGGACAATGCTCCCTTTTTAGTTATTATAAAAATGAAAATAATTGTGAAAGCAGAGAGAAATCTGCAGCTGCTCCAGGCTATTCATACCATAAGAGATCCCATCAGGCCTTCTTTATTGTTGCAGTTTTGGCAAATTATTTTCTTATCACACACAACCTATTCACTTCTGTTCCTGGATAAGCACTTAGGCTCATAAAGCAGTGGGTCAGCAACAGTTTAGCATAGAGCACATGGAACTGCTGACCCTGGGGACTGCTGGTGCCTGCCCCTCCAAAAAGCAGCAACTGGAGTCAATAAAAAACTGGCCAGGCCAGTCCATTAGCGAGCTCAGCTCTGTCACTGCTCGCATGGCTTACTCGATGGCTGTGTAGCTGCCTCCTCCTCCTCCTGCCATTGTGTCTCACCTTACGAAATGCAATCACAGCCCCTTCCCCAGGACAGTGGGATGTATAGCTGGCTGCCTCCCTGAAGAGGTACGTTTTCACAGGGGAGGCACAGGTACCTATCTGTGTGCACATAGGCCTATATCCATTGAGTGCACAATAGTGCCCAAGGAACGTGCGTATAGATTAGATCAGCAGCAGTGCTGCACTGTCTCCAGGCCAGGCAATGAGTTTATTGTGCCCAACGCACATGTGCACTGGACAAATGCTCTGGCATCTTCAGCGTGGGCAGAGAGCATGCTGCTCCTATTATACTAGCCCATTAGGGAAGCAATTTGAAGAAAAATATTTAGCAATTTGGAAGGAAGCAAGGTTCCAGAATGGCTTGTTTCTGTGTGACAGCCTGCCATGTACAGATGAAAGGGAAGGCTTGTAACAAATTTTCATTACCCACAAATAAAAAAAAAAGCAACAGCAGGCAGAGCAAGTGCTTTCAGCCTGAGAGGTGTGGCCAGAAAATCCCCCAGGAGACCACAAAGGAACCTCAGCAAAATAAATCAATCAATCTATCAATCACTTACACTTGCATAGTGCCCTTTATGAAAACGGCAATCAGTGCCTGACAACCTGTCAGACTTTGGCCTTCAAGTCTTTGCCTCAAAACTAGTCATTAAGTTCCCGAAAATACAAGCTACAGCTCCCTGCTCTCATTCGGCATCCTTCCTCACCTTCCCTAAGCTGCCGTGATTTCTCCTTAGAAAACATTCTTTGCTAAGAGCAGCTGTGACCAGGGTATGTGACACCAAGCAGAAGAGAAGGGTCTGTAAACAGCACAAACATTTCAGATTTGCTTTGTTCCCATTCTCTACTGAAAATTTGGATCTAGCATTTAGCATCTGAGCTTGTCCTGCCAGGAGCAGTGCCATCAGAAGCGGAGCACATCATTCCAGTACACACAGTGCCTTGTATCACTCACCTTTTCTTGGGAATTTCTCTCCAAAGCACAGTTCAGAGAGCAAATAAAATACCATGGTGGAAAGAGCCGTCCGCTAACACACTGCTGCTCTTCACAGTCACATGGAAACTTGCCTGCTGTTTGTGTAGATGACGGTAGCCCCCTAGATACAACTTCTAGGTATGTCATTCACTTTGCTCTCTTGCACTGAAGTGGGGCACAAACCCTTTGCTAGTCTACACCTTCCCTCTCAAAAAAGCTAACCGAAGTCTCTTGACTAAATCCCCACACAAATAAAATTCTCCAATTGAAGATATTTGTTTTTAGAAGTAGAGCAAGAACTTCAGGCTGAGGCTTTAACTTCACTGATAAAAACAGGATTCAGGTACAGATTCTGGTTTAGAAAGTCCCCAATCTGGGAACCTGTGGTTTTATCCTGTATAGTCTTCCACAGATGTTTCTTCTGTGAGTTTATCCTATTATGTTTGGGACCTATGTATACTTTTGGCCTTGAGATCCCATGACTCTGAGTTTCTTACTTTTGTTTATTTTATGCTTCCTGCCCAAAGTTTTCATTTGACAACCCTTTTTCCTTTCATTTTTGGAAGTAGTGATCAGTAACCTCCATTTTCCCAGTTTACCTTCTTCGTGTTTTTATAGACTACCGCCTTATCCCTCCTTGATCATCTCTTTTCCAAGCTAAGAAGTCCAACTCTATTTAATCCTTCCCACATTCAGGAGATGTTCCACATCTTTGATCACCTTTTTTACCTTTTTTTGTCAGTTTTATGGTTTGATTAAGTATCTTTTGAGATAGAAGGACAGAAAAGCATATGCACTTTCATGATGATACTTACCATTTTCTTTCTATTAATTTTCTAGTAATGCCTAAAATTCACATTTTTTCCTTTTTCTGCCGCAGCTAAACGTTTCATAAATTAAATCACACTGTCTCTAAGACATCTTCTTGAAAATACCAACTAATTTTGATCCCAACATCTTGCTTGTAAACTTAGTGTATTTCTTCTCTATATATGTTAGTTTGCATTTATTAGCATGGCTCCTCCCATGCTGTTACCTAGTTGCTCCATGATCAGTGTCATGAAGCTTTTCCATATCTCAGTGCAGTCAAGTTTGGGGTTTACTACTGGACATAACATTACAGCATCAGTGAATGGCATCATATCAATTTTCATTTTCTGTTTTATGAATATGATGCAATACAGGGTCTCAGCAGCATGTCCTTGGAACTCCACCCAGAGACATAACTTCCTTTGTGAAGCTAATTAGTTTTTCTCTCATATTTTTATTTTTTCCCCTCTTTTTTTTTTTTTTTTTAATATACATCCAAAAAATCACCCTGTACTAATTATTGATCTTCCTTAGGGGAATAATCTTTAGTGTGAGGGTGGCAAGGCACTGGAACAAGTTGCCCAGGGAAGCTGTGGATGCCTCATCACTGGAGGTGTTCAGGGTTGGGTTGGATGGGGCTCTGAGCAACCTGGTATAGTGAAAGGTGTCCCTGACTAGGAACGGGGTTTGGAACTACCTGATCTTTAAAGTTCTTTCCAACCCAAACCATTCTAGGATTCTATAACTCTATGATTCTACAATAATTACTTTTGTACTCAAAAAAAGAGTAACTGCCATACTCATTCTAAAAGGGATATGTCATTCCTACATAAGTATTTTCACAGTTTGGTGTGACACCACACCATTTCCAGCACCTCCCCTTCCTCTGCAAAACCTCAACCTGACTGAGAAGCACTACAGGTCACAGAGCCAGAGAATTTGAATTTGGGGGGGGGGGTGAAAAAAAAAGAAACATACAGGCAGCCATGAACATGAGTCAGAGCCTTCTATTTTTTGGTCCATTTCTGCAGTGTTTTTTGTTCAGTGTCTCGAGGAATTTGATTTCCACTACTGCACAGAAATACTTTGACTTTGCTGGTCCCTTTCTCAAAAAGGTAGACCAGGTGAGGATAATACATAACGTGAGCAACTTGAGGCAGAATTAGAGTCCCCAAGATAAGCTTTTGTGTTTAATACCTTCATTCACTTTCCCTCTCGAGATTTTGGAAACCTCTGCTAATAACTGAAAACTATTGGGATGAAATTTTTTAAAATCTTTTTTAAGTGAAGAGATAGAAGCCATTGCTTTATGGTACCTATCAATTAAACCTGAATCATTTTTCCTTTCCACCTAGATAATGTTTTCTGATTATATGAATTCCTCTGACTTTCTTTCCTCTTTTGGCCAATAGGTTTTTACTTCCTTTTAGGACTTTGCAGAAACTGAAATTATACAAACATTTCAACAAGATGAGAAGTTAAAACCATTAATTAAAAAATTTCCTGATATTTTTCACTTGCATTCCTGTTTGTCTTGCCAAACATTATTGGGAAAATTATTTTAAAGGTAGGAAGATAATCCATTGGACATATGTATTTGAACACCTTATAAAGAACCAGTCTACATAAATATGTGTGTGTATTTGTGGATAAATAGGTACAATACATATGTAGGTACTTTGATAGGTAAAGAACACAAAATGAAAGAGGAGAGACACAGAAAGAAGAAAATATGCAAATAACTTCAGAGCAAATGACATAATATTTTTTATTTATCCTTTACTTCCAATTGCATTGAAATTGCAGAGTTGCTAGAATTTAAACACCCATGTTCTCAAAATAACTGCAGGTATTTAAAGCTGTGCACCTCTTGCTTTTCAGAGGAAGCTGACCCCTGCTTTTATCAGTTACTAAAAAAGCTATTTTTAAAGTATGTAAATTGCACTATAAAGTAGCTCTATTGGATTTCAAGCCCTTCATAATGTGGATGTCAACTATATTCAGCTCTACCTCACTTATATCTAAGTCTTATTTTAAACCATAGATTCCTGATCCTCGCTGTGGATATAGACACTATTACAACATGAATGTTTTTATGTATCTATGTGTACAAAAGCAACATTTTTTTTTAAACTTGAAAAGCCACATTTTCAAAGCTTTGCCTATACTACATCCTCTGTATTTACAAAACCACCTAAGCGTACATGCAAAAATTGCTGACCACGATAACAAGCGAGCCAATGCCCTCTGTTGTGCTTACTATGTATATAGCATGCTGCTGGATGATGAGGAGAAAAGAGGGAACATAACCTTGCCAAGTCTTGGAAAGGCAAACACCGAGAATGTTTGCTCCTAGTCCAGGAACTCCACCGATGTGTGCTGAGGAAAAGGATTCAGGAGCCTGGAAAAGGCTTGTCACTTTTGCCAAATACTGCTGTTGCATGAGTTCCATCACACTGAGCATGCATTCTTCTCAACATACATATGCATAATACATGTGTATACATATATGTATACATATTTGTACAGGTAAAACCACATAAATATCAACTCAAAATGCAGATATTTATGTGTGCATGCATACACAAATACATTCTCATATGTTGTCTGAACTCTAAGACCAATACTTATGCACTCTCACATATAAAGGTCACTCTTAAAAATATAAGACTATTTTTAGGATTGACCTTGTGTCTAGAAATCAGGTTCTTGTCCAGCAAACAGAAAGACACTTCATCCTCAGAAAGTTTGCAGACTGAATGTTGCCAATTTGCTCTCAATGAACTAATTCCAGGTGCCAGTCCATGAAAGTAAAATATGTTTTATTAGTATGATATCCATATCAGTGGGAGAAGCTGAGTTTTAAATATGTCTGGCTGCAGATACTAGGAAAAAAATTCCAGGGAAGGGAGAACACTGCCTACTTTTAGCTTCTGTATTCTCTCAATGCCTTGTCCAATTTGTCTTAAATCTTCATGGAAAAAACAATTTTGCCATAGGTCTTCAACAATGTTGAAATTTTGTTTCATCAAAGAGTAGAAAGCAGTAGACAAAAGAAAATAGAAGTCTGGTTTCTATTAGAAGGTTCATGTAATGCCTGACTGGTGGAGAGACTTGTGTCTTTCCATAGCATGTTTAACATTTAAGGACCAGGAAAATGACTGAATTTTCTTCTTTTTTTGTTGGGTTCTTGTTTGGTTTTTTGTGGTTTTTTTGGTTTCTTTTTGTTTGGTTGGTTTTTTAATTTTGAATTTAATATTACAGTTTTAACCAATTTTATGGTAGGTGTTTTTTTCCTTAAGAATTCTAGTAGCTGAGTAAAACAGAGAAATCACCTACTAACTGAAAAAATGGGAAGTTTTTGCTGGGATCATTGGGGTTTTCTCAAAGTTTTGGAAAAATAGACTACAAACCTACAAATTTTGTTACTGTTTTCAACTGTTTCATCCATTCAAATGATGAACTGCACTTTCTGTATCTGTATTTACATGAGATGTTGATATGCCACCTTCCTACAAGATTTTTAATTATTTTTTATTATATTTTCAGCCATTTTCTCTGTAATTTTATGGTTTATGTTATACTTTAGCTTCAATGAACTGCCTATTAGCTTACCACTTTATATGGAAGCTGATGCATTCTAAGATCTCCTCCGGGTCCTCCGTATAGCTTTGTTCCAGTGGTGGTGTTTTTATTTAATTTTTTTTTACAGGGACTTTTGATTCATTCTGTACATCTAATTTTCCCCACATAATATCAGTAAAAGAGAATATAGGAGCGGGATGGTTTCCTCCAAACAGGGGGTCTCCTTCTTGGCTTTGATTTGCTTGGCAATCAGAGATTTTGTGTACAATCTCGCACAGCAAAAGGTGAGAAATGCAGAAGCACTGGCTTTTAACAAAAATACAGACAGCAGCAGGAAGTCTTCTCTGCCCAATTACAAGGTGATCCCAGTTCATTTTTATGGTTTGATTTTTTTTTATCACATATGTTTCCAAACACAGTCCTGGTATCCTGTGGGGATGCTTTTGTAAAGAGCCAGAGCTTCTGATTTAAGGAGCTTCAAAAATAACTCTCTGCCTCTTCTGTCTGGAAAAGAGCAGACATGTAACAACACATTTATTCTCTTTGAAAAATAGAAGGATGTCAAAAGAAAAGTTCACAGTGAAATTAGGCTGATTTGTTTTGTGGTCCTGTGATTTTGGCTTCAGATGTAAAAGGGAAAACACAACAGTTTGTTTAAAAGGCAAAAATTACTATTAAAATGAATTTCATGCTCAGAAAATTCCTTTGCCAAATAGACACTCTCATCAATTATACAAGACCCCTGGAAAAATATAAATAAAAAAGGCAAGCTAGATATCCATGGATGGATTCTTTTTCCCTGTAGTCAGTATACATCTCAGCCCTCACGTTCAGAGAGGAAAAATCTCATTAATTTTGATATAAATGATCAGCATTTCCCACAGATTTCCTCTCTGTTGTGATGGATGCTGAGAGCCTTCTATTATTTCCTTCACCTAGTGAGAACAGCTCCCACTGATGTCGATTGGGAGGAGTTGCCATTTGGGACGCAGTGAGAAGTCATCAAGGCATTCCTAGGTGTGATTTTTTTGCAGGTAGGACCACCCAGAAAAGCACTGCCCAGGGTACCAGCACAGCTCACTCTGTAAATTTTATGCAGCTTCCTCCCACTGCATCATCTGAATAATTGCACCCTGCATATCTGCATTAATGAATCCCCTCTCTACAAAACTCACAGAGTAAATTACCCAGATGGTAAAAGAGAATGGCATGGCCATCTTCCTCCTCAGTGTGCTAAGTCAGCCCAACATGCATATAATGATGCTAACACAGGTGGGAGGTGGACACCCAGATGGTGCGGTGGCTCATCTTTAGCATTTCCACTTGTGTGGCAAGTATGATTGTATATCCCCTGGAGACTTACTTTAGGCTCACAGGGATGCACTACGTAGAGCTTAATGATAGACAACTTTCTCCTAATGATGTGGCTTACACCAATTTGTGTTTATCCAGCAACATTTCCCTTTTAAGCAGGTGGACTCTTCTGTCCCTAGGTAGTACGCCATTCCCTCTCTCCCTCTCTCCTGCACACAGTGTCTGAAACCACCACATTAGAAATAAAATGCAAATCAAACAAAAGATGGAAAGCAATTTGAAGGTCCTGTCTGCCAAAACTGAGACCTAGCTCAGAATGCAGAGTGTCCTCTGTGTCCAGACGCATGAAGGGAAGCCCCCTATATTCTCAAGGGCAACAGGGGACAGGCAGTCCTTGTGGGACCATCAGTGCTCCATAACCTCTAAAATGAAGTCAAAAGTCAGGAAATCAGAGTTGTGATACTTGCTCCACAATCAAAATTCCTCCATAATTTTTGAAAGGCATCAGCAATGTCACCTCACGCCTAGCAGCAGGGTCAAAATTCCTACCAGCTCTAGGGTTAAGCCTATAATTTCTCCAACTTTCATCCAACCTGTCTGTGCAATGAACATCATAGCACCGTAGGTAGTGTTAACATTATGCTTGCCTCCTGGAAGCTTGTCTCCATCTGAGATTCTCCAAGGCCAACAGAAAAATGCTAAGCATTAATAATGATTTTTTGATGGTGCTGAAGGCTTTTTAAAATGTAAAAACACACCTAGAAGTCCACTCCCTAGAGCTCCCCATTGTTCTTTTCCTCCAGCCTAGTGATTTCTTTACATGACATGTCCAAGAAAAGCACCATGAATATCTCCATAAATAATCAATGACTCATAATGTAAATAGTTCCAGGATATAGGAAAAAGCCATACAGAGCATAATAATTTACAGTGAAATTTTAGTGCATTTGTTAATAATGTACTGAATTTTCAAATAGTAAAACTAGTGAGAAATTTAGCAATCAACCTTAATAGAAAATACCAATTCCTTGTAACAGTTCTTCATGAAAAAAAAATCTGAAGAACCTCTGAAATGTCACATCAAAACATGGATGGTTATGCCAAAAGCCATGAAAAAGCATGTGACTGGGCAGTGGTGAGCAGCTAGAGCAGCTGTGCCAAACTTGGGGAAAAGAAAACTGCTATCTGGAAAATGAGAGAAGGGATGAAAAATATTCCGGTATTTCAACTAGAAGTTGAATGGTGCTGTGTTGGGTGAATTTTTATATGTGCTGCACTCCCCTCTTCAGTCACGAGGTGGAGTGTGAAGAGCTTGTGTAGACGATGTTATGGGTTGTTCATCGTAGGATATGTGGAAGAAGGACAGAAAGGCTCTGCTGCAAAGAAGTACTGGAGATAACGCATAGGAATCTGTCATTGTTTTGAAGCACACTTGTTCAGACAGCACAGTAAACAAATTCATTTATTCATATATGAAGGGAGGATGGGAGCTTCAGTGCTTCAGATGTGTCGCATATATAAAAGGCCCATTGATTTTCTATTACCAAAAGAAACAGAAGGGAGCACGGAAAATATGGCTTTCTACAGTCAAGATTTACACTTCCTTTGTTCTTCTTATTGTTATGACATTAAATGTAACATATGGAAATATCTAAGAATTTCTACAGCTCTATCTGTAGAAGATAGAGCTTCATATTCCAGCAACTGTTGTCAACCAAAAACTGAGAGATGGGAAGAGAGGGAGACCTTTGTGGGGAAGAGAACATTTCTGCCTGTGTTCTGAACAACTGATCACATGCCCTCTCCCTTGAATGCATAAGAAATAGCATCATGTTCCCCAACTATTATTTGGGAATGCAAATTAAAATAGAATGTTTCTAATAAAAAATAAGAGAAGTAAAATCGGGGCAAATAGTCACCATTTTGCAGGGCATCACATGTAGCACATCAAAGTAATTTTGTGAATGTGAAAGCATTTGGGTTCTGTTCAAGGGGGATATACCATTGTTCCCCATGTGATTTAATAAAGTAATAATCCTGCCTTTTGCTGGGAAGGTAGTATCTCGGTTGAATGCGAGCACCATCATTTTTTCTCACTATTACCTCGTGCAAGATTCCAATATGCAGTCACTTCCTCTGGGAGGTCAGCATAATCCAAACAGGAGAAGCGGTGATGATGGAAATGTGTAGAATATAAGTCACTACCAGAACAACAATATATGTCAGAAATGCATGATATTTTATAAAAGCCCTGTTTGATATTTTTATGGTATTTAGAATTGCACATGCCACACTGTGTCACTGATCTTTTTGGAGAGAGCTGAGTAAGTTCTAAGTGAAAAGACCTCTGTGAAACTGCTCTGTACCTTCTATATATTTATACTCCCTTGCTTAAATATGTTACACAGTAAAATTCTAACCTTTCACCTTTCTGGTTTGGGCACCATTCTAGCTCATGCTAAAGTCTGTGGAAAATTTCAGATTTCAGGATCAATTTCACAAATACTTGATTTTGTTAGCTAGTACCAAGTCTTTATACATCACTTCAGCTAAACTTTCACAGATGTTGGAAATCAGAGTTCCTTCATGCCAAGACAAAGCACTGTAATGCCTAACATTAGCGTGGATTTCACCTTTATCTTTATGCCTGTGAAGAAATTGTGTGTGTGCTGTTAATCTGTATATAGCTAAAGATGAAACATGAAACCCCTTCTTTGGCTGCTGGAGTAACCGAAATTCTCCTGCTAAAGCCAAATCCCTTATAGGTTAGAATTACAATACATGAATAATAACACTTAGCACCGACACAGACCTTTTTATTTTCAAAGAGCCTTAGAAACATTAACTGGCCTTTCCAGGCTCCCCAGTGAACTAGGTCAGTATCATTATTTCTGTTTTACACAAGGAGAAAGTGGGACAGAGAGCCATGCCATTGGCCTGCGTTGCCCTTTCCCAGTGAAATATGCAGGCATGGACAAATTCAGCAGACCATCAGCATGCATCTGTATTGCTTCTCTGCATCTCTCCTCAGTAACTCTACCACTGTGGTTTTAGAGAAATAAAGTTTCCTCTCTATATCTATATATGAGCAGTGAGAAGAAACGATGATGTGAGCACAGGGGTAGCCAGGGCCTGGCCAGTTTTTGTCTGAGAGCCTGGGAAGGGGGTGAGATAGTGCAACAAATGATGTTGTGATGATAGTGGGAGCAGATATGGACATTTTAGCTTCCCAGCCAGTTTGTGTAGCAACAATGGAAACATTACAATGGCACAAATGCTGATGAAAGACTGACTGCCTGGGTTAATGGGCATTGGGTTGTTTCTTCTCCCCCACTAGTGCACCACTTCATAGCTCCACACTGCTATGCAGACATGCCCCACAGCTGAGCTGGGACAAAGCAAAGTGCACTGACCAGCTTATTCGCCCTCAGCTGGTAAAAGAAAACTCACCCCAAAATCATCCAGTTCTCTGCACTTTGCTAGAGCTTGGCACAACTGATTCTGAATGATCCAACCATTGCTGCTTACTTAGATCATGGGAAGTTTTCCCAAATTCTTGTGAATCCTTCTGCTGGGAGATTTTCTGTGCTCATCTTTTTGTCATTTTCTGGAGTCAGTCTTCAAATTTTGTTCCACTGCTTTTACTCTCCTTGCCCACATCACTCTCTGTATATAGAATCATAGAATCATAGAATCATAGATTAATAGAATGGTTTGAGTTGGAAGGAACCTTAAAGACCATCTAGTTCCAATTCTTTTGCCATAGGCAGAAACACCTTTCACTAGACCAGGTTGCTCAAAGCTCCATCCAACCTGACCTTGGACACCTCCAGGGATGAGGCATCCACAACTTCTCTGAGCAACTTGTTCCAGTGTCTCATCACCCTCACAGTAAAGAATTTCTTCCTAGTATCTAAACTCAACCTACTCTCTTTCAGTTTGAATCCATTCCCCCATCCTGTCATCACATGTCCTTGTAAAAAGTTTCCTTCCTTCTTTCTTGTAGGCTTCCTTCAGGTTCTGGAAGGTCACAATTAGGTCATCCTGAAGCTTTCAGTCTTCCAGGCTGAACAATCCCAATTCTCTTAGCCAGTTCCCCTGGTGCTCCTCATAGGAGAGGTGCTCCAGCCTTCTGATCATCTTAGGTATCCACAAACCATTTCTCATCTTACTTAACACAGATGTAGAAGTGGTTATGTCATCTTTCCTTTTCATCATCTATCTGTAGCATGTCTGTACCTGAGTGCTTGGTACAGGTTTGGTGTATCTGCATCAAACAACCCACTGCAAACAAGCACCAGTGTCCCTGTCTCAAATCCTTGATGCCACATAACCAGGCTTCAAAGTAATCTGTATTCCACTTCCTAATGTGGTGCTCCACAGTGCATGTTGTGGGATTTTTCCTGCTGCTGTTGTGAGACAGTGCCTGGTAGGTGATGTTCTTCTTCTCCAAGGTCTTCCCTGGCAGTGGACAGCCATGGTCCTGGTCACCCACGCAGCATCGAGCAGTCATTAAGGAGATGTCACACATCTGAAGTGAGTGAAAGCAGAATCCAGACTTCAGCATATTAAAAATTATTTTCTGCAAGGCTGCACAGAGCTCACTTCAAAGCTTAGTGACAAAAAAATCTCCTGAGGAGCTCTTACCTGCAAGAGCACAGACTGAGCTAACAAGCTGGGGGGTGAAACGCCAGGGTTATCATGAGGAATTTGCACACTGATATTCAGAAATTGCTTTTGGTTGGCCGATATGGAGGGAATCGGGGCTCCTAGGCTGTGCTGATGCACTGAGGTCCCCATATGTCTGTTCTTCGCCCTCTAGTCTCATAATTCATAAACAATTGATGCTGCAATGAGTGCTTTACTGTGATGTCTCAAAGGCTTTCTAGATCATCATGGATCCCACCATTATGTACGGTATCTTTCTAGTGATATAAGAAGGTGGGTAATATTGGCCCCTGTAAGAGCCAGTATTTTTTGTTTCGTCACTGTTTTGCTCCAGTGACCACTATGGAAATCTTTACTCCAAGTGTTTTTGGAGACATTCCCCCCTTCTTCTCTGCTACTCCAGTTTACGGACTTTATTACAGAATCACAGAATATTCTGAGTTGGAAGGGGCCCAACAGGGATCCACAAGGATCATTGAGTCCAACGCTTAAGTGAATGGCTTCTACAGGGATCAAATCTGTGACCCTGGCATTTATTAGCATCATGCTTTAACCACCTGAATTAATCTCAGTTTATTAGGGAGATGGGAGATCAGAAATGTTTCTTAGAATCTGCAGATTACTTTAGTAGGATGATGGTGAAAGATGCATTTGGGAAGCTGACAGACACAATGGAAGTGAACATCATACTGGGAGGATGATGAGCACTATCGGCCTCCCAATATTGCATGCCCAGTTTCTCATGGCCTTTGTGAGGCTGAAGCACACCTGCTAGGAGTGGTTTGCTGAACTGGAGAACCTTTTATACTGCCAAGGAGGAGTCCTTGATGAAGAGTTACAGTTGTGCACAACGAGAGAGACGGGGCTGCATTGTATTCCCCCTTCGCATTTTATGTTGCCTCTGTAGGCATGTGCTTTTACGTAAGGCTTCATTCGGATTACCACACACCTCTAATTCGTATGAATGTGCAGCATAGTGGTACATAGATTTTATCAACATTCATATGTCCATTTTATTATATCTTTTGTGGGGATTTTTACTGTACTGCATGGCTGGATTTTATTACCATCAGTGTGTGTATTTTATGGCAGTGATGCCAGGCATTTCAATGAATTGTGCAAGACTCAGATCCATGAACGTAAAGACATCTTCAATGGCTTCATAAATAACAGTAAATACACTAAATTGAACATCATGGACAATCATTGTCTTTTACTAAGTGCACATACTACTATGTAAAATTAATAGTTATGAAAAAACCCTGTAATTGGACAAACAGTTGTGCACAAGCAGTCTTTGTTTCCAGGCCTTAGATGCAGCTGCATTATGGCTATTTATCTGTCTATTGGCAAGAGGTCATTTTCTCAGACGTATCTTGTCTCCTTTTTTCATCAGGTAGGTGTTATGGGAGAGGGAAAGTGAGGAAGACTAAAAACCCCACTGAAATAATGAGAAAAATAATATTTTCCAAATAATTTTCCCAGAGCAGTATAATGATGGTTTTGTACCTGTTCTAGGGTTTCATTCCCATGGGTCCACTACCCTTGTATGAGCTTGGGGCAGCTTTAGCTGACCTGGACTTTGGTGATGCTCCTCACCCAGCAGTATGTTTCCACTGTTTTTCTCCCTGTGACAGCACTAACTCTCGTGAATGCACATGATGCTTCTGTGGAGGAAGCCTGTGGACTTGGTTGAAAGCCAGTCATGAATTTCTTGTGGGATGAGGAACAGGTAAGATATTTCCACAACCCTTCATGAGGGATCTCCAGGCTTGCAGGGGTGAACAGTGACTCACCATTACAGATTGCTGGGCAAGTCTGGTGAGACGATGAGTAAGTGCCTATGAACTGTGGTTGCTGCTGCTTGCCAAAACATGCCTTACTGGGAGCTGGTAGGATTGTAGAACCCATTCCCACAAAGCTGCTCTCTTGGGGTGATCTCTGAGCCAAAGAAGACTATCTTTGTCTGAAAATCCTGTCTGGAATGAAATGAACTGCAAAGCAAAGAGCTCTGCAATGGCATCCTGGGGCAGGATGGGAAAGCTTTAACATCTTTTTATTGTTTGTTTTAAACTGAGTCCTTGTGGAGCGTGAGCCAGGTGATTTACCTTGTGGTTGGTTCCCAGTGAGAAGTGTTAATGGCACAACACACCGGATACCATTCTCTGTTTCTGGGCTGTCGATAAAAGTGTCACCAGTTGAAAACATCTCCCATCAAGCCATTTGGCACTTCTGTCTTGGGTGGAGGTAGACCTTGGCCAGCTGGCAGAAAAGGCAGCTGTAAGCAGCACAGGAGGGACACCACAAGAGTACTGAGTGGGATGCACAATCACACAGCACATTGGGGCATGTTGGGCTGTTTAGAGAAGAAAAACAGAGAACAAAAATTCGTAAATTCCCTAGTATGAATGCCATATCGACCAACATATCAACAATGGTGTCAAAAAGTAAAAATGACATTTCCATGGTGCTACCCAAATCATCTCATTCCTGAGTCCCCTGTATGGCTCTATTGTCACATATCATGTAATGTTTAGTAGATGTGATCCCCTCTGTGGGAGCTGGCTCCCACTAGGGTTTGATGTAGGACTTTCAGCTTCACCTGGCTCATGTAACTGAGGATATTTTGTATTTCAGGAAATCCACGAAAGAGAGATAGTGACCCTTATTTGTCAAAAAAACCTGCCAGCTTCACCAGAGATTCTACTGTCCTTGGTTTTACAGTGCAGCCAGTTCCCCTGGTGTTGATGTGGGTCCCTCTTCAGTCCCTTTTTTCTGGCCTTCCTGTGAGAAGTCACTTGCAGGTAGGACTTTGGCTGGGTCTACACACACCGCTCTCCCTAGAGATCAACAGTCTTGAGTGAAGGAGCTTAATAAAGTAGAGGACAAGACAGCTCCATAAACTCTGGAAACCTACAAGTAAGTAACTCCTGGGAGCTGGAAACACAAAGGGAGTAGTTGGTTGTGCAGCAATACTCAGCACTTTGGTGAGAGCAGGCCTGGTTGACCGTGGAGCAGTAGAGGGTGTACAGGTAAATTAACTGTTGCCCAGGGAGGCTGGCAGTGGTACACCAAGTGGATACAACAGGCGGGTAAATGATTATTGTTTTGATCCAGGAATGCAGCCACCTCTATTTTGGTGTAGGTAAACTCATCCCACTCCCCTGTAAAGTAAGTTTCATGGCACTTATGAAATTGCCAAGGAATAAGTGTAGTAGAAAACCAAGCAACATAGCATGAATTAATTTGAATAAGGTCAAAATGCATTTCAGTGGCATGACCTCCTACCAATTTAGTATTTTTGGAGCAAGGGGCTTTCCACAGTAGGAACCTTGCTCTCCAGAGGCTGCATTTCAGCACTCCAGCTTCACAGCTTGTGAACACCCAATAGCTCTTCCAGGAGCTGTGAGAAACTCTTCAGAAATCAGCATTTCCTCACAGGTATCTGCTGAAGGCTGGGTCCCTTCTGTCCCTTTCAGGGGTGCAGAAACTGATGGAAAAGAGAATTTCTTCCTGTAGAGGACTTGGCTTCAGTGGAAAGAGGGAGAGCACGTGTGACAGGAGCAAACTCATCTAGCAGAGTGGTGGACCAGGAGAAGTACATGCCCTGACTCTGGGAAGGACTATGACTTCTGCTATGCCTCTGTACCACTCTTTGCTTGCTGTACGATGGGCAAAAGCACAGTTCAAGGGAAAGCAGGAACTACTCAGTGTTAACTCACCCAGGCATGCAAATTACTTGAAAGGGCTCTGCTCTCCTTGGGACTGACTGCCACAGAACAATGTAATTCAAGCCCCCTCCAAGCAAGAGGGGAGCATCGTTCAGTCTTCTCAGAGGGAGTGCGGTGCCATCTCTCTTGACTATTTAGCCCCAGAGCATTCTGCCCATAAATTACAGCCTGACCCGAATCTTCCACAATGGCATCTCTACCATGCAGTCTTGCTGGACCACCTCTGCGCAAATATTTCAAAATCCAGGCTCTGAGCCCTTCTCCCACCACAGCTGACCCACATCAGCTCAGACACTGGTGAGGCAATGATTAGGTCTTTTTTCCCTCTTTTCCCTTGCATTTTGGAGTCTGTAGGGATTCTCTTGTCTGAAGTATTTTTATTTCTGCTCCACCCTGCTATTTTTCTAGAGGTTGGGGATTTTTTTCCTCCTTCAAACCCATCCAGCCTTCTCCTTATTCTGAGCTTTTGTTTTCTGTGTTCACACTCCCACACTTGAGGCCAGACCTGCTGAGATACTGACTTTTGCTTTGACATTATGCTTTGCTTTTTATTTAAGACTCTGTGTTATGGGTCAATGCTAGTACACTCAAGATGATAAAGACTCTGTTCTGAGATTATAGCATAGAGCTGCAATGTCCAATTGAGGTTGCACAAAAGGCCATGAAGTTTGTGGTTTTATCTTGTTTTGCACTGGTTAAAGGGCCTCTTTTTTTTCCTGTTTTGTGTGAAGTTAGCAAAGCTGCAAGTTTGACAGGTTTGCTTTTCATGTACAATGATTTTCTGCAGCTCCAGTAAGACATTGCAATGCATTAGCTAATGCAATACAAGTTCTTCCAAGAAGTTTGTGGGGGTCAGGTGATTAACCTGTATATTTTACAGAACATTTAAAGACACTGTGGTCTGAGGCCTCATAAAATCGTAAAACTACCACTCAGCCATGAACCACGGGTTGAAGCACAACGCTGAAATATTGCTGTATTAGAAATGGGAGGAATTAGAGTGAAATTTCCCCTTCTGATCTGCACAGCTGATAAAAGCTCCACAGCACCAGCTCCTACCAAATTCAGCATGTTTGCAGAAGGCAGATGTTATCCTGCTGAGTTGTGCTCCACTTACACTGCCCAGTTGGAAAAAGTCTTGCCCACGCTTGGTAGTAAGAGATAAGTCCTTACAGCTTCTGCATCGGCAAGGGCGCAGAGACTGGAGCTGGAGAGGTGCTCACAGGGTCTCCTACAGCCACAGAGGCTGCATGTCCTTCTCTCCTGCCTCCTTCAACCGAGGAGCAACTAGTACTGGGAGGGTGGCTTCAGATCCTGAGCTAACTGAGCCTTTAATCCTCTCATACTCTCATCGGCGAAGTCCCACTAAACTTCAGTTGTCTAAATTATCCTCTCCATTGGGACCCCCACATATTATCTTCCATCTCATCACAAGGTGTGTTTCCACCACAGTTCACTGGAGCTTTCCCAACACAACTGAGGTTACTTTCAGCCCCCTCATAAATGAAGATTAGCTCTGCTTTCCTAAGGAGGAAAATAAAGACAGAAGAGAAATCTTATTGTATGACAAAAGCATTTTCCACCCAAGTTCAGGTTCCCAAAGTAGTATCTGTCCTCCTTGAGCAGTCCAAGACAGGCCAGCAGGCGTGTTTCTTAGTTCTTTGCTGTGGGGTGAGCCTCTGTATCACAGATTTTTCTGTGTAATGCAAGTAAGCTCCACAGAGTTTACTTGTGTCCCCTAGAAAATTTTCTTTCCAAGCAAATAGTTAAACTCATTCAATCACCCTGTGTTTTTAATCTCCAACCCATCTCATCATCACAGTCTTTGAGATCTTTGAGCTTCCAAACATTGTCTGTGGCACCCAGCTTACCAAATGCCCAGCTGCAACAGCTGCTAGAGGACAGTGATGGCAAATGAGGTAAGGTGTTGGAAGCTGGGAAGTGCCGATGGCACGCAAAGAGCTCCATGGCACCTACTCCCATTAGGAGTGCTGAGGGATGTCATTGTGGCCAGGGACAGCTGCCAGCAGTAGGACTGCAAGGCTCATTGCTGTGCAGTCCAGACATATGGTTGCTATCAGGAATAGGGCGGCGTAAATAATTGTTTCACTCCCTAAACCAGAAGAAAAAAAATTGAAAGAAAAAAATTTTTTCAGATCTGACCGAACCAATTTTTTTTTGCTAGCCAAATGAAAAGTGGAGAAAAGCATAGTATCAGGCTGCAAGAAACATTTTAGTGCCTTTTGGGTAAGATCCAGTAAGGCAGATATTTTCCACCTGTAAATAATTCAGGAGAAGAAAAAAGTCATTGCAACTCATTTTTTCCAGCAAGACCATCAAGTCAATTAGGAGAAGCTGAATAGTCTTGTAGCCCAAGAATAAAAAAAAGTAAAATATGGAGTCGGAAGAGTAACTCCCATCATTGTTCTGGCATCTTCGTGTGTGCTGTGCATTCAAACAGTTTTTTCACCATGCTCTTAGCACGGCCAACAGTAACTGTGCTGGGCACAAGTGTAGAAGTCCACCTACAATAAGTAGTTTCCAGTACTGAGTCCTCAGATCATCATTTCAAATGCCTTGATCCTCTTTTTCCCCCAGTATTGGATGTTTTACCCTTTTGCCACTTCCAGATGTCAGGCTGGAAGGTTATATTCTCCTTATGTAAAAGCCCTCCATCTCCTTTCCCCAGAGTGGAACTGCTTTGGATCTAACCCCAAAGCCTGTTCTTCCAGTCAGCTGAGCCAACAGGAATGTGGAGCTTTTTGCTCTCTGGTACCACCTTCCAGCCTCCTCTGTTAAAGCTGGATCTAGCGTGATTGGGTCATCCTGGATTCAGAGAAGCAAGATGCCTGAGAGGAGAAAATATGTCTTATAAACCTTCACATTTTCTTTTGCGGTATTCTACCATAGCTGTTAGTTCCTGGGTATCAGAATGAATTTAATAAATTTCATTCACCATGCAGCTCTCCCCACCATCTCAAAACATGTTTTCAGAAAAAAACTCAAGATAAAGGAAAAGGACTGAGGAGTGTTTTCATAAGAAAAAAAAAAGCATTGGAAGAGCTGCTAGGGATATTTACAAAACTGGTATTTATTGTAAGCAAAATTTTCTTATTTAAGTGTGGTGAGTAATATACCTGATATGAGAGATGAGCTGCACCATATATGAAAATATGTGCTTTTTTTTTTTTTTACCTATTGACTTATTTTTTCAAGTAAGAGAGCAAAGAACAAAATGTTGAAAAACTGGATATTATTGACTTCTAAATAAAAAGGATGGTTATATAAGTAAAGCTCAAGAATCTCATGTAAATATATACCCTTTGTAATAATGCAGACACAAAAAAGTCCAGGTTTCTAGAAAGCCTATAAAAAAGGAGCACAGAGTCCCTAGATATGCCATTGAGATGCACTGCAAAGAGTACAATACAAAGGATAAACAGAAATTGAACTTATTACCTTTAGATCTCCAGTATATTAGACATATTTCCCTAATATTGCATGCTCTGAAATAATGTTACTTCATTTGAAGTAGTCAGTGGTCATAGAAAGGATTTCAAAGGAACAAAGTTCAATTGTAAAAAGCCCATTTTAAACATTACTCTAAAAACTATTTCACTACTCCTTCTGAGGAAAAAAAATCCACATACGGCTTTATGTTCAGGTTGTTGGTTTTTTTTCAAATCAGACCTCAAGGGGAAAAAATGTTTTCACTCTTAAAGGATTCCAGTTTTTTTCTGGACTCACCCACCTCTAACCCAAGGAAGAGAAAAATCATTATTACTACTTTGTTGAACACTGGGAGAACGAAAGAATGGAAAGATCCTGTGTGCAACTCAATTTCCCACAGAAACTGTTGGAAATCTACAATTTCCATGGCTGACTGAAGTCACTGGCCAGCAGCACAGAGGAAGAAAGAAAAAGAGCCAAACACAGAGTGCTGTTTCTCCGTTTGTTTCTGAAGCCACAAACCCCATTCCTTTCTCTGCATTCTGATGCTATTCCTTTATGGGGTACATAACAGGAGTTTTCTTTGGAGTTTGTTGCTTGTTTTTTCCTTTTTTTTTAATGTCTCATCTTTAACCATCAAGAGCTCCTGTCCTTTGAGACAAATCTTATACCAGTGGACTCAATGACTGTTTTGTCACCAAGGAGGAAAAACTTTATGGGAGCCAGGCCAGGACCCAAAACTAAATAGATAGCAAAGGCTGACAAAGAAAGCAAGTGAAAAAGAAGGGGCAAGGGTTAAAAAAGATAAAACTAATGTGAGTTGTATTATATGGTGAGTGAGTCATATGGATTATGGACTGAGGACTACATAATTAAACATGTAAGGTATCAAGGTAAAGTACCAGAATACATAAAGAGGATAATTTCTTTAGTCAGCAAATGGGCAATAACAGGAAAGAATTTTTGTCTTGGGATAGTGAGCAGTTGTATAAACATATGATGCAAAGGCTTTTTCAAATAGACATAACATTGCCATATGTTCCATCAAAAAACTGCAGAGGGACCTGGGAAAATCAGAGTGATTTAAGAGGGACTATACACATCTCTGCCACCACTTGGTTAACTGAACACAGGCAGCCAAAGGTAAGGAATGCTGTTAAACAAGGACATGTTAAGAGACCAGAGTGTGCCCCAGAGATTCTTGCACTGAGATAATGAAAGCTCTCAAATGTCATCACAGAACTGCAGCTCTCCTTAAAAAGTGGCAGAGAGACTGCGCTTTCTCTAGGTGCTAGGAGCTGACATTGCATATGGGATAGCTCTTCCCAGTGGACACAAGAAGCCTATTAAAGAGGCTGGCTATGATTGGAATTACAGTTATTGCAGCAGCTGAGACACACTGAGGCGCAAACTGATTTGCAGAAAGGAGAGATGACAGGTTGGAGGTCCAGGGAACAAATGTACTGTTTGCTAAATTTTGACGTATAAGCAAAAACAAAGGAGAGAAACGAAAGGATACACTTACACTTTTTGTTTCCTTTAGAAGCTTGAGTTTTGGCATTAAGAAAAGGGGACACGTCTGTGGTCCCCTACAGTCATGTGGGTTGGCTCAGTTAGTTAGAGCATGGTGCTAATAATGCCAAGGTCATGGGTTCAATCCCCATAGAAGCCGCTCACTTAAGAGTTGGACTTGATGATCCTTGTGGGTCTCTTCCAACTCAGAATATGCTGTGGTAGAAGGATTCTCCTGGATACCTGTGCTCTGGAAGCAGGAAACAAGGACCCCAAGGACCTCTCTGAGGCAGGTCAAAAGTGGCTACAGGGTGATACCAAAATGGTTTGGTTCAAATCAAGGCCAGACTTTTCAGGCACAGAGCTTCATCTTTACCTGTAAATAGCACTCTCCATTATCTAAAATCTGTGTGCTTTGATAGATTCTTCTCTAATAGACGTGAAGTTGCAACTTCCCAAATCCTTGGGACTAATTTCATGTTTCAGAAGGACAACTAAAATCAAAAAGAATATTCAGAATCTTCTTCATTTCCTGACCGTATATTCCCCTAAAGACCAGTCTAGTTAACAGGTGGCACTGACAGATCATGCTCCTAAGACCTGCAAGAGAAACAGTCTGCAGCACTGAAAATAGTTACCCATTCGGGGAACGATTTTTTTTCCCCCTATATTGAAACATTAATTGATTCTTTTATATTCAGAAGCTATTTTCACTTATCCCAGACACTTAACAGAAAAATAAAAAAGAAATAATGAGGAGTTTTGTTGTAAAAACACATCTCACCATAAAACAGGTTGATTAACTTGCAGACTTTAAAAAATTAATATCCAATGGAAGGAACTGCTGACTGGTTAAATTAGATCTACTTATTACAGCACCACAACAGAAGCTAAATTAATTTTAAGCTTCAGAATGAAAATTTTATTTTTAATTTTTGTGGGTTGTGAAGTTGGAGGGACCGGATACTTGGGAAATTAAAAGCCCTCTGTTCATCACAGTCCAGATGCAGTATAGTCAGCTGTAATACAGGTTTTTCTCATAGTCCAAAATCTCTTGACAGTTAAAATAGAAGAGCTGTCATGAATTCTAGTTCAGCTATAACATTTTCATGATAGTGTAAACTTGCAAATAAGAATCCATCTCAGATGTAAACACTTTTAACCAAGATTACAGGAAAACCTATAGGTCATTCTGAAGTTAGAGATATTTACATATGTTCTTTGAAACACAGATTTGTTTTTCAGTTAGAAAGCTGGTCAAATCATTAACATGTCACCTCCTGCACTATATGTATCAATGAAAAAAACTGTGCTTTAGAGACTGTTTGCAAACAACAAAGAAGTTTATTCTTTGAAATATGACAAAACCATGAAAATACTTGATTTCTTCCTCTGTAATTTCTTGACAGATTTTAATTGAGAAAAGTAAATTTTACCTAGGGTATCCATTAAACAAAGAGTGATGGAAGGTTACATGAAGCTATGATAGATGATTTGTCTATAGGGATAGGTTCCATCTTCTGCTTTCACTTAGAGAAGCCCGTGATCACCTGGTTGGGGAAGGTCAGTGAGGGAAGGGAAGCAACTCAACATAAACTCCATGGGTAATCAAAGACCAAAGCAACTTAACAAAAATACACCAAAACCTCAAACCCGTGCCAAAAAAAGTGAGTGAGAAAAAAGAAGAAAAAATAAGCGAACATATAATACAGGACCAGACAAGAAGATATATCTCAAAGAGAAACGCAAAGACCTAAATTATTTCTGATGACTTCGATTTTTCTTCCCTTCTCCCTGGATTAGCTAGAGTTTTTGTAGATTTTAATCATTTGTCTGAAAGACATTTCTTTTTTTATTGAGATGTTATGATGTTTATGAGGATAAATTGCTGCAGGGCTGTGTGGAGAGGATCCCACGTGGACCCTATAGGGGCATAGCCCCAATGACCAAGGAGTCCTTTTGACTCCTGTGCATAACAATCACTCATCTTCACTGACTCTCCAAGCAAAAGTAGGCCTTTGCTGTGAGTCTGCCTCTGAATCTCCGACAGACTTTTTTTCCATAATTAATATTTTAAGAGGTCCTTTGAGCCCCTGAATGCATAGCCCAAGAAGAGGCCAGCATCCCTTTTCAGACTGTGGAAGCAGGGTACCTGTTACGCCTGCTTAAAGCCTGCGCTTTACCACCACAGTAAAGGAGATGGAGGGGCCTCTGGTGGTCTAGTGGTTAGGGTGCTGGACTCTCACCGCTGCGACCCGGGTTCGATTCCCAGCCCCCCGGGCAGATGGAGCTCGTCAGCCCTGTAAGGCAATCCATCTAAGAGAAGGTCACTCTAAACAAACCTACGTTCTGAGACCCTCACTGCCACTGTCCAAGCTTGCTTGGCCCCGGCAGATGAACCTCAGGATTAAAGGGTGGGCTCAGTTCAGCGCACGCTGTGTCTCACCTAAAAAATCCACTGCGCAGGCTCGAAGGGTTAATGACCTTTCCCAAATCTTTGCTCGCAAAGACTGGCCATTTTTTTAAAGGAGATGGGGTTAAATCACTTCTTATGCTTGTTTAATGCTTGGTCTTCTGCTGGCAGCACCAATGGCACCACTGAGTGACTGCTACAGCGTGTCATTTAAATACTTGCATGGGGATTAGAACGAGGTCAGATACTTCCTTCCATAGTGATCGCATAATATTAACAACTTTCGGTCACTATCTAATCAGGGCTGGATCCAAACCTGTGACTGACAGATTTTTAATTGCTAGTCTCCTAAGTCATACAGTTCTCTCTCACTGGGAGGTGTTACCTTCAGCTCTTACTATGATGGATAAGGGCAAATTCTACACTGTTAAAATAAATCTTTTGACGTAGATATTTGAGGTGCTACTCTGTCTCTTTGATTTGGTGGGATTCTTTTTTAAAGTAAGAATGAAGGAGATAAAAATATATAAATAATTTCTTTTCCAAAGAGAAAGGAAAAAGAAATATATCTATGTGAGTATATCTTTCTTTGAAATCATACTGTTCTCTCTTGCTTTACTGTAAAAATAAGGAACATAAGAATGCGGGAGTAGTCTATCATGCCTCACCTCTTTTACTTTCCAGTTTCTATTTGCTCCTTTATTTTCCATACTTTAAAATCTCATTTAGCATTCTCTTGAGAAGGAGAGCACAAGATTACAATCTAACGATTGTAATGAGAATGGGTTACGTTTGTGCCATTTCCCATTTTCATTACAATCTTTGTGGCAAGAGTAATGTAACAGAATTTTTAATGTCTTATATATTGCATGAACATTTTTTTTCCAGTGAGCTCCTGCTACATTTCAATGGATGATGCTGTTGCAGAACATTGCAACTTTGATCTTTTTACAGCTTGCATTACGATCACATTGGCAATTTCACCCACTTCCCCAAAGTGGAAAATATTTTGATATACAGCTCGCTGCTACAAAAGCCAGTCATCTACACATACTATACATACATAGAAAATTGTTTTCCCCCAAATCGCAGCTGCAGCTGAGTACAAGATACTGACATCACCGAAGCTGTGTGTTTCTCTGAGTGGTACTATGGGAATTGTAGTTTGCAGAATCCAAGCAGAAGAAGACAGCAGTTTGTTTCTTAAAGTGAAGGGACAGCTCTTGGAGAGAAGTGTGTTTTGTCTGTCTGGCATGGCACTGACTGAAGGAGGACTGAAAGGCTTCTGAAAGCATACAAGCCTTTCTATAAAGCTCATAGTGATCAACAACTGAGAAAAAGATGGATCATGGATCGGGACAAAATCTCAATAAACAAGGGATCAAGATGAATTTGGTGAGAGAACCAATGATTTAAGCTATGCTATAGAAGCAGAAGGCACAAGCCAGCAGTTTGTCTGGATTTGTTAATTCGAATGGTTATTGCGAGTGATTCTTAACACAGGAGCTCACTAGGGGAGAAGTGTGCTGGAATAGCTAGTTCAAGTGACTGGAAGCACTTCCCTTTTAGGCAATGCAGTCTGGTAAAAAAAAAAACCTAGCGAATGTTAGGGAAATGAATGGGCTTGAATTTGAGCACAAACTCAAGCTTCTGCCGGTACTACCACTATTGAAGTGCACATCTTGTAGACCAATACAGACTAAAGATATTGAACTTTAAAAAAAAATAAAGCGGAAGGGAAGACAATGTCAGTGCATCTGTGAGACAGCTTGCACCTGGCAGATTCATATTCCTCCTTAAGAAGCTTTATTTCCTTGATACATAGGGTAGAATCTGGCATCCTTCAGAACAATGCCTATGGAGATATCCACAGCTTGGCAAGGCAATTGGGTGAAGGAGAATGACATCCTCATTATCATAACATTCAACAGACAACTTCCGGATTTTGAAATCTCTGGACAAAGCCATTCATGAAAAGATGCGCAAAGTTAGATTTCACACTTTACCCACAGGAGTTGAGTTTTAACCCTGCCTCTTGTCTTTTCAGCTTCTGCTGCACTTGATATAAGCTGGGCACATCTACGCTGAAGCTCGAATTTTTTTCCCTTTGAGTCTAAATTTAACACTGCAGACCCTCAGGATTAAACCAGTTGAGCCCTTTGGAGGGAAAGCGTTCATCCTCTTTATCAGAGTGGCTTTCCCGGTGGCTTTCACTTCAGCAAGAAGAGTGTCTGGGATAATTGCTCTTTCCACAGAGGATCAATACTGTGTAATTAATCAAGATGAAATCATTCTTTGCACTTCTCCAGGTTTCATCCTTGAGACATATTCTCAGATTCACTGGCTCCTAGAGATAGTAACGCTCTCCTACTGCACTATCCCAAAGCACCCTGGGGGCAAAAACATCACAATCCAGCTGTCCAGAGCCTAGCCTGACATATCTTAATAGATGAAAAGAGACAAGAAGGCCCAAATGCCTCTTTATTAGGACCATCCTCTCTGTAGAGACAACAAGCCCTCAAAATCTACCACAGTCACTGTAAGGTTTGCATTAAGGGACCTTTATTCCCTCCCAGGAAACATGTCACCAAACTTGCAGTGATTACAAAGCAGAAACAGGCACTGTAGAAATACACCTAGCAGAACCCCAGGTCACAGTAAGAATAATTCAGCTAACACTTCTACAGTTCGCAGAGTTTGCTTAGCTGTGATTGATCACATGCACTGCACATTCCTGTTTAATTTTTTTTACAGGGTAAGCATATTTTAAAACCACTACCTTGTATGAAACAGTACAGGAAGTAATTTAAAAATACATTTTCTATGAAGAATCAAAATATGAACATTTAATATTAAAGTAATTTTCATCTCTGGAAGGTCTTTTTTTTTTTTTCAAATTTCAAAATGCCAGAGGGGAAAAACAAATGAAAAGACTATTGAATCAGTTCTAATGGAGTTAAGACAAAATGAAAGATTTCAAGCAGTTCATTTGACCTGGAAATAGTCCCCTTTTAATATGAACACTTCTCTGTTTCATCCTAATTTGGGATAAAAAAACTGGAATTTGTTACAGTCAAATTCCAATCATCTCTATTTATGTTTAAGATTCCTCCTGTCTGTCAGGCTCTTTATCCCTCTCTACTAAGCACAGTCAAGACAAAACGCCTCCTAAAATGATCGCTGGCCATTCTGGTATTACTGAAATTAAGCAGCTGGTGAAGACAATTATAAATAATACATACAGGTGTGTTTATTACAGAAAGATATTAAAAGAATGACTGGAATTTTCCTTTGGTTTGGATAAGCAATGAAGACATTTTAGTAGACCTGAGCTGAGAAACAGCATTGGCTCAAGTGATTGTGCCTGGATTCAGTTCACATTAAATGGAAGAACAAATAAAAGTAAGGCTGGAACTAATGTTCTCCATTTCAAAAGGGCAAGCACTGATGGACTAAGTGCTCTGAGCGCCCTGGCCACTGAAGTCAACACACTGTGCATCTCTGCAATGCCCTGGGAAAGAGACTGGAGGATTCTTCGAATCACTGGTGCTAATAAGATCTCAAAGCTGTATTCCTAGCAGGAGGGAAAAAACCCCAAGGATCTACAGACCTGTTGGATAAAGAGCCACTTAAAGAGCCTTTAGTTCAAACTTCAGCATGAGTAATGACACTGAACAAAGGGAAGATATATAATGGGAATGAGGTTTTACTACATTGGAAAGAGAAGCAAAAAATCTAAGAGCTTAATTGTATGGGAATGAGGTTTTAGTACCCTGAAAACAACATCAAAAAAAATCTAAGAGCTTAATTGTCTGCAGTTGGGAGAGCCTGGATAATCTCATTCAGAATTCAGACAGAACTGGCACATGAAACTACAGGAACAGTCACAGGTATTCATGACAAGCCTCACTACTCATGGGATTCAAAAATAGTAAAGGCAGTACCTACATTTAAGAGGGAGAAGAAAAGAGATCTCACAACTGCAAGTTAGTCTGACCTAAAATGTCTGAAGGCTTTGGAACAAATTTTGAAAGAAAGAAGTAATTTAAGTCATTGAGATAAACTGGGAAAGAACTAAAATATCACCAAAGGGCTTGGGTCGGTAGGTTGTTTTAGACTAACTTGATAGGATTTCTAAGAGATAAAAGATTTTCTAGACAAAGGCAAGATGGTAGATATAATTTGTCTGAGCTTCAGCAATGCATTTAATAAAGTGTCAGATGGGAAATAATTTTTTAAACTGGAGAAAATAGGGATGCACAGAGGAACTGTTGAGTGGGAGCCTTCTGAAATGAAGATAACCACTTGCAGTACTGCAAAGAGAACTGCTGGGCTCAAGGAGAAACATGAATGAAGTTTCTCAAGGTTCAGTTTTGGGATCTTTCTTCTTTCTCTGTTTTCTGATGACCTGGATATAAATAATGAGACTCATTACTTTAGGGACCCTGATTGGGATACTGATGATTGTCCATATCCAAAAGAAAGTGTTAATACAGAAGAGGATGAGGAGAATTGACAGAAAGAATAGATATATTATAGAAATAGAATAAAATAAAATCCTACTCATTGAGGGATTGATACCAGAGCTGCTGTAAAAGGAGCTCTCATCAGTTGAAAATGACTGAGATGAATTAAGCTGGTAAAGGAGATAATGAGAGCATGAATTACTCTAAGCTGGCAATGGGGCCCACCCTTGCAAGATAGTCCCAGTAGTAACAGGAAAGTATTAAGATAACTGTGTGGAAACAATACTGCGGCAAGATCTGAAATACCATCTCCTTCTCTGTCTACCCACACCCAAAAACCAGAAGTTCAAACTGAAATTGATGTAGAGACCACTGCTGAGATGCTTGGGAAACAGGCTGTTAGTCTTACTAGAGAAGCTGGATCTTAGCATATTCGGCCTGCAAAATGAAATCTGAGGGCTTACAGAATTGCACTGTCTTGGATAACTAGTCTGTAAATATCTGTTGTAGAAGAAAAAATAGGTCAACCTGAGCCATCCATTGGGCGAGAACAACTGGATAGTAAATTGACCTCTCATAAATTTAGGAATTAAGAAAAAAAAGGGAGTAGTCTAAAACCCAATAACGACATTCCGAATGGAAGAACAGGATCAACGTATCAAGCTGATTGCTCCTTTCAACAATGGAGCTTAGTTCCCATATGACAGAATTTATATGACATGATGCTTGCACAGCATGCAGTTTCCTAACCCTCTGCCAGACAGATATTTCTGTTTCCAGTTATGTTTGAAACAGTATTTCCCTGTCCTCCTGAAAAGGATTGCAGTTCTGCATATACACAGTCATACAAACTATAATGTACAGAAAATTGCCCTTGTGATTGAGAGACAAGCAGCAGGAATTCACCCAGGAAGTGCAAGTGAAAGTCACTATGAAGGGACAGAGAAGAGATTGCAGAGATGGCAGTGGTGGGGGACACTGGCTGAAGTGATGTTTACCATCATTATCTTTTCTGCTCATGAGTCTTAACACTGCAAGGATAAAAATGCAAGTTATGGCTGGTCCTTTGAATGGCTGTTGAAAGAAAAGTAACCTCTTTATTAAAGACATTATAGTCCTATTAAAGTATAAATACCTCGCTTTTTCAGATGCTAGAAATTAAACAGCCTGAAATGTAGGCAGAAATTACATTTGATGTCTTGAATATTGGAAGCATTGATAAAATATATTGGTTAGATGACTGGAGGAGAAAATAGATGTATCAGAGGATTGTCAAAACAGCTTGGAAACAATCTTGCTATTAGCAAGGAGGAAAGAAGCAGTGATAAAATTGGGAAGCCAATTAGCCAGGAAAAGGGCACAAAAATGCTATAGGAGAAGGAAAGGATAAGCAGGGAGAAAAAAAGCAGTATTACAGCAACATCAAAGGTATTTCTGCCATGAAATACCTAATCGAATCCCATGGGTTCTCCTGTGGAACCTGAGGGGGACCTGTCAGAGGTGAATGGAGTCAGTGGAGGCTTTAGCACAACTCAGCTGTGCCTCTTCTCTCTGCGGGTGATTTCATCTGAGATGCCAGGCTGGTGGAGGAGCTACAGGTATGAATATGGTTCTGCTGATGCTACTACAGGGCAGTTACTTTCATTGGAGGGTCAGGACAGGCAGCTGGGGAGGAAGAGGGAGAGAAACTGAGAGAGATGTTAAAACTCTGGAGCAAGATGCCTTAAAGGTTAGCCAGGAGCATCTCTGATGATCACACCAGGACTCAGGGAGCTGGAGCATTGCCATGAGAACAAGGGAGAAAAAGGATTTTAGAAGCTCCACAGAGGGTGAAGTAAACAAGCAGTCAGCTATGACAGAGAGATGAAGCAATGAAGAGGCATAATAATATATAATGGTATTTCAAAACAACAGATGGGAATAGGGAATTGATAGTGAAGCGATTAATACTAGCAATGAAAGAACTAAACACCTTTAAAATGCACAGTATTTAATAAGAGTCAAGCCAAAGACTCACAGCGATCCATAAATTAACAAAGAATAACATATACAGTGGCAAAAAGGGAGAAAGAGCAAAATGAACCCTAATATACGCCAAGTGCCTGCTGATGGGAAGGATGATGCCTTCAAGGGGTAAGGAAGGGGTAAGACTAAGCCTCAGGGTAAGACTTATAAGTGCAGTATGAGAGCCATGTCTCCCAACCTGGTCAGCAGCCGGGAAGTCCCTGTAAGGCCATGGGAAAGAGAGAACAACTTTCACTGCTACCCTGGTTGCACCCAGGCTCCCCGAGCAGCTGTGGCTCTCCAGACCTGCAGGAACACCCTCAGATATAGGTTTGTATTAGCTACATGAGACCTGCTCTATGCCAGAGCATTGCCAGTGCATTCCTCTGAGCTCTCTCTTGTCTGGGAGTTGTTGGGTCTGCTCAGGTCCCACAAAACTGGCATCCCACCCTTGCCCCACCAAAACAACATGCACCAGGGACAGGGCCCCTTGGGCCAAGTTTTGGGTTTTGCTGTTCGTCCTGACATTATAAACCGCACATACAAACTCACTGATTCCATGCACAAATTAACCCACAAGTGTGCAGCTTTATATAACTCAATACTTGTTAACTCAATCTAAATAACTATGAGGGAGTTGACTGAAGGGAAGTAAGTGTGAAGGCAAGAGAGGCCTGAAGTTGTGCATTTCTCCTGGTGAAGCTGTGGGTATATTACCAGTATCGCTCATTTTGGAAAACTGACTACAGAAAATCAGCATAATTTCTAGCTGACGTTTAGCAAAGAAATAGGGGCAAAGATGCAGAAGATTAGAAGTTAGATAATGACAGTGTCTTCTTAGAAAACCCAAGGATAAAGGGTACTCCTCACAAGCAAATTGAGGATTTGAAGCTACTATTTCTCAGCTGAGCTACAGTAACTGCCCTTTTATTTCCCAGGCAATCCTAAATGCAAAGAAAAAAGATTAATGTAAACCACCAATGTCAGCTAGTGTAAATTTTAACTGGTTGAATATGCCTGGACTGGGACACCTGGGGACCAGGATGCTAAACTGAGGTGTTTCCCAGCAGGCTAGGAGGAAGACAGGTTTCGTCAGATTTCTTCTGGTTTTCTATTTTGATTGTTGTTTCCAGTTAGACAGTAAATTCCTCATCAGGTTGCCAAGATTTTCAGTATGACAAGAGTCGTTTTGTGTGGGTTTGCTTGTTGGATATCCTTTTAAATTGCTGTAATGAAACCATTTGAGAAAACAATAGGGAGAAATTAAAAATATGTATTTAAAACAGAATTAAAAATGAAAGGAACAGATGTGTACCATGCATGACATAGGAACTTTCAAGTGCAAAGGAAATACATATTTTACAGTGAAAGGCTAAGTAGTACATATACATCAGCATTTTCCATTCCTTTTTTCTTTAGACACGTGTTCTAGATATACATAAATTATTTTTCCTTTTGTTTTATTCCTTTTTTAAAATCAGAATATTCAAACATCCTCTTTAAGAACCAGAAGAGGATGAAAGATTGCATTTGGCAGGTCTCTTTTGTGCTATAATTTGTTTCTTTGTGGAAATGCAGCAAAGGGTGACTTTTATTATGTGTTAGGTAAGAATCTGCATAGAGCAACTTCCAGCTGTTGACCATGCGATTAGGCCGTTAAAGTGCAAAAATTGCTGTTTACAAATACCCATAATTACTATAATTTTCATGCAAAATCTACACTCACCTAAAACCAGACCACATGCCAGTTCTTTCCTGGCCAAAATGGCTATTTCTTCTTTCTGTCTTCGAGTCTCAGTCACATATTGAAAAAAAATATCTGCAGAATAGAATATATTTTGACTGCAGAAATAGATTTTGCATGAATAGACTCCTGAGGCATCCAACAGTTTCAATAATGTTTTCTATTCCAGGGGAGCAAAAAATATTTTTCCTTGATAGCATTTATTTTATATTCACTGCACTGGAATTACTTTTTCAAAATTCTGCCAGCGAAGACTTATCGTATGTGGGTGCCATTGCTGTAACATAAAGATAAGGATGGAGGCTTATTCCACTCATAAGCTCATGAGTCTGTAAATTGGAACTATCCTTCATAGTACAATACATTTTACCAGTCCAAATATTTTTCTCTAAGACAAGACAGGAGTTTTTACTTGGAAGTATTTTCCTTCAGTGACTCAAGGAAGCATATTCATGAACTACTTATGAAAAGAAATACGCAAACAATGGGACACCACTGGTTTCTCTGGACAGGCAAAGAGTCCACATTATTTCAGCAGCTTCAGAATCAGTCGTTGGAGCAGCTGCCCTAAAAAGGAAAAATGTTGTCTGGAGAGCAGCAGATAAGGTAAGATAGACCCAAGGACCTCAGAGGACAGAGCGGCATCCTAATTTGATGATCCAGGTGCAAATAAATGGCTCCACTCATTTCGAAGATAGAACAGGTGACATATCTGGATCTGAATTTGGATTAAATCGTCAGAAATGTTCAGGCCTGTGATTTTGTTGCTGGCCAAATGACTACGATTATTACAACCAAATGTGACAATACAATGACATTTTACCTAAGGGCAGGCACGCAGGGGAGATTAAAATAAGAACTGACTCAAGCCTTCACCAGGAAATTGAATCTAACCCTTTTTGAAGTTAAACATTTTGATATAAAATTTTTCATCATATGGCTGACCTGCATAAAACGACTGAATTCCCGGTGCACTGAAAATGCTTTGTGTGCTACAGTTAAATAGTTCCAGAGATCGGAACCAGATTAACTTTGAAATTTCCATCCTGCCCTCACAAACAGCAGTTCAACTCCTCTCATGGCAGCAGAAGTTTGCTGTCAGCCTGCAATATTTTGATCATGGTCCTGCCTGGACCTACTAGGAGAAGAAATAATGATACAGTGGCAAGAGCCCTAGTGGTTGGCCGATGCTGGATTCCTGTCCAATGCCACTAGTGATGAGGCTCAAACAATAGCAACCACGCCGGGGAATTGAAGGGAAGAAAAGGCTGGTGATGTCAAGACCCGTCTGGTTCTCTTCAAGCCATTGTGCTGCGTGTTGCAATATTAAACCTCTCCTACATTATGGGCTAAATTATGGGCTTCTCAGAAGTCTTTGACCAGTGAAGGACAACACATTGTTCCACAAAATTCTGGGCAAAAAGGAACTGTAAATTGTCCAGTTTGATCTCTCATTTAATCATTAAGAAGCTGCCACAGTTCATCCATGCATTGGCCCAAAGATGTTAGATGGACAAAAATATCTCAACTTTTTGGAGTCTCACTACCAGCAGAGCATGAAGCCTCTGCAGCTGCTGGGCCAGCCCATCTGTACTGGAGGGAAATGTCCTGCTGATGAGTCTCATCAATCTGTGGGTGAGCTCTCTTAAAACTGGAGGTGCATCCAAGCCTCCTCTTTTTCCTGTGGGCTCTTGCACCAGCTCACTTGGTGTATCCCTATGTCCACAACATAGCAGCCTGTGTTCTGAGGCAGATCAGAGGTGTTCCTCTCTAGTCCTGCAACATCCTGCCATGTACAGCTAAGCCCTTGTATGGCCCTACAACAAACAGCTATCAGTCGCCAGGAGGACACAGCAGTATTTGCCTTCCCAAAAGACCTGCCATTAAATCATGCATCTGTTACCCCTCTTTATAAAAGGTGCATTGCTACTTCTACAGGCCTCAATGTAGAATTAAGTCCTGTTGTTGTAGGTCTGGATCATCAAACCACCAGATCTGCCCAAAGAGCTTTCAGCAGACATACAAGATGGAGAGATGATAAACCAGTGGGGGAAGCCCAAGGTCGCGGATAGATGATGATGATAGGTGTGATAAGTAGCTGTAACAACACACAAACTATCATGCCACTGCCCTTTGTTAGCTCAGATTTGAACCCTTGGGCTTTGCTAATTATAATGACACAGTAAAAATTAAAAGGAAAGATTACCCACAAAAAAAAATGCTGTTAACCATTTCATCTCTACAGCCACAGTGCGTATTTTGCGCTTTACTCTAATTGTTCAGTGGAGGTTTTGTTAAAGTCAATGAAAAGTCAGGGTATCCCTCATGGATTATGCTGTAGCAAAGTAGTTTAAATTTAATCTAGGGTTGGATTTAACACATTTAAAAGAGAGCAAATTCACTGTTCAGTCTAGCAGTCCAGTCAATACTTGAAGCTGATGGTTCTTACTCTGGCACTGTGTTTTTATATTCTAACAGAAGGCGGAAATGATGTCCATGATCATCCCATCATTAGTTGTTTTTTCCCAAACACAAAAGAAAGCCAGATGCCCTGTGCTCAAAGAACAGCCATGGGACTTTGATGCTCCTTTGAAATTCCCATATATGTTCAGCAAAAGGTAGAAAAACACACCAGAAACACAATTTGTGGAATATTATATTTGAACATAGAGTTGGAAGAGCTATTCCCTGGCAACAGTGACCAGCTCCAGAACACTGTCTGGTGATTCAATAAACAAACCAGTTCAACTCCATTTTCAGAATACCTTTTGCTTCCACTGACCTAACTGCAAGGCCATTTCTGAATCTCACTGCTCTGCTGTTTATTTAAGATGCACTCAATTTCCAGCATGAATTGATTCAAGGCAAATTTAATGTCCATGTCCATGGCTAGGCTTCGCGAATGAAGATTTGGGAAGGCTCTATCCACAATTGTTACAGGCACGCTGGTGGCTTATGAGGCCAATACGTGACAGACATATCCGATCGCAAAAGGCACAACAGAAAGATTCCTTAGATGGTGTATTCTGCAAGACACGGTTCTTTCTGCGTTACCTTTTCTCCTCGAGAGTGATCCTGCGTGTGTTCTCAAAGGAGACAGCTGCGTTACAGATGGTGTGTCTCCAGGCCTCCCGATTTGAGGCCAGAGTAGACCAGTTGTGGTGATCAATATGGCCAAGGCTGAGATGTTGTTTCAGGGAGTCCTTGTATCTTCTCTTCGGGGCTCCTCTCATGCGGCAGCCAGTGGCAAGTTCACCATAGAGTAGGATCTTAGGGAGGCGGTGGTCCTTCATCCTGGAGACGTGCCCTGCCCATCGCAGCTGCGTTCTCAGTAACATGGCCTCAATACTTGTGACTCCTGCTTGCTCTAGAACAGATGTATTGGTCACAAAATCTGACCAGTGGATGTTTAAGATTGTTCGGAGGCAGCGTTGATGATGTCCATGTACTCTTATGTGAATTTTGCTGTTTTGCTGTCATGAGTCTCCAGTTTTATGGTGCTGAGCACCCACTACCTCTAAGAATGAATCACCCTGATGTGAATACACTGTAATGCAGAAACAACCTTCCCTTTAACAGTGATCAGCAGAAAAGGTGCCAGGGAGGGAGCAGAAATTGGCGGGAACTGGTCAGAAATTGGAAAGAGTCCCTGGGGTTTCCCTGAGAAGGAAGAATTTGGGCACAGTGGGAATGGATCCATTAATATCTCTCTTTCTCTTTCAAGACCCCTGCCCCCAGAAACAGTTGAGGAATCCTGCTTCTTCACCCTCCCCATCTTCTTCCACTCATTTGCACCTTGCCTTCACCTGTGAAGGCCCTGCTAAGAGCTGGTGCGTGGCTGGAGTTTTGCTCCTGCTGCAAACCAGTCACTGCTTCCTCAGGCAAGGATGCAGCCCGTCGCCCTAGGCCTGTGCCTGAAGATTGTTCAGGCTTCTGCCATCTGCTTCTGTTTTTCCAGACAAAATATGCTGTTCTGGGGTTTCCCATAACAGGATAGGCTCCCCACCCCCCCGCCTCCGGTCATTCTGGCAGATCTTTTTCCTCTGGTTCCAACTCCACATTGCTTCTCCTTACATGAATTTCCAAGAGCTTCTCCATGCCCGGAGCAGGGGCATGCCTGATATGCCCTGAAACCATCTTCAGTTTCTCACCAGCCCCACCACACTGGTGAGATGTGCCGTGTCCAGGCAGACGTGTCCCCTCTGCCCATGCTCTGAGCTACACTTGCTGTGATCCAGAAGCTGTTTGACGGCATCAGTGTTATAGTATTCCTGAATTAACACACTCTGCCTCCCAGTGGGCCTTATTAGCTCAGGCACAGACCTCACTAACACAGCTGTATGGTTTCTGTCCCAGAGAAGGCTTGTATCTGGCCAGTTTGCAGTATCCATCCATCTGCCCCCTCCATATAGATACAACATAGTACTCCTGTGATTAGAGAGGATACCTTGTGTCTTGCCTTTTCAACACTCCAGCTGATTATTTTTATCTTATAGAAAAAGTGGGTACTGTCAGAGCCTGAGGCGTATGACCCTGTGTACCACAAATGTAGTAGGCATGTACTATACACCAGAGAAGAACTCTACCTCACCCTAATGTTTGACTCTACTTGTATATCACTCTTTCAGCAGCTACACTGTTAGTCAGACAAGAAATTAGGTTTTTGGGGTTTTTTTTTGCAGAATGCCCTGCCATTCATTTAAATCTATCCTCAAAAACCATCTGAGAATTGCCATGTGGGATGCAGACACTTCCCCACGATCTCATGGCAGTAGGGCTGCTAACTCCAAGGTATGAACTACACGTAACTGCACAACAAAAGCTCAAAGGTTAACGCCATAGCCTGGAAATCATGCCAGGTATTTCAAATCTCAGCCCCATCAGATCCTGCTTCACAGCCTTAGAGCCTGTGCTGTGTGTTCAGCACAGACAGAAAATACCTGTGCTCTTGATGTGCATACCTTTGCTGTGATTGTGCCTGCACTTGAGCATTTCTGTGTCATTTGAGTTAATGTTACCTGGGTTCAGGTTCTCCCTCCTCCTACTTATATATGGTCTAAGTGGCTGAAAATATCCATGAAATGCAGATACACCTCTTCATTTAAAACCACAACCTTTCTAAGGATTACAGTAATACCCAGGGTACTGTGGACACCTGAGACATCTTCGGTCCTAAGCAGTACAGCCTGAAGAGCTCACCAGTCAATAAAATAAAATACCCATTCTTTTTAATTAACATATGAAATAAACACAATCTGTGACACCTAGTGTGCAGCAGCAATTAAGAGGCATTGCTTAGTTAAACCTCCTAATACCTCATTTAAATATGCAATTAAGGGATAATTGCCTTCAATCAATAAAAAATTGAAATATTTTGCAGGGACCTCAATTATTTTTTGTGAAGCTTTCTACTTTGTGCTTGGTCTGGGCTAAGTCTCCAAGTCTTATACCACTTGTTAAAGAAACATTATTCTTTTCAGCATTGCACTAATTTATGGCTTTTATTGCATCCTACCAGCATCATATGATCCCTATGTTAACACTAAGCTCATGTAAAACATTTATTTTTGTGTTATCAATGATTTCCATTTGCTTGTATCTATCCATTTTATGTTCTCTTTGGATCATGTCCCTTTTCTGGTCCACACGGACCAAAAGCATCTCTTTGCATAGGTCTTTAGACACAGAGCTTTCTCACAGACACCTTAACAAGTCTTTTGTAATGCAATTGTCTTCCCACTTTATAATATCTGCTTGCAAACAAGCAGTACTTCATTTGTGCACAAGTGCTAACAATTCAAACCGTACATCCAGCCCCCCTCCCTGCCTATACACAAATCAATCCGTAGTAAAATGAGACACCTATGAATCAAACAAGGAACAAAGTCAACCATTGCTTTCCCTCTCAAGGCACTAAATTAGCAATGCAAATATATATGCTCATCTAAGAGGTCTTTGAGTGCACTCCATCATGGCACCTTACACCATCATCAGCCACAGAACAATCAGAATATTGGGAGAAATATTTTCATGCTCAATAATTGAATTATGTGGTTAAAGAGGTAAGACTTGTGAAAGTAAGTGAGGTAGGGAAAAAAAAGCAGGTGATGAATTCTGACAGGCATTTACAGGCTTCTAACGAACACCCAAGAAAGCAGCATACTATATTGACAGGGAAACCTTGGTGCAGGCTAGGATTCCTGTTAGGAACCACCACAGCTAGGTGGTTAGAGCACTACCACCACATTATCTGAACTTGTTGTGGCAATCACTGCTCAAATCAAAACTCCCATCTGGATTATCCCCGTCATGGAGGAAGACCAGTGAGGAAGTGTTGCTTGGATTTAAGAAACAAGGGTTCAAAACTGATCTATTGTGTGATTGTGGATAAATCATTTCACTTCTTTGTGCCTCTTTGCCACCGTGCTAGTTCTTTGGGTCTGAAAGACTTGCTGAGCTGGCGTCAAGCAAGGGTCACATCCCTGTTACAGCTTTTCACTTATCTAAGTGATAAAACCAAGCCTGGACTTAAGACATGGCCTTAATTAACAAAAGATACCAAATAAAACAAAACTAGATGCTGCTGCAGTCACTGTAAGGTGCACACATTCTCTGTTGTAAATGTTTGGAGTTCAGAGGTTTAGCAATTGCAATTATGACATCAGTATGGCCTGTATGGGTGCCACCTCCAGACAAAAATATAAACCTAATGTAAACCAAAGAGCACAGATGAAGTTTTTTACCTGTTTTTTGATACACAGTCTTGCTCAAGTGTTACATTGGTTTGTGTTTTCTTTCCTCTTGCTCCCTTCATTATAATATGCTGTTACTGAGAATTCCAGTGATATCTACACACTGTACTGAAATACGTACATGATAAGTTCAGAAATCTTGTATATAAACATAAAGATGATGCAAATGCCCTATTTAGGAAGGAGAGGAAAAGAAGATATTTTTGAGTTCATAGTGCTTTGTAGTGTGGTTTTTCTTAATGTGCTATCCATTTTCTCATCCAGCTCTGGAAAGATCACAGGCTGTGAGCTTTTTTTATTTATGTAAACATGTTAAAATTTCTAATAGTCATTAATATGTGTCTGCAGCCATAATTCTTTATAAAAAGAAACCTTTATCAAGAGATGCTTCCAAATAGCATGTTTAAACCAAGCAGAAATCTTCACTAAATATTAGACAAGAACTAAATGTTAAGATGCATACAACATTTACCCTTTCTCTGGCCTGTTCTTTTCTTTATATTGTCCAGTTGGTTGTGTGTACGTTTACCGTAAACTTCAGAAAAGCTTTTCAAGAGCCCTGGAAGAAGATTCCTGAGTGCAGCTTGGGATTGCTGCTTCCCTACATGGGTTCATTCATCTGTCTCAGCCTGGATGTGGGGGAAATGGGAGGGTTCAGTCCATTCAAGTTCAGACACTTGCTGTTTAGGCTGGAATGGGATTCTAATGAACTATACTTATCTTTTGTGATTTCAGATATGGACACATGCTTACATTAAATTGAAGAGGTATCTCTGTTCTCTATGAGTGTAACACTCATATACCAAGCAGCACTGAAGTGTGGTTGCCATCGTATGGTTGCAGCTTCTACCCACCTCTATCCCAGGTTTAACCCAGACCAAGCTTGAGCAGGATGGATCATCATCCAGTTACAAATTAAGAGAGTTGAGATAGTCACTCGAAGGCAATGAAGCCATATGCAATCACTGCAGTTACTTTATTATTATCAATTTAGAGGCAACCAAGTCCTGAAGAATCTCATTCATTTCATTATAAGGTCACAGAGTAAAAAATCAGCTCTCATTTATACCTGTCAACCTCAGTGAAGGGAGTGGAGTGGACTGGGTATAACTGAGAGCAAAATTAGCCTACAATGCATAAGTGCTATCCTGTGTTATTTGCACACACCTTTTCATGTGTGAATTGATACATCAGCTGGGTAAATGATGCATCAGTTGAGACTCAGACAGAAAGAGAAGAACATGTGTATATTTCCTCTGCTAATTGCCATCAGTTTGCGTCAAAAGTAAAATGACTGACCTGAAATCAAACCAGTTTTCAGGAATCAAGCTGCAAAATGTCATTATCCAGCTCATCTCTCCAGTAACTCTCCAGGAAGATGTAGTAGCCTCAGAAAAACTGTTTTCCATCTGGTTCTAAATTTTCACAGAGAATCAAAACAAACAACATTCTGAGTATAGTGAGAATGTATTGCTTGATAATAATAAAACTGACTATCACAGTGGAATTCAAGTGTACTATCACTTCATTACAATACCAGCTTGGATTGTTACAACACTAGCCTCATATTTCCAAGAGACACGGGACATGGGAAGTAGTTCCTGGTCCAGAAAGCCGTCAGCCTTCCCTCAAGGATATATTACATCTGCCAGCCCTCATGAATGTCTTGGACATCATGGGGCATCACAAACAGCATTTGAAACTTCTAGTTAGGCAACTGAGTCAAGTCCTCATGATGAGACATATCTAAAGCAGCGTGCTGGAGAAATAGTAAAAATATGATATCTATTAAAGGTTGTTTTTATGGAAAAAAATAAGACTACATTAGGAACCTCAGGGCATATGGAGTGGGCTCACAGAAGTGTTTGAGTTATAGAATTGGTCTTTTGTTCAGATCTGAAAGCATGGCTAGATTAGATGATTTAATGCCATAAACCCTTTGGCAAGATCCATTAATCCAATGTCCTGGCCAAATTGTGTTTCTACTTTAATGCCAATATGTGTTCAAAATTATTTGAATTAATTGCTCTTCCTTTCTTAAACTGCTGTGTGCTATTTCTGCACTCTTTCAAGTACTTTTCTATTACAACTTGAGGAATATGAGACTATTTTCCCGTGTCAATATTCTTACCATACCTCCTTCCATAGTAACTCAGCTTCTCCTTCTGAGCAAAACATGCTATGAGAGTGAGGATTTAAAATAGACTGAGGGGTACATCTTTTCCTTTTAAAGTACACCACAACTCGTTTCTCAGTCTTACACCACTAATGGTACTAAAGCATAGGGATGGTGTTTTGTAGTTTGGATGTACAGAGCAATGCCTTTGAAGCACAAATAATCTGCTTTGGTCCCCAGCTATGATTAGGAAGCCTCGCGCATCCCTGGTGCATAGCACAGTGGCAGGAAATAGCTCCTAAAGGGCTGCAGATTTGCTGTTTAATTTTTTTAATTACTGCTTATTTAGGAAACATAAATACTTTTACAAATCATTACCATGTAAGTATGAAGCACACACTATTTTTAATTAAAAAATGAGGCTAGCACTATTTCACTGAAAGAAACATTGTGAAAGACACGAAGCCACTCTTTCACAAGGCCTTTGCAAGGACAAATACCTTCCTCACCTAGGATGCCTTCTTTCAGGGGTTTTATTTGTCCTGACAGGCAATGCCATTTGCAGGTCAGGAAATCCTGAGTTGTGGTAAATGGCATATGAATCTAAAGCAAATTAGGGACACGGTTTAGTAGTGGACTTGGCAGTGCTGGGTTAATAGCTGGACTCAATGGTCTCAGAGGTTTTTTCCAACCTAAATTATTCTATGATTCTACTTGGTTTGTCTTCACCAGGAGAAAGGAGACCCGTTGTTCAGGAAACAAATGCTGCCCTAGCACTTATGCATCTCCTCAGAGAGTTGCTGCCTCTGTGTGAGAGGAGTTGATATT
>NW_016690186.1:7374515-7544346 GCF_001604755.1 Lepidothrix coronata | reverse complement strand
GCTGGGTTTGGAACCTTCCAAGGTGAAAACCTCAAAGAGATTAGTCAGCTAGTATTAAAACTCTGCATGAAAAGGTGGGTGTTTTCTTAAGAGCTATGTACGATTGAAATAGCCAACTCTCCTCCAGCCTTGGGGTGGTTTTGATTTTTGTTTAGATTTTTTTAAAGTCATTTTCCCATTTGTTTTATGTTTTTTCTTTTAATTTCACTTTTTGCCATTTGTGTTCAGCTTAATTGATTGGAAAGGAATAATAAGAATGCTGGAGGATCTAAAACCCTGAGGAAGCCCAAGCTGTATGCTAAGTTGGTGCCTACCAGCAGCTTTAATCTCAATTAGTCCAATTTGTGAATATTTGTTTGTTTCTTCTTATTCACCGCCAAGCTAAAAAACCAGAACAACTCTGAATAACAATAAAAGAAAGATTTCAGCTCACTGTTTATCTTTAAAGAGTGGCTCCATCTTCAATTGAATCCCCTTTCTGCTTAAAGCATCACAGCCATGGCCAGGCTGCCAACAAGCTCTTAGTTTAGAGAGTCCTAAGTGAAGTGGGGTAAAAAAGGATAAAGGAAGTTATCACCGGGACCATTCCCCACCATCACTGGGACCATTCCCCACCATCACCAGGACCATGGAAGGCTGCTCCTTCAAACTTATGAACTCCCTTGCAAGGCAGGGAGGTTCTCCCGTCTCAGCTCTTCCAGAAGCCCTGCCCTATATGAGAAGATCCTGAGAGAGCTCAGCTGTCTATCTGCCAGGGCCCTACTGAATAGCACAAGTTCAGGGAAACTGTCAGACCTTAAGCCTTTTGTGTCCCTGTAGTGCAGGAGCTCAAAGGGTAACATTGAACTTCTTTCCTGCAAGGACTTCTCTATAGAGCTACAATTCACCTTTACTTGGTCCTTGCTGTTACTAAACCTGCTTTCATCTGCACTGTGCCTCAAAGGAGAGTCATCCTCAGAGAGGACTAGGTGTGTGTACCCCACTGCCACAGAGGAAGGGATTCATGCTAAACTGCAAGGGGGGGGTCCTACACAAGGACACATAGTGAGCATCATCCAATCATGGATCGACCTCAGCAGGTGTTCCAGTCTTCTGTCTCTGTAAAAAGCATGTCCCATGTGCTGCAAGAGCAAGGCTGGCAGCTGGCAAGTGCAACCGCAGTCTCAATAGCTGCATCATCTCTTAGTCTTCATCTAAAGCATGTAGAAAAGCATGACTTTGCCTAAAGAGTTCTCCTGTATGAAAATGCTCAGTGATGACTGCAGAAAGAGTTCGACAAGGCAGATGTTTTAGCTCTTCCATTGATCCAGAAAAGATCCTTCTACAAGAGGTACAATACAACTCAAACTGCTTCGCTGAGGAGCCAAGCAGCCCCCAACTCTTAGCCCACATGAAATGTGTGAATAGAGCTGGCAAGGTGTGAATCCAGTTGGAGGTCCACAGCTGTGCTATACATTTAGCAGCCTGAGCAAAACACCCACTGCAAAAGCTGCTTCTCACTTCGTGTCTCTCTATCCCCTATCCAAGCAAAAGGAACTCATTCAGGGCTACCCCACTGTCACTTTTACTCCTCCAGCCACCAGCATCCTCCTCCCCCACCCCCAAATTAATGCTCCTCCTAAAGCTGTTATCCTTTGTGATTTCTGTCATTTCGAATGAGTCTTGTGCTGTAATTTAAAAGATAACTCACTCCTCTTTCCAGCGTTTTAATGCATTTTATTTTTTCTACAAGCAATATACGTGTGTAATTAATAAACAATTTAGTATGTTGAGGAACCTAGAAACTTGGCAAATGTTCTGGGGATATGAAATCTCAGGAAAAGCAGCACATTATAAGAAATAGTAAGTAATTACTTATGTAAGCTTTTCTTTTTAAATTCTAAGAACATTAGCTACTAATTACCTACTAATTACCAGTACTTCAGCAGGTGTTTGCACTTAACTGTAGGCTAAAGCCCCTGTGAAAAACAAACCCCTGCACTCCCTCTCAAGATTAAAGCAGAATCCCACTGGACTTCATAATGCAGCATAGGTGCAGTGGAGCTGTTTACATGCTAGTCCTTTAACCACTTGGCTGCTTAAGGTGAAAACAGGCTCCAGTTTATTCCCCCTGTATTTTCTGTCAGAACCAAGGTGATTTGTTAAAACGAGTAACTCAAAAGGCAATGAACAAAATGTAAGGGTTAAAAGTAAACTATGATTAAGACTTCATCACCATCTGCACATTTATCTCACTTCTGTAGTGACCTGGCAGAGGAACACTCTATTTCTGATCACAAATATTGCTGCCTGAACAGGGTGAGAATAAAGCCCTATCTGTGAAAAGTTCCCTGACTTTTAAAAAAACAAATGCAGAGCCCTCAGCTGGTGCAAAATGGTTTAGTTTCACCAGTATTGATACCCAAGCCAATACTTAATGCCACTTGAGGTACTGACCTGGACTTCGAATCTAATCTGTTTTTGACTCTTTTGAAAGATTAATTCATAGAAGCCTAAATTTTACTCAAAATTATTTATAAGCAATGAATTTCAAATTTGTAAGCATAAGGTAAAGCTCATATTCCTGACTGCCTAAAATTCAGAATTTTGGTTTACCCAGTTACCAAAACACACTTTACTGTCAATAAAAAGGAAGACATCAGACATAAGAAGTCCAGTTAGAGAATGGAAAAGATAGGAGGTGCCTTCACGAGCCTGTCACAGTGCTCAGGTTGCACCTTCTGCAAAGCACTTCAGGGACAGATGGAAGGACTGAGAGGCACACCTCAGGACTATACTTTTCCACAAAATGGTTCACAAATGAATAATTCTAACAGTGCTGCTAACATATTTTTTTGCCTTTTACTCTCTCTGAGACTTGTAAGAACTATTCAAAATATATGGTTGCTTATTTCACTTCTGCAAAGATTACTTTTCACTGAAACTAAGACTCAAAGGTAGGCAGTGGAGGTAGTTCAGATCATCACCATTTTTCCATGGATGCTAGTAAGATTACAGATCCCCTCCAGATTCATTTTTCACTGAGGTGATAGAAGTAGTGACTGTGCTGTGAAGTATTAGGTCACAGGAGTAGAAGTACTCATGCCTACAGCTGGGAGCTAAGTTTTTTGAACAGCACATCTCTATTAAAACAATAAGAACTGCAGGAGACTAGAAACAGTTGAAAACCTGACCCTTTCATTCAGGTACTTAGAGGGGAGCTTCTGGCTGCTGGTGTGTTTTAAGACTTGAATTCCACAACTGAGAAATTAAAAGCTGCTTTGACATATGAGTGAACCAAATGAGACCATGAGGCTTCTGAGAAAATTATACAGCTCAGCCTTGGTGCCTTCCATCTGAGGCTCTCAAAACAATACACAAAAATTAACAAAATAGCACACCTAGGAGGTAAGTCGTTGATCTTTTACCAATTAAAAAGCTGAGGCTTTGCACACCAAAATGCCCATATGTCATTGAAAAAGAGGATTTAAATGTCATTTGTTCTTTGTGTAAAAACACTTTCTTGTCATTTCTCTTCCTCTGCTGGAGGCCTATGGTAAGATTTTCAGAAGACCTGAATGGTGGGAAAAGTCTCTGGTCTGGTGCTCTGGTCACCAGGCTCTTCCAAAGTGGTGAGCGAGGCTGTTTCAGACCTGAGGAAGGAGTCTTGTGCCTAAATTCTTGTCTGTTTCTGACCATTGTCCCACATGATCTGAATAAAAGGTACAACTTCTCTCTATAAATGCTTAACTTCACCAAATGCTGAAATGACACAAGTGTAGCTCCTCATCATATGCAGTTATAAGATAACATCATATATGTCTTCATATGAGAACCTTACCAAAAATCATTATGAAAATGGGGAAACCAAGGACCAGGAATATTTTGGGCAGAGCCATCTGACTCACTGCTGCTCCCAAAAGGTGACCTGAAAGGTGAGCTCTCATGTCCATCTTCCTCATCATTCTTTCTTCCTCCTTGTACCCACTGTTCTTCCCTCCTCTCTTGCTCTCAGTCATGAATGTCTTCTTCTTCCACAGGCTCTGGAAATGGTCAGGTACTTCAGACGTTTGTTTCAATTTGCTAACCAAGGAGGAAGCCGTATTTTTTAGGGGGAAGAATTAGTTTTATGCTGACCCAGCAAGTTATGTGACCTCACAGAGGGGTTCAGCAAGGTCCAGAGCCAGCAAAAGGTAAGGGGTGTCCAGGCTCTGGGTGTGCCATGAGTGAGATAAGTGGGGAGAAGGCTTTGCTGGGCTCCCACCTTGGTCTGGGAGTTGCATTTACACCCTGGTGACCTGGGCTGTGATTGACTCTGGTATCATCACCACACCTACTCTGCTGGAGTACCATGGCAGTGCATCCCTAGGGGGTGAAGTCACTGCCCTACCAACTGTGCTGCTACCCCTGGCTCCCAGCTCTCCAAAGCACAGCCCAACAAAGGATGGAAGCACTAGGGAAAGGGGGAGCAGGTGAGATGGAAATGTGACATCCCTTTATGTCAGAAATTAGTTACCCAACTATCCCATTAGGCACTTCTTAGGTGCTGGGCACTGGGGATGCAGAGGGAAATATTGATGATGCCAGCAAAGAGCAATGAAGTATTTGGAGCATCCTGAGTTTAATGGGTACCTTTGGTTTAGTCATAAACACTTTTGCTGGTTTTTTACCTGTTTTGCCCCATTTTCACTGTCTTCCAGGCAGTTCCCTTTGGTGGAAAGTCCCAGTTTCACAGTTCCAACAGCACCTCGATGAAGTCAAGGCTTGAAAACCTTCTCCTGCATGCGCCACAGGTACTGTGGATGCCCACTGACATAATTTCAGGGGATACAGAAGCAAATGGAGGAGAGGGTTTTCCTCTCTTCTTTACCTTAGTTTCAAAGAGGAGAGGAAAAAACGCAGAGGCAGGATTTTAGCCCTTCATTTTATAATGTAATTGAAATGCCAAGAGACCGAAAAAATTCAATGTTGATGAAGAAACGGATGTTAGCGCAATGAAGAATAGCTCTGTCTTTGTCAGTCTGCAGTCTTTTATGTGTCACAGGCTGTCACTTTCTATTGCATTTCAACTGACTAATTACCCCAGTTTATTAAAAGTGAATGTGAATTCACATTTTTTACTTTGCCATGTTCCAAGTGTTAGTGTTATCAGGAGCTATTACTGAATGATAGATCCCACAGTTCTAGACTTCCTCATGTGAGCAAGTACAGAGCAAATCTACCTCAATATCAATGAAAACCAGATATATTCATTTAAGGGGGAAATATATACTCTGTGCAGTGCATGTTCACATCCAAGCATTAATCACCCTGGTGTGTCCCACATGGCTCAGTGTATTATTAGAACCTCACTCACAGAGTAGAAGAGTGTCTGTAAGTGATGATGTTGGAAAGGTTGGACTTGAATTAAATGTACTCATCGCTTCCTAATGGGGAGGTATTTTCTGACAGCTGTAATGAAAACTGCTGCTCATCAAAAGGTACTCTGTGTCCTAGCTCACAAATTCAACCTCAGCTGCAAGTTGCACATTTAAATTTCAAAGTTTTTATCTCTAGCCACACTGGAGTGCGCTTATAAGTGCGGTGGAAGGGTCAAATTAGATGAAATCAAAGCCCTGCTTCTACTGAAGAGGCAATTTTAAGCTTTCGCAATTGGAGCTGTGTGTTGTTATAGGCTTAAAAAAACCTCATCATCAAAAAGTAAGGATTTCTAGAACATGGTAATTATCACTTTGATCTGTCCAACTCAGTTCCATCAGTAACTACAATGTTAGAGTTTCCTCATTCTGTATAAAATAACATATTCAGATACACAGATGCATAGACTACAATAGTTCTTTACAATTGATACCCTGTTTATTAATGCTAGTCCTTCACACCTTCCCCTGCCTTCGTGAGTATGCAGTCAGATTTCTTGTGAGGATGTTTGTACTGCCTTTGGAGGAGCTGGATGCCGGTATAAGCTTTCCATGTATTGGCAATAATAATCAATACGAGGAATAATAATAACTTAGAAGTTATGTTGATAGTAAGTGCTGGGAAAGAATGGAGAATCGGGTCTTGGACGGAAGTGCCATTTTGCCTGAAAGCATAGCACACACAGTCAACAGGGAAAGGAAGAGGGTTCCATTCTTCTAGTGTTTTCCTACTCATTGTTTATAGCAAAATGCAACTATTGTATGTTTTCCTATGATTCAAGATATTTACCATTTCACATGCTAAACAAAATGTTCTTTCATTAGAACATAACATAGTTGGAGGGAAAATAATCACAAGACTGGCTGTGGTGGTGGTATCTTGTACATTTCCCAAAATGAGGTTGAAGAGTATTTTTTAAACACGCCTGCACGAAGAGAAGCAGTGGGACATGCACTCACATCGCCTGGACTCCAAGCAGGTCAGCTTGATGAGCTAGCTGTGATGGGAAAGCTGTAAGGCTTCCTTCTCCAGTGTTTTCAAGTCCTCTGGGTATGATGAATTTTGTATAGGATATTTAAAGGACTGGCTGAAACTATCTCATCGTGGGTTTGTGCCCAGGCTGATGTACTGACGGTCATGAACAGAAGTTACACCCCGAAGCATCTACTCCATTCCCAGAGAAGAGCAGCTCTCCAGTTCTCAGTTTAAGGGTGGAGTGGGACCAGTCTGGCTCTACCCAAACATTAAGACAAACTTTGACTCTGGTCTGCACCAGAGAGGTGCATCTCGGGTGGGGAATGCTGATCCTGGATGACTCAGACCAGTGTTGGGTTGGATTTTCAAGGAATGTGGCCTGTCTCTCCCTTCCAGTGGAGAAGGGAAGACAAGCAGAGGGAGAAGTGCCTGTTACCTCTGGGTGGTTTTGGTGGCAAGTCAGGGAGTTTCAGGGAAAGGAATCGGGAGGGCCCGTGGATGCAGGGTGTGAGGACACCTCTAAGTGCAAAGAGACTGGCTAGCTAGAGGAGCAAGCAGCACCATCAGTGGAGAAGAAAACAGCTTCCCACAAGTTGGTACCTCCTGAGGCAGATGTGGAGATCAAGAATAGGCATGTTATTCAGGGAGCAAGTAACATTTAAATTGCAGTGCTCAGGAAAAACCACACACCAGAATCCAGATAGGAGATTTGTAGCCAGCCTTGCCCCAAAATAAAAAAAAAAGCTGAGAAAGTTAATGACCCTCTTCTGATGGGAAGAGAGGAGATTTTTGCTGCTTGCTGGATCTGCTATTCAGGGGAAGCAGGTGTGAAGAGGAAATGCCTGCCATAGCCTGAGATGCTACTGGAAGGTGTTTAGGATTTTCTGCTGCACTGGCTCCATGCTGGTGATCCAGCAAACTGCTAACCTAGTTAGAAGGGCTTTAATGTAAGATCGAGGGAGGGGTTGACCAGGAAAAAAAAAAGTTAGCATAAACAAGAGCAGCCTGATAGGAACCTAAAATTTCAGAGGTGTTGGTATTCAGAATAGGGTCACAGGAGAGACACAGAGAGTAGCAAATCAATCCACTGAATACTTTAGATGTCTGTATACTAATGGAAGTAATATTTGGGATAAACAGGTGGAGCTGGAAGTCTTAATACAAGATCAAAATTATGACTTAATTGGCATAACAGAGTCTTGGTGGGATAATTTGCATGACTTGAATAGTAATATGAAAGGAAGAGCAGGCAGGGGGAAAACAGGAGGAGTGTTGCCTGTGTTTGGATTCATTTACTGACTGGAAGCCTGGCATATAGAGAAGACTAAAACTGCCTGAAAATTCTATAGGCAATAATTATAGGGGAAAAGAAATCAGGTACCTACATGATGGGAAGGCCACGGCAACTGGCCACAGAACTGATCAAGCGAGAGAAGCTTTCAGGGTAGCAAGGGGGCTTTGACAGAGCTGGAAATGGAAAGTCCGTGCAGTGGGAGACAGCATGACCAGCACGTGTGTGGGGTGCACAGAAGAGAGAAGCCATGTTCAGATACTATGGACTGAGAATGAAAGATTACCAGGTGTATGTAAGGACAGAAAAAGAAAAGCTGGAACACCATTAGGCAGCGGCACCAAGGGTAAGAAGAAATCATTCTGCATATGCATTAGGAGTAAGAGGTAAGCCAAAAGCAGTGTCAACTGAATGATTACAAGGCAAAAAAGTTATAAAAAGGATGCAGAGAAGGCCTATGTGTGAGGTCCCTGTGTCCTCATCAATTAAAAGTCAGTTGGGAGCATGAGGCTGGCATGAGCAAAATCAGAAACAAAACCAAGATATTTCCCTAGAAAAGGGCAAGAATAGGTAAAGGGTACTCATTTAACTTCATTTTTTAAAAAATCCTTTGAGTGTGATGAATTTTGTATGGGATGCTTAGAGGACTGTCTGAAGCTCTCTCAGAGTCATTAGTAGTGTTTCTGGGAACCCATGGAGAGGGAATGAAGAACTAGATAACTAGAGAAGCACAATATTGTGCTTTTTTTTTAAGCAAAAGGGGGAATTGAGAAGCTACTTAAGAAGTCAAATTAACTTCAATCCTCAGAAAAATTCTGTAAGAAGTAAAGCATCTGGAAATCAATATTTATGTATCATACTATGTCAAATGAACCTTATTTTCTTTCCTCACTGTGTAATGGGCCTTGTGGGCAATGGGAATCAGTACATGATATGTACCTTGACTTTACCAAGTTTTTGACACTATTCTACCTGATACAAGAGATTATAAGGCATATAGATAATATTCTGAGCTGCAGTTGCAGTGGTTTATGATAAAATAAAAATATTATCATTAAATACTGCAAAGGTCTGCCTCAGTGCAGTACAGTGGATGACATGGCAAGTTACAAGTAAGTCTTCAGTGCAATTTTAACCAAAATCCTGTTTTTAACTCCAAAAAGTATTATATCTCTTCTCAGAACTGATATGCCTCAGTTGAAATGCTGTATATAGGCTTGGGTACGGATAGGGGAAGTAACTTAAAAATAAAACCAAAAACTAGCAAACAAAAACAAACAAGCCACCCAACAAACAAAATAAACAAATAAAAAACCAACATAGAGGAGGAAAAGGGTGAAAAAAAGATGACTTTGGGAAGAAGATTTTAAAATCTAGTCTTGTTTAATCTAAAGAAGAAAAGGCTGAAAATGGATTTAATACCAATCCTCAGATATGTAAGATGTTACAACCATACCCATGGTGATTGAGTTGAATAACAGAAACCATCTTGATTTTAGGCATCCTTTCTAACCAAGACTGTAATGAAATGGGAGAAATTGCTTGTTGAAGTTGCAGTATTTCTTTCCGTAGAGATCCTTGAGCCCTTGTCAGAGGTGACATAAATGGAGCAAGATGGCATGGAGTTACAGAGGAGTAGAATAGGAACTTCCTAACATCTTCTTCTGACTTTTTTTTTATGGTTTTATTTATTTCAAGTTTTCAGCTATAGGAGAGAAAAATGCTCCAATTAGCTTCACTTTTGCTTCTCCAAAACCCTTCACTTGTACCTCAGATTTTAAATGACTTTATGGGGTTGAGTTTGATGTTAAAGGCAGTTGTATTTGCAGAGAGGTAGCACCTGAGCAGCTTGGGCATGAACCACCATCAGACAATGTTAGTGTTAGGTACTGTGCAAATCAAAGAGCCTATTCTAGCAATTTGCAACAGCCACCATTTCCTTTTGCTCAGGAGCTGGGAAAGAGCCCTTCTAGCCCTTTTTCAAGCCCAGTCCCTCATCAGTGTCAAGGTTTGGCTTACTACAATGCAACTCTTTTATCTATCATAGAAATCTTTGTCTCTCTCTTAAGAATAGCTTCATAAAAACTCCATGTAGTGATTTTTGGCAATAGTGGAGATTTCTGGGGCAGGTTTGAATGTGGTAGTCAGATCTCTTTTCATGCAGCTAAAATACAACACACAAAAGGCAATGCACTTTTTGTAAAACATGGTGAGAGAGGACATGGTCTTGAGCATGGGACCATTAGACTGAGCTGTGGGAGAGCAAGGCCTGATGGTGAATTACTTGTGTGTCACTGTGCAGCCATTTGTCCCTGCTGAGCTGCTGGTAGGATGCAGGATTAGCAGCACTGCCTCGCCCCATGGAGTAGTTCTGAGGAAAAATACATGAGGTGCCTAAACAGAGTAGTAACTGGGGTGCTAGAGGTCCCTGAGGTGGATTTGCTGGTGCAGATGCAAGAGGGAAGTTTTGATTTCCATTCCTTTAAAGTTTTGTAGTTGACGTGTTGACTACTTGGCCCGTGTAGAAGCAGAAGGGATGCAGTGGTGTCACAGAGGCACACAATTCTCATTGCAAAAGGGATTCATTCTTTGATTAGTCAAAAGTGCTTATTCTTGTACTTGGCTTTGAGCATCTGGAGGGTCTCAGAGCCCATTTTGCAAAGTACTTATATACAAGGGATGAAATCCTGTGGTGTTGAAATCAACAGCAGTTTCACCCTGGGCTCTCTCAGCTTCCATCCCATTCATTTCAGGGATGTGCAAATAAATGCTTTAGTGTTCCACCGAATGATGACAATTTTTCTGGAGGAATTATATCATCCTTTTCCCTGGGTCTTTGCCAGCTCAATGGATTCCTGCCCTTAGAGCACTAGAGCTGCCCAGTCCTTGCCTCTGCTGGAGCACAATGCCTCTCTAGACCTTTCAGTAAGGCTGTAGGAGCTCTCCCTAACCTAACTCACTAATACCCAGCTGCGCTAGGAAAGATCTATTTCAGTTAGTTAACATGGCTCATTTGCAACTACTCCCTCACACAAGCCAGGGAGCAGTTGCAAGAGCAGCTCTGCTGCTAAGTCCAGAGGACAGTAACTTCCAACCAACAGTGCAGGGTAGGTTGGAGCAAGGGTTGGGCAGTGCCCAGTGTACTGTAGTCAGAAGGAAATGTGGCCACAGTCGCGCAGGTTTGCCTGAACACCTTTGGTGAATGGCTATCTTGCAACTGAAACTGACTCTTTTATGAGTATTTTTTTGTAGAAATCTCTTCTAAAACTGAGCGGTATGCAACTCTGTTTAAGATTTGGCGCTGCCATGAGAGAAATATTAATACACCTCTCTCCAAAGGTATGGGCTAAACTTGTGTATGTTCCATAGTGGATCCTCTTAGAAATTTTCTGCTCTATCTGAAAAACGGTGTAGTGTATCTCAGAGTGTTCTTCTTTGGTCTTCTGGCTATATTGAACACATACATTTTACAGTATGTGTAATGAATATTGCTTGAGATATTTTCAGAGATTTTCTTTTTGGAGGAGAACTCCTGTAATGAACACTGTATCAAAACCTGTGTGACCATAATGCTGTGTTGTGAAACATTTCCGGGAGAACATAAACATTCAGGCAAACTTACAACAGGGAAAAACAATGTTTCTTAACATTATCAGTCCACACACCAATTGATTATGGATGTTTCTCACCTTGCATATAAGTGTGACTTGCTTAGCTTCTATGCCTCCCAAACTCACTCTGGGATAGAAGTTATTGGGGAAAGAGGGACCTGGGTGTAGTCAACTCTTCTTTAGAAATAGTATTTCAGAGACCATGTCATAATTACTCTATGAAAATCTGCAGTTACACAAACATTATTCTTGATATAAGCAACTCATGCTTCTTCCTCACCCTGCTTCTTCCTTCCCCTTTCTTGAATCTCTTTGCAGGTCCTGTGAGGTGGCCTCAGTTAAAAACAACGCAATAATTCTCAGAAGAATGTGGCTGAACCAAATGCCCAGGAAAGCAGAGCCTGATATGATTCTCTTAAAAAAAAATGCTGGAGAAGAACATAAAACCAGACTGAGTTAAAAGATCTGAAAAATAATTCACTGGAATGCAGTTTTGATATTTTGCATTAAATAAAGGTTTCACAACCCTTTTTAAGAGGTACAGTAAAAAGATGTGGGACATTACTCAGGAAAAATTCTTCACGGCTTATTCACCTTTTGTGAATAGGTTTATTTCTGTCAACTCCAGAAATCTTTGATTAAGTCCAAAACATCCCTAGCATGATCAGTGGTTTTAAAGTGAATTTTGTGTTTCAGTGGTAGGAGACACATAAGGTGAACTAATTGTAAAAGTTTGTTCTTTCAGCATGGATCTTTTATGTCCAACATGTATCAGTATTGCGAGGTTTTCCAGATTTTGTGATTTCGTCTTACTGTTGAACACATTATCCAATGTCTAAACATCAATTACCTGTAAAAATATGCACAACCCTGTGCAATATTTGAATATGTGGTAATTACACAGCAGCTGATATATCTGAAGATATTTTGGGAAAACTTTGTCTTTATAGGTTATTTTTACTTACAGCTGATTTACTTTCTATTGTACTGAGCTAAAAAAACTAAGGGACAGTAATTAACACCTGGGACAGCAAAAACTGGTAGGTCATTAGTAATGTGGGATGGGGAGACTAGTTAAATGAAGTGGAGCAACTTACAAAACCTTTTGAACAGGCATGAAAACAGTCATCTGATGATACCAATCATTTGCCAATAGTTTTTGTAGTTTCATGTTTTATTGTTGTTTTGAGGGGGCTTTTTTGAATTATTTGAAAGTTATTAATATTTTATTAAATCTTGTTTCTCTTACTCCCACTCTTGTTGCCATTTCCACAAGCTGAGTACCTATCCTATAGAAAATTTTCATAGAAGAAATCAATTCTGTAAAGTTTCTTTTGCATACCCTCCTACCTGGAGATTTTAATTTTCTGTACCTCCTTGACTTTCCTACATCATTAGGAAATATATTTATTTATTTTAAATTCTGCCATTGGCCTTCAGAAACCTGGGCTTTTTTTTTCTTTTTCGTGACAATCCTTTTGCTTGCTTTCCAAGTCCGTTTCTTATCCTTTTACCCTGTGTTTCTGTCACAATTTTACAGTTAGTCATTTAAAAAATATATAATTAAAGTGCCAAAGCACCTGCTAGCCTCATGCATATGCATGAAATAGAATTATGTCCCCTCCGGGACATTGGTGTTGTGACTCTGGGGAAATGGCTAAGTAACCATGACAACGTGTCTCCACCACATCTTATTTCCAGTGATAAAAGCATGATTTACCCTATTAAACAAACCATATTACAACTTGCCCACAGCAAGTGGTGTCAGCTTTCCAGTAGAGGCACCAGGTCAGGAGGGAGAGCAGCCCAAAACCATCCATCCGTCGAAGCCTCCCCCTCCTTGACACTGCTTCATGGTTATGCTGATGGTAAGAGGCAGGATGAGACACATGTACAGTATTTCACATTTCCATCTTGATAGGTGAGATGAAATGAGAGGAGGAAATGCAGTATTCATTAGCTGCAGGCACCAGCCCAATCCCCAGTACAGCAGTGATGGACGGTGCAGGAGAACCCAAGGGTAAGGCGCAAAGATTGGCGCAACCAACACACAATGATTCAGATGTTTAAATTAGATAATTTCTGCACCTCCTTTCCTGCCAGTTTGCCAAGGCTGCCAATATTTAGTGAATGCCAGGGAAGACTACCAGAAATGGTTTTTCAAAGGCTGCTGCCAGAACAAAATGTTAAATGACTTTTTTATGATCTTGCTTATGCTACTGATTAGACATTATCTTATTTAAAGTGATTTTTAAAATCAAGTGCACTCTTCAATATGTATTTTTGATTTACACCTTGCTTAATTAGGGAAGACATCTTGTAATTACATTATCTATAACAATTTTATAGGGAAACTCTCCTCATTGGATCTTGTCTACTAGCATAACACAGAATTTGTTTTATTATCACTTTGAAGAAGTATTAAAATCAGTCAAACTAATAATTTAAATATTTTAAATATTACCTTGAAAGTGTTTGTGTTAACCCTCTTCTTCCCCCCACCACATACTTAAAGAAAAGTATAAACCTTAATTTGAGTTCTTAATCACTTGAGGGCACAATTTGATTAAGAACAATAAACAGAGAGGTGAAGAAATTAAAACCACAAAAGTCTCAGAGAGAAAACAGAACTGGTGTTTAAAGGTCAAGTACATAGACATAATTAGTTCTACTTACATGAAGAATTGCAATTAGCTTTATGAATTGCATTTTGAAATTGCCGGGTCTTGTGAATCCTGGGGGTTTCTTAAAACATCATCTGTTAGAAGCATGTGATTAGATCAGACTCATATCTAAGAATGAAAAAAGCTAAATTGTGCTTTTGGTGCAAACAACCATGAGGTGAGGCTGAAACCATTATCTGGGTTTACCAAAAATGACTAGAAAACAATAACCTCATATTCATCAGATTACTTGGAAACCTGACTTATGATCGCTAAGTTCTTGGGACTGATCCTTTCCCAATTCCAAACATAACCTGTACAAGTTGAAGTAGAGGGATTCTCCATTTACTGTGTACTGTCAGATTATTTTCTCTTTCAACAATACCCAACACAGAGAAGGTCAGAGCCCTATAAGTAAGAAAATATTCACAGAAGCGTCCTTCACAGTTTCAAGTAGTTCCAAATCTCTCTCTCTTTAAGCATGTATTTCTTCGCTGAATGTTTTTGACTGTTTTCATTAAAATACTAACATATGCAATGTTCTTATCTGAGAGCAGTGTTGCTCCCACATTTCAGGACCCTTTCATTATCAGAAAATGTAACAATTTAGTGCATCAGCACTGCCTTTTTATTCTGGACTGAAATTGCAACAACATGTAGAAAACACCCCTGTCCCTCTTTCAGGATTCAGATTGAAGGCTTTTACTTCATAAAGTTCAGAACTCAAAGGAGGATTAAATTCAATGCACTAGCAGACTGGAAGGAGAAGCCAATGGCTTCTGAAAACCGTAAAGTTTGTTACTGAAGAGATCTTGGTGGTTTCGTAAACCCCAAAACTTTCTGACTTAAGTCAGTGATGTAATCATAGAATCATAGGATATCCTGAGTTGGAAGGGACCCACAAGGATCATCTAGTCCAACTTAATGTTTTAAAATACCTATGAATGTTCTTGGCTTACTGATGCAACCCAGAGGGTTATTCAAAGGGTCGTATTTCCAAGTGCTAGCAAGACCCTGAGAGCTGTTCCCAAAAAAACCCCAAGCCCAATAGAAATCTGATTTCTGCTAGAACATGGATTCAAGCAATAAAAGTCAGTGTCTGGACTTTAGGGCCACTTCCAGGAATTTGAATGCTGAACGGTAGGAAAAGATTTGACAAATATTATTAAGTTTTCAGGTATCCCAATCCTGTCACTGCTGTGGGCTTCCCAAGCAGGGAGCTACCTTGGAAGCATACCTCACATTTCTTGCAAGGTTTTCTAGTTGCCTCTGGATACCTGTTCAAAAGCCAATGCATATCTACCCTATTTTTCACGCTGTATGGGAAACCTGTAGTAGAGGTAGCAGAGTACCCAGGTTAGTTGTTTGGAGTTTTGGACAAAGCAGAGCACTGGAATTGTTGATTTAGCTCTGATTTGTTTGCTTGTGTATGTGTGTGTGTAACATAACAACCTCCTCACCATCCAGAAACAGACTGTGTACTGTGTGAAGGACTGAGCAAGAGAGAGGAAACCTGAAGTCAAATTTTATACTACTGCTTAGGACCCCAACTTGAGTAGTGACTTTGGGCAAGCAACTTGCAGCAAACTCCTCTAGAAAGTGTCTGGAGCCTTACAGAATGCAGTAGAGAAATAAAAGGGGAAAACACTGCATCTCAGTTTTCCTATCTGTAACATGGGACTAATACTTGCCAACCGACCCACCTCACAAGGGAGATGCAATAATTAATTAGCTAATGTTCCTACAGCACTTTAACTCTGTAAAGTGTAAAATAAATGTTAAGCATTATTGGCACTTAGATTCTACAGTGATTGGTGCCCTACAATTCCCTAAGCCAGGCAGCTAGTTATTGCTGCTCAGAGCAACGGTAGCTTACAATACATCCTGCATTATCAGCTAGTTTCTAGATGGTTACGTGCCAGTGTGGCTGTGCATACACCCTCCCACACGTGCCAGATGCCACACAGGGGAATTCTGACAGGGAGGTCCAGGATGTGACTGCACAGCGTGGAAAGGGGTCGCTGCAGCCACTCTAACTGAGCAGCCCCTTTTTGCTCTAGTTTTATTTCCTTCTCTCTGAACCAGGTTATTAGGTAATAACCAGTACACAAAACCCACTGCTCTGCTGTATAAATACTGTTTGATCTAATTTTGTCAGCTGACTCATTATTATCACTGAAAATATACAGAATTCCAATAAATTCAATGTCAAAAGAACTAATTGGTAAGATGTGTAGAGCAATTTGAGAGGAAAAAGAGAGCTTTCTCACTTTTCATTTTGTCGCTTTATACTTCTTAGCTAAATTTTCGTTTCAGTGAACAAGAAGATGGCAGCTTCTAAAATTATGTTTGAGAGATGGATATGTAGGTAATATTGTTTAATATTAACTGCTGCTATATGGGTTCATGAATTCCCATCAGTACAAGTTTTTATGAAGTTCCTTATGCTAAAGTCTCTTTCAACAAAGACAGTGGAAAGAGCCTGGTTTGCAGCTCAGTAGTTCAAGAAAGAATTGCAGCTTTGCCCTCTCAGACATAGCCTGAGAGCTCAGCATTGAAGTCTGCATTTACACTATATACAATTACAGGATTTTATTTCAGGTTAGATTCAGCCTGTCCTCTGGGTTAAACTTCCTTCACATGTCTGTGTCTCAAAGCCATTCAAACCACCACTAAGTTATTTGTAGCTTTGTGACTCCATCTGATTTTGAGTGCATCTAATACAAAACAGGAAGAAAGTTTCTTATTTAGTTTGCTCTCAAAGAAATCCAAAGCCACACTGTGAATCAAACCAGTAGATGGTAAAAGGAGACAACTGGAAATTCTGTAAAACTCTAATTATTACTTTCAACCAAAACACTAGTGAGATGCAACCTCAGCCCATATGGTGCTCTTTCTGCTGGCTTTGTAGGAAGCCATCTGGACAATAAGCAACCAAGCAACACAGACCACCACACCAGAGTTTGAAAGCATGTCCCAGTGCAAACACCATTTGATTCCTTCCCACTTTCTTGTACTGTTTCCCTAAGCATCCCTTATTTGGCTTTGTCAGCCATAGGCTACTGGACTAGACAGACATTCAGTTTGAGGTGGTCAGGATGTACTTATACAGTATTCTGGTAGATGCAGCAATATCAAGAGGATTCAAAAATACTGATACAGATCTACACATTGGAGATAATTCCAGCAATCTACCACTTTACTATGGGATATTGTCATCATGGCTAGGCTTCGTGAACGAAGATTTGGGGAAGGCTCTACCCACGTTTGTTACAAGCCCGCTGGTGGCTAAAAAGGCCAATACAAGATAGGCATGTCCAGTTGCAAAAGGCACAGCAGAAAGACTCCTTAGGTGGTATATTCTGCAAGGCACGATTCTTTCTGTGTTGTCTTTTCTCTCAAGAGTGAACCTGCGTGTGTTCTCAAAAGCATCAGCAGCGTTATAGATGGTGTGTCTCCAGGCCTCCCGATTGGAGGCCAGAGTAGACCAATTATGTTGATCAATATGGCCAAGGCTGAGATGTTGTTTCAGGGAGTCCTTGTATCTTCTCGTCAGGGCTCCTCTCATGCGGCAGCCAGTGGCAAGTTCACCATAAAGCAAGATCTTAGGGAGGCGGTGGTCCTTCATCTTTGAGACGTGCCCTGCCCAGCACAGCTGTGTTCTCAGTAACATGGCCTCAATACTTGTGATTGCTGCTTGTTCTAGAACAGACGTGTTAGTCACATAATCTGACCAGTGGATGTTTAGGATTGTGCGGAGACAGCGCTGATGGAAGCGTTCTAGGAGTCGCAGGTGGTGGCGGTAGATGACCCATGATTCGGATCCATATAAAAGAGTAGACTGCATTATGGCTCTGTAAACACTGATCTTTGTACTTTTCTTCAGGTGTTTACTTTGCCAAACTCTTTTATGAAGCTTTCCGAAGGCACTGTATGCCTTTGCTAACCTGTTGTCAATCTTACCATCCAAGGAGATGAGGCTACCAAGGTAATTAAACTGCTGAACTGATTTGAGCTCTGATTCACCAATGGTGATATGGGGATGATGGAAGACTTCCTGAGGTGCCAGTTGATAGAGAACTTCTGTCTTCTTTAAGCTGACTTCCAGCCCAAAGAGCTCAGCAGCGTCTGCAAAGCAGGATGTTAAACGCTGCAGGGCTGCTTCTGTGTGGGAGACAAGGGCGGCAGCATCAGCATAAAGCAGCTCCCGGACAAGATGGTTTAAGGTCTTAGTGTGGGCCTTCAGTCGCCTTAGGTTGAAAAGGCTTTCATCAGTACGATATCGAATGTAGATACTGTCCTGATCATCAAGGTCTGCCATGGTCCTTTGGAGCATCATGCTGAAAAAGATTGTGAATAGGGTTGGTGCAAGAATGCAGCCTTGCTTTACCCCATTGGTTATTAGAAAGGGCTCAGAAAGTGCATCGCCATATCTGACTTGGCTGTGCTGATTGCTGATCCTCATGGAGTGAGATGATCATTTTAAGGAACTTGGGGGGACAACCTAAATGTTCCAAAATCTGCCATAGACCTTTTCTGCTCACAGTATCGAAAGCCTTGGTGAGGTCGACAAAGGTTACATAGAGACCTTTGTTCTGTTCCCTACACTTCTCTTGCAGTTGTCTGAGAACGAACACCATGTCTGTGATACTCCTGTTGGCTCTGAAACCACATTGGCTTTCAGGTAGAATTCCTTCTGCTATAGCAGGTATTAGTCTGTTCAAAAGTATTCTTGCCAGGATTTTGCCAGCAATGGAGAGCAGAGTAATACCACGGTAATTTGAACAGTCTGATTTAACTCCTTTCTTCTTATACAAAGTGATGATGACTGCATCACGAAGGTCTGATGATAGTTTGCCTAGTTCCCAACAACGCACCACAAACTCGTGAAATTTAGCATGGAGTGCGTGGCCCCCATGTTTCCAGATTTCAGGTGAAATTCCATCAACCCCAGTTGCCTTGCCAATTTTCACCTGCTGTATGGCCTTAAGGGTTTCTTCCAAAGTGGGGACTATATCCAATTCATATTCATACTTCACCGGTTGCTGTGTGATGGACTGAATTGCTGTGTCTTGGACTACACAGCTAGTACTGAAAAGAGTCTGAAAGTGTTCAGACCAACAATTCAGAACGGAGGTTTTATCTGTCAGAAGCATTTGACCATCAGCACTGAGTAGAGGGCTTTGTACCTGGCATGTAGGCCCGTATGCTGTTTTCAGGGTTTCATAGAATCCTCTGTGATCAACCATGTCTGTGCATAATTGAGTTTTTTCAGCCAAATTGATCCACGACTTGTTCTGGATGTCACGGAGTTTCTGTTGGAGCTTACTGCATGCAAGACGAAAGGCTGTTTTTCTTGTATGACAGGAAGGTAGTGCAAGGTGTGCTTGGTGAGCAGTTCTCTTCTTCCTCAACAATTCCTGGATCTCTTGATTGTTTTCATCAAACCAGTCCTTGTTCTTCTTGAAGGAGAACCCTAAGGATTCTTCAGAGGACTGCAGGATGCTGTTTTTAATATGGTGCCAAAGTGATTCAGGAGAGGCATGTATAGAATCTATGGAATGGTTTTCGAGCCTAGTTTGAAGGTTTGTGTGGAATCTGTCTCTCACTGTGGCTGATTGGAGTCTCCTCCTTGGGATACTGCCCCTTTTGGGTTTGAATTTAAGATTGAAGTCAAGTTTACAGTGCACAAGTCGATGGTCTGTTTGGCATTCTGCGCTGGGCATCACGCAGGTATGGTGGACATCGCGGATATCTCTCCGTCGCACCAAGACATAATCAATGAGGTGCCAATGCTTAGATCTGGGGTGCATCCAGGTTGTCTTCAGATTATTTTTCTGCTAAAAGATAGTGTTAGTGATAGTGAGCTGTTGCTCCGCACAGAATTCTAGCAGAAGTCGACCATTATCGTTTCAGTATGGGATATTGTACACCATGATATTAAAATAATAGCATCCGTGGGAATCGATTAGAACGGGAAAAAACCCGGGTGGAAAATCAGAGCCCTAAATATGACATTGGGTCCTAGCAGCTATGTTTCATATTGAGACTCTACCATAATAAATACTTAAAATCTCATAAAATTTATTTATGATGGAGATGAAAAGCATCTGAATTACATATTATTAATGTATACTTGATTGATATTTAATTAGTGAAATGGATGAAATTGTCTTTTTTGTGATCTTCATATGAAAGTAAGCAAAAGTACTAGCTGGTAAGACTAGCTGGTTATCACCAACACTGTACCACTTCACTTCTGAAGTTTCTGATAGTGAATGACTTAATTTATCTTTGTTTGTTTAGTACTCAACCACTGAATACCACCTAGTGCAAAAAAAAAACCAAAAATATAAAATGTTTTTATACTGGGGTAAAAATCAATCACTCAGTGATTTTCGTCTTTGTTTCAGATGAGCAGATCTCTTCAAAAACTTACTGAGCTTTAAGGCATGTCATAAGCGATTTCTGTTCTTGTTTTGCCCCTGCCCACGGAGACGATGTATAAAAGTCAATACCATCTCTTTGCAAAACCCTTCCCCACATCAAAATCTATGATACTGATCTTTGCAGGTTTCTCTCAGAAACTGTCAGCAGCCTGAGTACATCTCTATTGCAGTTTTCTTGAACTTTGGGGTTAATATTAATTTATGTACTTTCACCATCAGGAAATGCCAGACAAGACTATACACATTTTTCTTGTTCATTTTTTTATAAATCTGTGAATTAATATCAGAAAAATTTCTTGGCTGGTAAACAATCCTACTTTGTCATCCAATTCAGGACATTTTAAAACAAATCTAGGTTGTTTTTTTGGTTTTTATCCCTATTTAGCAAAAGCTCTTGTCTCTCTTCAGAAACCAAAAAAATACGATAAGGAAGAAATGGAGTATGTCTTTTTAGATGTTTTAAATGTTGGTGTTGTTTAAAAGGGAGATGCACAGGGTTTCTTTATGGAAGAAAAAACCCTTGTTAGGTGTTTTTTGTTTAGGTTTTGTTTAGGTTTTTTTAAAAAACTTTTACAGGGAGATAACTGATGCCAGAAAAAAAATGTATAAGGAGATATGAGTGCTGGAGGGTAACACTATTAACGAAAAAATGAATCTAGAAATGAGAAGTACATTTTAAATTATGAGTAATTACATTACAAAAAATACTATTTTGAGGTGAGCAAACTTGCATTACAGGGACTGAAGACATGCAGTAAAGGCTGAAATGTTCTTTAACTGACTGTATCTCAATTATTGGTTCTCACTTTTCGTAGTGAGTCTTGCAATATGTGGTATTTTCTGAAAGCCATCCATGTCAGGCCCAAGTCATTACAGTAATGTCTCAGTTTTCATTGAAAAGAAAGTTTAACTTACAGATACCGAGTAAACCTTGATGTACATACCACGCATTTTACAAGTTTTACATTAAATACTTACAAGCATCAGACCTTTGTGACAATCATTATTGCATGCTTTATATATTTCATGATTTTAAGATCAATTTTATGTCTTGAGAGAGATATTTTTGATGGTTTCTGAACACTCAGGTAGGCAACATCCATTTTCACTGAAAATAAAAATATCGCTACATGATCCTCTTAGAAGATCCTGATTTTGTCAATCTCGTCTTTGCATTTTTCTGGAAATGTACAACATTTGATGGCAGGAGTAGGTGACCTCTCATATATTACTGAGGTGGATGTCTAGGAAAAAGAACTCTTTTTAGTACAATAAACCTGTTATGAACACAAATATTTCTTTGTTTATTATTGTGGGAACTTGTTATCTTATAATTCATGCCCTTTATGTCTGTGCAGCGACTGCTGTTCAGTGGACAGGGTCATGGACCTGGAAGCAGCACCCTTGATGAGAACTAGCAGTGTTATGCCAGGCAAATCACTGTATCTCTTTGCAAGCTTTGTTTCTTTCTCAAAAATGTAGACTCTTCAGGGCAGGATCTATCATGGTGTGGTGTTGCTCCTTGCCCAGAGAAAAGGGTCTCCACTCTACATCAAACATTTAAGTCAAGCCTGTAATTCATATAATAAATATTAACAGGAACATATTCTCTTCTTCCCAACCATTTATAGCCCTCTTTACAATTTAATTATCAATACAAAATGTTTAAAGTCATTAGAGATTTTTATTACTAATTTAGGTCTGTAAATCAAAACTGGGCAATTTTAAAGTCTATTATCTCCAAATGAAAGTACTCAGTATAGTCTGCCTTAGAACTGACAGAACCTTGGTGACTTCTTCCAGTGCAGAACTGCCCTGCTCTAACTGCAAACTATAAAAACTAAGTGTTGAGTGCATCATTTATTTTTAAATTTCAAGAAAGTTGTTGGATTGCATAACAAAGGAAGAAACAGAGAGATATCTTAATGTGTCTTAACTTCAGGGAAATTAAAGCTGCATCTAAAGCAGGCTGGGAAGACCACTCTAGTCCTGAGACTTGCTAGCCCTCATTCTGTAGGAATATGAACGTAGTTTATTTTCATTTCCATCTGACAAACATTGGCATTAAGAAGACAGAATTCCTGAGAACTGCCAAAAGCCTACTAGCGAGTGCCCAGTGTGGCACTGGGGCTGTGTGCTCCTCTCTGACACCTCCACTTCCCCACAGCACTTGTCCATGGTCTAGTGGCTTGGATGGGGGCTTGATACCATGTAGCATGTACTCCTCATACTCCTTCATCACCTGCTCCCAGCATCGTAACAGGAGCACTAATGAGTATCGTAGGGAACAACAAGAGAGATCACAGCAAGTCAGCCTTCCTGTCAAAAGCTTAAGGGAAAAATTTCCTGACTCGGCCACAGAAAGAAAGCCACTTGCTGAAACATCACCTTTAAAAGGTATTCCCAACTCAGCGCATTGAGCAGCCCCTGGACCAGCAAAATGCTCTGCCAGGTTCTGCAGGCCACTGCCAGGAACCCGGAGGTAGTCTCCTAACCTTTGCATCGTGGCATCCTGGCAGCTGTTCCGGCCACTGTTCTTGAGGAGCTGATGCTGGCAAGCCGTGGCAGCCATAAGGGCCAAATGCTGAAATCCTGACCAATTTGCCACACTCTTAACCCAGACAAGCCCTCTGTGAATTAAATAAAAATTATGGTTGAGGAAGAACAAGGGAAGGAACTCTTTGCTAAATTAAATATTGACAACAAATTTGAAGAGAAGATTATATTACACTAGTATCAGGTACTGAAGGTTGTGCAAGTTTCAAGCTGGCTTCCCGCCAAGTCCCTGAAACTCGACAACAAGGACCTGCTTCCCAGAGAGGGAAGAGAAAAAAACGACTTAAGCAGCCAAAGCTATAACAAAAATATATATATATATTTTTTACATATGAGACAGATATATACAATGAGAATACTATACACCACAACTCCAGAAGTCCCAAACAGTTCCCCAAAAAGAGAAGAGGGGGAGGGAGAAGGGAGAAGGATAAAAAGGGGCAAAGACCGAGCAAGTCAACCAGCCAACTGAAGGTAAATTAGCAAAATCTCACCACTTCCCTTTGAACAAGCAGGATGGCTGGACACGGCCCAGCGCTCTCCCCTCACGCGTGGCAGATAACAGCAGTCACTGTAGGCCTCAGCTCCAGATAAGCCAGACCGAGACAGGGACCCACCGTTCTCGAACCTCACCGGAAAGGAAGAGAGCGAGGTCCCTCCTGCTGGCTTTATTTATACCTCAAGTTACGTAAAGGAATAGCATGGAATACTTCCGTGATCACCTTCCTAGTTCCTTCCTGGTTACAAGCTGGTCTCCAGGAAGGCCCAGAGTGAAACCATCACAAGGTGTAGACTAGCTTAGAACAAATAAAGCCTTATTTTGTATTTATAGTGCATTTTTCATTTTAATGAATGAAAGTATTGTAACTTAATAAAGAGCCCTGCAAACAAAGATCTGTTTTTCCCAAAACTAAAGGAAGCCATCAGATGTACCTCCTGATTACGGCAACAGAGAATGATTTAGGAATGGAGGCTTTTTTTTCTTCTTTTTTGACACTGTCAGGTGAATTTAGGATCAGGCAAAATCTAATATCCCAAACTGGAATTTATTCAGGACACATCGCTTACCCTTTGCTTGTGCTGCACCAAGTAAAGGAGAAAAAAAAGACCAAGCTGCCTCAGGACTTTACAATAAACTGTATTCTAATACTTATAATAAATCATTTCATATCATATAGAAACATAATTATGTTTGCACCACATTGCTTCCTATTTTTCATCTAAAATCTGAGTACCCTAAATTTAACACATCTCCTTTGTCTTATGCAGAGTTTGGCCAAGATTAGAATTCTAGTGAAATCCAGAAAAAAACCTCCATGTCTTAGTGATCTTTGGATAGCAGAATAAGTCCATCTGATATCAATATTTCATAAATATTGAAAACATAGATCATTTATTTTGTTGACTTTTGCAGAGATTCCATTCTAAGGACCAAGCAGATAATAAACAATAATTTCTTTTTGTTACTTACAAAAGAGGTTTCACAGTTGAACATACATCAAAGTCAGTTGCTGAAGGCATTATATATAATATGCTAAATCTGTAACAGATGGGCTATACAAGAGGCTGAAAAAGTCCTTGATTAGAGCTGTGCCTCTATTGCTCTACAGAACTTCCAGATGCCATCATGTTGTTAATAATCTGGGGATCTCTCTTCACCATATTGGACCTGCTTGTCAGCTCTGCCCAATTAGCAAAGATAGCTCCAAGGTATGAGCACAATTCCTAGGGCAGTGATTTTCAACATTTTTCAATTTGTGGACCCTCAAGGATTTATCACTGGAGATGTGGATCTCTGCACAGCAAATGAAAACCTACTGGCAATGGGCATGCTGGCTTTGCTTACCCTTTGTGGTCCCCATAGTAGGAGTGCTGGAACCCACAGGAGTCTGCTAACACACCAGTCCGAAAAAGACTGTCTTAGGATAACATGTTTCTCATAAAGAGGCTTGTGTTTTTCTTGGGTCTTCATAGCTGAGACTTGCAATATTCTGCCACACGAGAGAAGTCATTAGTTCTAGAAAAATCAAGTGTAAATAAAGCAAAGCAAGCCCTCTCAAAAATATTTGCGAATAACATGTTCAAGTAATAACTTGTAGGGTTTTTTTTTTTACTTGACCACAGGAAACTTATAGCTTCATTTAATATTTTGAAAACATTTTCAGAACATTTGTGTATTGAAAGTGGAATAAATACCAGTACCTCAGCAGAACTGCCATTTAAATCAAATTAACTTTACTAATTAGGGGAAGAAAAAGAAGGCATCTCAGTATCAGGCATAATTTGTGCTTATAGAACTTCACACTTCAGGTGATATACTCTGCCTGAGAGATAGCTAAGAAAGCAATGTACCCATCAAAATGGGAAATCAACCATGGTTACTAAATTTTTCAATTCACAAAGATTTAAAAAAAATATCCAATTTGCCCACAGGAATTTTAAGTCTTCATATGAAAACGAAGACATTATATTCAAATGAGTGAGTATATAGACTTAGTCAGTGGTACTGAAATGATTTCTTGTTGAGTAGCTGAAAATAATGGATGGAAATATGCTTGTCATACCACAGTACCCGAGCAGTCACGTTGAATTCACATTTGCCAAGACTCTCAGGCTGCTTCTTTTTTTGACAGCTGAAGACTGTGCAATGGTTTATCTGCTGACAGGTGAAAACTTTCTAGCATCAGATGATGTGGGAAGAGCCATGGCACTTGGATGCAACCTCCAGCACCTTGCCATGTCTCAGGTACATCTATATCTTCCAGGAGCTTCTCAGCCTTCTTTTCCCTCAGGGGCATTACATACAACATGCAACTGGTTGGCAACCCACCGTGACCTGCCAGGGTATGGTGTTGGGTCGTGGAGGCAGGGACAGGAAGTTTGTGCTGTCTGGAGGCAGAGGAGCAGTTAAAGGAAAGCATGTATCTGTGTCAGTCTTGCCTTCAGTGCTTGGGACTTTATGGGTTTTATGGCTGCATGATAGCATAATGATGCTGTAAATCATGCATAAAGGTCCTCTGGAGAATTTACCTTGTGTAAGGGATTTCTCAGGCTGGGTAAAGACACTTCCACTAGGCTTTGGCATACACAACAGGAGAAAACAGACAGAACAGCGTGACTGGTAAGCCTTGGCCGATGGCTGTTGTTGTTCAAATGAGTCCTCAGGAATGAGGACTCGACTAGAGTAGTGCAGAGCCAGACTCAAGATGAATTTTTGCCAAGGATCTCCAGTAGCCTAAGAATATGGTGCAGAGGCAGCTTAAAGTGATTATTAACTCTCCTTATTCTGCCCTTGGTTGTTGTGCTGAGTCGAGAAAAGGGGGAAAGGAGAATTAGGGAATCTCTGCTTTCATATACGTGAGCTGATAATGATTTGTCTACGAGGTTAAACAACACAGGAATAGTGATCAATATTGGATGTTGTACCTTAAAAGTGCAAAGGCCATTTGTGCATTCTGGCCTGCCATGGAGGGGACTACAACACCATCAATAATTGATTCATAAACTATGCCTACTTATTCCCAAATGCTACAGTAAGTAAATACATACTGAAGCTGAACTCTGGATAGTAAAAAATTCCTTCTTTAGCTTACAGTCATTCACTCTGAAATGCAGCTGATTTTTGTGTTTAATTCTGAGGTTCTGTCCTTACATTACCTGAACATATTAACTGTTCTTAAGAAACGTATGACCCAGCAAGGATGCTTACCTGACTTCAGGCTGCACTGTCTCTGCAGATTATCCATGCCATCTGAACCATGGCAGGTAGAAAAGACCAGAGCATCCCACAGCAGCACTTCTAGCAAACACAACCCTTTTACAGACACCCCATTACAAACTGGATTTCTACTCCTTGAGCCAGTTACCAAATATTTAACCAGCACACATTCAGTAAGCAAGCTTCCAGTTTTGATTTCAATATTAATATATCATGCTAACAAAATCTTTTTTTCCCTTTTTTTTTTTCTTTAACAGAAGTGGCAGTTGAGCTTGGCAAAGATTTTCAGCTAATGATGTCTTTTTGGGTGGAAAAAAAAGAGAACAGAGGTTTGGTTACTTACTGAGCCATCCATCATTTTGATAGTGAGACCTGGCCTAAGTTTTCCTTCTTCAAGACATTAATTTTCCACCTCCCCTTCTTTGCTCAGAGCAGGCCCAATCCTGCTCTTCTGGAAATCAATGGCAAAAATCCCACTAATTTCAGTGGATTAGTTCCAGTATCTCAATTTACATGTGATTAACAGTAATTTTGTCTACTTAGCGCCTAAAAAATTCATAATCAAATTTACAATAAGCTGTGCACTGATTTTCTAGGGATTCCCAGCTTATTTCATAGGCTTCTAATTTCAATGTTTAATTACTTCTGGTTCTAGCCCAATATACATCAACTGACCATGGAATATGTTCTTAAAAGCTCCCCACAAAGTTGGATTTGTAGCTGATGGAATGCTAATTTGCTGGATTTCTTTAATACTGAAGTATAGCAGAATAGCTGTGCTTGAAAGACAGACATTCATTCTCCGAATGCTTACTAGACTGAGAGCCTTTTTATACTTTGTCTACATTAGCTGAGGTGACTGTGCAGTGCAGTTCACAGTTACGTGATGAGTCCTAAGAGCGTGGGACAGATGTGAAGCCTGGATTTTAAGAACATGGAGTTGTCCTTGCAAAAAAGACATGTGCTTAAATTAGAAGGAGATTTCTATGAGTTAATCTAAAGCCATCCATCTGGAATGACCATGTGGCCGTTTTGGGCCACCCTGGGTCAAACAGTCATCAGTCAACCAGGGATGGTCCCTCCGAGAGGGTCCTGTTTGCAGCTAAAGTAGACCCTGAAAACTACAAACAAGAAACTAAACAGACCTGTCTTGGTCTTGAAGGAGCCCAGCACACCTGAGTGGTGTTGTGAGCCATTTCCTCACTGATCTTGATGGTGGAGGATTAACAGCACTTCAAAGGATAAAATCACAAGGGAATGATTTAAAAAAGATGTGACTGAGTCTGGTGCTCATTAAAATGAGGGACTAATTGCATCAGTTCAACTCCAGTCAGGTAGTGCCTGAGCAGGTGTTGTGTGTGCTTCCCCAGGCAGCTCAGGCAATACATCTGCTAAAGGACTGCCATCCTGATCTTGTCTCTCTCTGGATTTATTCTGTGAGAAAGATCAATATCGAGTGTTCAGCATCCTTTAGGGTAGGCTCTTCTGAGAGACTTTTTGGAAACAGATGGCATCCATGGTACTACAACAGACTTTTATTGCTCCAAATATGATTTGGACATAGGTTTCCATAAGTGAAAGGCTACTGCATAAGAATGAGCAGTGAGCTGTATCATTAAAGGCTTGTTGGTGTTAACATGTCAAGGTCTGAAGGACCTAGACTTTCACCTCAAGTTTGGCACTTTGGCCTTCCCAAGTCTAACTTCTCCCTCCTTCCCCAGCTCTGTTCTCTGCTGGTGGCCCACAGAGCTACTGTTCCCAAGATGCACCACAAAACCAGCGAGAAACTTTCAAATTGCCTTTTTTTTTACATATGCTTCCCTGGCTAAATACATTATTCGATATTTATTCTTTAATTTATGGTAGTGAAAAAGCTATACCAAGCCCTGCATATCCAAGCTCATTGCTGTGACTCTTTTGATCGCTTTATCAGACGGAACCCTTCCTTTGAGCTGTTAGCTAAATGTCGCGTGAAGTTCTGAGAACAAATTGTGCTGCTTTGGGACATTAACTTCACATTAATTTGGCTAATCACTTCTACTTGATAGAAGTTTGTTTGAAAAACAGGATACTTTGGCTGCAGTGAAACCTGTACGAAGACTTATGTAGTAACAGCCATCATCTCTGGTAGTGGGCAGTGAAATCTCAGAATGAGCAAATCTGGAGTCGAAGATGAAAATGCCAGGAATCGTGTATTTCTGGGTGGCTGTGTGTAAAAGAATGGAGATCTGGATCAGAAGGAATTAGAAAGAAACTATCCAACAGAAAAAAACTAAAGCTTCAGCTAAGCTTAGCCCTTGTTTGCATGTTTTATTCTGCCCACAGAAAAAAACATGTGCAACATTGCCAAATTTTATAAACAATTCCACAACATTTGTTGTCTGTTTTCTTGCACCTCAGTCCCTAAAGTCAAAAGGTTTGTGTGAGAGCACTCCCTTACTCTCTACCTTCCTCCCCTCCAGCAATCTGAAATGCTATCAGGAAAAGCCCTAGATACCCCGGCCCCTGGTGGCTCCAGAACCATAAGACACAAAGAATATGCTAGTTTTTATATCCTGTGATTTTAATGCTAATCCTGTTATTAATAAGTGTTCAACATGTAATTTATGAGTGCTGAGTATGACTCCTCTCTCCTGGCGAAAGGGATGGTGGGCAGGAGCACCAGGAGCTGGGAAGGTGGTATCTGGCAGCTGCAGCACTGGGCCCACAGTGAGCACACCTTCCAGTCAACTCCCCACCTGTTACACGGGAGAGGCAAATGTGGCTCAAAGAACTGTTACTGTTTGCTCTGGATTTGTGTATGCAACCAGGCACCTACTATGCTTCACCTTCCACACTTCTTGCCCAGATAGCTGTAATGATAGGAGAGGCCATCAATGGATCACAACTACAAGCAAGAAGCAGAAGAAATGTACTGTTGCACCCAGAGCTATCAGCCTGCAGAGGAACTGAACAGTTCCCCCAAAGGCATGAGAACGGCAGGCAACACTCCACTCTCCTGCTCAATGTAAGGAAAAAGAAACATCAGCAACATTTCTGCTGAAGAGGGATCATCTCCCCTGAACTCCGTTTCCTGTGCTTAGCTCTCATGCTTGCTAAACCATATTTCCTAATAGGAAAGATGCTATACAGTAAGGCAGATGTATCTCAGGGAGGAAAGGTGAGGGGCTCTGACCAAATGCGATAGGTAAATTATCTCAGGAACACCACTAATTAGAACCAACTGGGACAGTCGGAAATCTCAAAGGAAAACAAGAAAATCAAGGGGCTGTAAGAGACTCAGTCCTAGAAGGATGAAATACAGAACTTCAAATACCACTCCAGGGGTTTAGCACTTTGCCTTTTTTTCTGATAGCATCTTCTTGCTGAATGGCCTAGACATTGCTGTCATGTCTGTGGGTCTCCATCTATTTTTGACTGCTTTCTCTTGCAGATCACAGAGGGTTGCCAGTTACGACTTGTCCTCAGATGTCTGCTTTGCCCTCATGCAACATGCTTTCCTGCAAAAAGCCTCTACTTGCAATCGAACTTGATTCAGCAGTCCTTCCCTCAGAGAGAGATGCAGAATTCTCCTGATACCGTGTTTGGAGTCAACCAGCCCAGGCTACTGCTTGAAGCAGGAGCTGGCATTCAGAACACAGCCAATGATATTCAGCATCTACAGAGTATCATCCAGCATCTTTTAGAAGTGCCAGGGCAAGGCTCAGGGTTGTGATTAGCATATGCTAATGACTCATTATAATATGTAAATGACACACTAGGTCAGAACTGCACACCCATTCAAACTAATGAACTGTGCACTTTTTTTATAAGTGGCACTAGTAATTGGGTGCATCATTTTTCTGTTGCTGCTAGGCAAAGAATAAGGAAGCCATCTGTAATGACAGGCCAATGTTTGTAGCAATCCCGTTGAGAAGTAAAGGCAAGGACTGCTAATTTCCAAGTGTCCAGCAGGGAACCAGTACACATGCCTCCAGTCACCATCAACACAATTCTTAGTATCTGAGCATGTAATTATATGATCATATTTTTGGAAGAGATCAGCATTAAAGATAACTGTTGAAAACTCCTGGCCAGAGCAGCACGCAGAGATCTGCTTGAGCACCTACTGCCTAAGGTGCAGAACACCTGAGTTTTGAAAATGCAGTTGCATGTGACCTTGCTGTAATGAAGAAAATACTAATATCTCATTTATGAGGTCTTCTTTTCCCTCACAAAAATAAATACTCCCATGAAGTTATACCACTCTCTCTGAAGTAGGCAAGTACTCAGTGTAATATCAGAATGGATAGACTATGAAACTTGCAAAAACTGGTGTTTCAACCCTCACTATTTACTTATTCTCTTTATTAATTATAGTTCTTACTCAGATTCTTTATCAAGAATAAATTAGTAAACAAAGACTGATTAAAATATCAGTGCATATAGGGCGTTTTAAAAAATTTCTGATACATTTTACAAAGGGATATGATTATTCTTTTATCCTTATTTTAGATATGAAGACAAAGAACTGAAACAATTTGTGTTAAATGTCACACTGTAGGCAGTCACTGGAGATGGCAATAGAATGGGAATTACCTGAGCCTATATCTCTCCAGCAGATATTGTCCACAACAGCAGTAGAAGGACTGTAGCAGGTGGAGTGGCATGATCAGACTCCAAAGCTGACTGTGTGCAAGGCAGATCTTTATATGCCTCAGGTTCAGAGCAGTATCAACGCAGGATATCTCTGACTAAAGCTCAAACTGGTAACTCCCCACAACTTTAAACTGTGCCACATGGTTTGCTTATTCAGATTTTTGATAGCTCATGAATCCCTGCAGCAGGTTCTGGGCTTTGGTGTAGACAAACCTCATTCTTATTAAAGCATCCCATGAATGTCACTTTTGGAATTAGCTCTTGCATGCAGTCATTTTCAGATTCTTCTAGTTTGTTCCCTCTCTTGCTCAAACTACCTATTTACATAAAGTCATTTGGTGTCCAATATTTGCTCTTTTTAATTTTTTCCCATGCTGGGGTGGAATTCTGGGGACACAAGCATGCTCTAAATGCCTTTTCTATTATAACCAATTTAGAAAGCTCATTATAAACATCTATTAATCCTTTCACATGGTCATTCTGACAGGAAAGGTATTTTCCTTATGCCAGTTTTATTAAGTGAGAGGAAGATATCATCTCTGAGTTTCACTGCTTGTAAGTTGTCCTAAAACAGGACATGCACATCATCTTCTATAGCCTCAAACTTATTTGACTCAAATTGGTTGCTCAGAGTTCCCTTGTGGGTGGAAAGGTCAATAATGAGACATGACGACAAAAAAAGGATATTTTGACAAAACTGACCTAGCATTTAAAGCCTGGGGTAGCATTCCCAGAAAAACTCCATCAGAGGATGTCCACCAAGCTTTCAGGTAACCAGCAGTGAATGGAAAGGACAGTAAATTAACTGTTGTGATTTACTAAGTGGAAAGCCAGTCCTTTAACGGTGGGAAAACCCAGCAAATCTGATAGCAATCTGCAGATGGCAGTGTTAAACCCTTTGCATATGGCTCTCATTTTTGATGTCAATAGGATTATCAAAGAGATCAGGATTGAACCAGTGACTCTCTGCTAAATATTTCTGGACATGTGGACTTGGTATTAGCACTACAAAAAACATTTCATGTTCCTGAAACCTAAATACGTAATTTGTGAATGATATTATGTGCTTGCAGCTGACAGTAAAGGGTGATATATTGTTAACGTCTTTCTGCAAATGTTAGATGAGTAGCTACCAAAACTCTATTGTCTATATTGGCATTCATATAGTATAGTCTAAAAACACTTCAACCCCTCTCACTAAACTAGAGATTTTACTATTTTTCACATCATTTGAATTTTTATTACATCTAAATAATAAAATGCATTTTTAGGATCAATCTAAATCCACAGTATTTGCAGGTTTATGATTTTCTCCACAGATTTGGCTCTGCTCTCCAGAATCTAAGCCTTCACTTTACAGAACTGAACTTTCTGTTGCCCTTCTGATTGCAAAGGTATCTTGGCAACATTTAAATGCTGTACCTCTCCAATATATGGCTTAGTGCTGAGCAGAGAAGGATTGAATTCAAACTTTCAAGCCACATTCCACTTATAAAATGAGGTCTAATAAAAAAAAGCTTATTTGGCTGCAGATAGGGTAGTCATGCCAGCAATTATGTTTCAAACTCTTTATAACATTTGTAGGGCTTATTTAAGAGAAAATGAATAGAAAAGGAATGTGATAGATGCATTATTTTCCAGTTGCAATGAATTTGAATAATATGTAATAATGTATATAAAAATAACTGCTGCTCCTAATCATAGGTTTTGCTTCAGCACTATCTGCTTAAATGACCCTAAGTCATAGAGTGCTTTTTAGTGTCTCTTCCCATTTCTTAAAAATTGAATTGCTCTTGCTAAATGAGTGGTGGCTGTCTCTATTCCCTCCCCACAGACCACAGAGGATGAGAAAGGAAATGTTATCTTTCTTCTATTTCAGAACATTCAGCTAGCTTTAGAAATATTCTTGACTAACTACCTAGGAAATGCCCTCATCAGAAAGGCTGTGCTGCACCTGTCCAGGTGTAAGATCCATGTAACTTGGAGATGGTGTTCCAGTCACAGAATTCACCAAGAGCAGTTTGAGAGATGCAAGGGACCATGTCCCCAGGGTCAAAATTACTCTGTCATCTCACCCCCAGGGATCAGAGCTGCACCGTCAATTATCCAGCACCATCACAGGGTTATCAGCCCCTGGCCACACTGGTCTGTCATTGTTAAAAGAGAGTACCTCTGGTGCATACAAGATAAATCTTTTTCATTCTCATAGAAAGAAATTTGCAGCCAGAGCATGCCTTCATTTGTGATAGTAGAATTTTGAGGGACCCATCTGTGGGCTCTGCCCGTGGTTCTCAATCTGTCTGGAGGTCCCGGCAGTCGGTGCAAAATCAGTGAGTGGAAGTGAGTGGAAAACCATTGCAGCCCCCAGGCCTTTGGCATCCAGTCCCAAATCTCATCTGACTCCTGCAGTATCCAGTGCAAGCAGTAACAGCTGGAGAAGACAACGTTATCATCTATTTTGGTAAGATACAGAAGCTGAGGTTTTGCAGGATCTCTTAAGGACAGAAGGGAGCTACAGGAAATGCACAGACCCCTCTTTCTGTGCAGACATAACATGTGTGGAGACATGCCCATCTCCTCACAGATGAAGCTCAGCCAAGTTATATGGGGCCAGACATCATGCCTTGCAGGTGTCACACAGCAAGAGAAAGAAGACCAAATCTCCAGAGAACTGAATTTGAGTCTTCCATTTGGGAAGAGTGAGAAGCCAGAGTTTCAGTCTCCATGCTCCAGAGCTGTGGAGCTTGCCTTGTAAGAACCACACCTGGGACCTTCAGGAAGGCAGTCCCAAAAGATCAATATAAAGCCTGGAGGCCTGGCAGAAGCCATTCATCCATTATGTTGGCTTCATACCAGACTACTACTCCTGGCAGTGAAGTGTGTTGTGTATTTTAAAGGTGGGTTTTATTTGTTGAAAGGATTAAATATTTGTAAAATATCTGACAAATCAAACCTTGATTCAAATAATCAGGATAATATGGCAAAAGCACTGCACATATTCAATGCATAGATGTCAAAAGGCATTTTACTACCAAAAAGACTGAAAACCCACACCTTAATGGTTTTCTTTTCAGAGATTTCCAAGGACTCCTACATGCCGCTACAAAGTAGCACCCACAGAGCTCACAAGTTAGAGCATAGACAATAATAAATAATCAAATAAACATGCAAGGAGTAGAAAGACAATTGGTCAAAGACAGCAGAGTTCCAGAAAACAATAATTACAGAGGTATCGACTTTCACAGCAGGCTGCCATTCCTGCCAACCCCGGTTTGTCATGACTCATTCTGGAGAAGCGGGGCCAATTTTACCCCATGCTTATCACTAATTTAGCATGAAGTACATATTAAGAGGATTTTGTACCATGGGCTCTAGCTTCACTTAAGTGAGAGATGCCAAGCAGCCTTGACACCTATTAAATAAAATTTTTTTTTTTTAAAAAGCGTTTTTCACTGGATACAGAGTGCAAATTATCCATTCTGAATCTGAAGGAAACTAAGATACTATCATCTGGGTTTTCTGAAGTTACATTGCATGGGCCAAAATCTGAAAATTCATCAGAATAGTGATATACCAAAGTACTTTGGTGGCTCGATAAATCAATAAGTCATTTACATTTTTAACATTTACTGCAGAATATGGAGCACACATACTCTGCAGTAAAAAGAAACTGGGGGGAATTGCACAGAACTCCTGTTTTCTGGGAAAAGCTGTGACAGCATCCAGTTGCCTTTTTCCCGTACAGGCTTTGCAGTGTGTAGTAATTCTGAGCAAATACAGTTTGGACAGGTTGGATACTGTTCATTTCTTCTCTGTTTTACTGTATGACCCTGGGAAATAGCCAGGTGATAAATATATTGAGTAGTCATGGTTCTTGCCATCTGCACAAAGTTTATTTCATTTTTCCCTCTTTACTGATTAAATCCCACCAGCTTATCCCCGTCAGTCAAGGCTTATGTGAACTAGTGATCCAGTCAGCCTCAGGCTATGTAAAGCAGCCTTTTGGCCCCATCAGACTTTGGTTGTATTGTGTTACCTGGGATATTCTCCAATCAAGAGAGTATTGCAGAGCTATTGAGAAGTGGTACATTGGCTCATCCCACCACAGCAGCCTGCTTCTTGAGAAGCTAGCAGTTCTAGTCATGCTGAAAGTGAAATTTTAATATGGCCTTGGCAGCGCTCCAGTGGCATGTCCCCATATTTACACTCGTGTAACCAAGATCAGTGCCTGTGCCAGCATCTGTATTACATTAAAGATGGACAAGATGTGTTCATATCTGAACTAAACTCAGCAAATAAAAAACAAACTTAACAAAATAAAATCAGATGGTCTGACTCATCTTCTTTTGAGAGATTCTGATAAAATATGGCTGTTCCAGAAGCGTTGATGTGGTCTTAATAAAAGATGACACTGTGAAAAAGGTTGGGGAGGGGGAAAACTTGACAAAAAGAAGTTGTCCCTGTGCTTGGATCAGCCTTACAGATCCCATCCATATAAACGGAAATAGATGAGAAACCTCAGCTTCCTTCATTGACATATGCAGAATAAAATCACTGCATAGGCAGAACACCGTGAGCATGCACAGTAGGTAGGTACCAGACTATAATATCTTGTTCAAAATACCAAAATGCACCAGTTTAACTGAAAGAATGAGGACATGATATGAAACAGGCATGAGTAAAAGTACAAAACAGGAGGAATGACTGGAGCCTACCTCCTCCTACTTCCAAAAAAGCTGCCTAATCATTAGCCTGGGGAGTCATGCTTTCACTCACCCTTTCTCCTTCTCTCAGTGAATTCAAACCATTTTTCTGCACAGTAGTGCAGCTCCATGAGGAGTGGTAAAGTGTTCCCAGAAAAACCTATAGTCTAATGAGTAGAAGTGTGTTTGAATTCTTTCCAAAGAGGATAGGAACTGAATGTGGGTTTCCTACTTTCTAGCCCCTAGGCTGATGCAAAATAGAAATGGTGGTTGTTGGTTTTCCATAAGTTTTTTAAAAGATAGTGAAGCCTTCAGAGAGTTTTACAAGGAACTTGGTCTGGCCAGGCTATGCTGGGCATGCTCTGAGAGCATCTCCAGAACCTGTCAAGGGGCTGATATATCCCATTGTTTGTTCACTACTGCAGAGGAAGAGGTTGGGCAGATGATCTGTTTTCATACCCTGATGGGCTGAAGGAATGGTAGTTCAGAGGAAGAAGATATGAGCATAACAATAAAGAAGGAATTAATTGCCTTCAGAACTACAGAAAGTACCTTTGGATGCCAGGAAAAGGGGCAATCACAGCTTTATAGCCATATTCCACAGTATCTTATTTAATAGCCTACTTTCCAAGCATTTGGCCAAATCATTTTAACAGCAATATCCCTTCACCTCTCTTATTTTATATACCTCTGTGTCGTCTGTATGGGCTGTGTCCTGACATGTGGGCCCATGCCTTCCCCATAGGACACAGTCTCTCCTTCTGTATGCCCTGGCTCCCTTGGACATCCAGCCCAGGATCAGTGGCCAGAGTGAGATCACACCATTCTTGAAATCATTCTGCTCTGTGGAAGCTGGGGAATGTGGGGGACACACAGGAGAGGGATGCACTATACACATGGGCCACAGGTGAGATCAGATGCAGCCAGAGAAGCCAAAGGATCAGTCAAATGGTCTCATACACGGAACCTACTTCTCCAGTGGTGGTTACAGCCATGCCAGCAAAGCCAATGTTCTTTTAGGGCTTGAACCCAGGACACTGAGTGTAAGAGTGTTCGCAGGTGAACTCTGACAGTTCCTTATCAGTAAAGTCAAGGAAAGAGAGACAATAACGCAGCAAGGCATGAGAAGACCTTTGTAATGGGGTCATTAAGATCAACCTGAAAGTACATTCACAAATATCATGACAACATTGTGGATGCTAAGTGCTATCTAAAAAATGCACTCCTGTCTAAGTGCTAGTATTAGACAAGGTGCATTCTTGTCAAATACAGTTTGGTCCAGTAATTGAAGAGGATCATTAAACATTTACTGAAAGTCAAACTGGAAACACATGGATGAATGGAGCTGTACTTGAATACCCCATAGCTGTCACTGATACCACAGATTAAGTGACAGCATGTTACAGGTTTCCAGGAGAGGAGAGACAGCTTACATACACACACATCCACACAGCTAAGGAAGGTGACAGTGGAGGAGGACATTTCTGCATGTGTGACCATCCTCTGTGCTCTTGTCTTAGAGCACTGGATGTCAAGTTGTAGTAAAGCATCAATATTTGCACTTGTACTCCATTTATACAGACACACCTACAGATTTATTTCATATTAATATTTAATATGACAACAGATTTGATATCAAGTAGGCAGAGTTTGAATTATTTAATTGTTTTCCTAGAGTATTTTATTTTTATTATTTAATGAATGATGACTTTGTGATTAGAGCTGGACAACCATGAAGAAAGCCTTAATTCCAGTTTGCTCATGGACTGACTTAATGGAAGTCACAGAATCCTAGAATGGTTTGGGTTGGAAGGGACCTTGAAGATCATCTAGTTCCAACCACCCTGTCCTTGGCAGGGATGCCTACCACTAGACCAGGTTGCTCAAAGTCCCATCCAGCTTGGTCTTTGTTGGCCTTCAGGGGTTTCTTCCAGCCTCCATTAAATTCTGATGCACTAAGTTTTCTCAACATAGTCTTCAAGATTAACCAGACCAGCACCAAACATTGTGCTGAACATTGAGATAGTCTCCTAGTAAAACAGACCATGGATCAATCTCAAACCCAGAATCAGGGATTAATTTCTGCAAATTCTCTTCTTCCTTCTCCCCTCCTCTTATCAACCCTTTTGCTGCAGCAGGCAGAACTTTTGCTAAGATTTGGTGTGTCATATTTAAGATGTGAAAACAACACAGGAAAAAAATTAAAATGTTTGTGATCCATTATGCAGAAGGCGCCTATTCTGCATGAAAATATTATTTACTTGAGTTTTCTATTCTAAAACTTGATTTTGTATTCAAGATTTAAGGTCTCCACGGAGGTGGAAAAACACTCTGAGACTCTGAGGCTTTGAAATGCTGAATTGCCTTGTATAAGATAAAATCGATATTTTGAAAAAAAAAAGTAAAGTGGAAATTAATGTTCTTGTAATAGGTGAGTAGCTTTTACACAATTATTTCATGGTGATAGACTTGGTTTTGATGTAGCTTAATTAGCAGAATATAAATTATATATGTTTTTTTTAAAGATGTGCATATGTATATTACAAGATTTTTTATTTCATTGTGGAGCAAACCATTTGATGTGGGTCTGCAAAAAGCTCTAATACACATCAAAAAGCAATCAACAAACTCTTTGAGTACATCAAGCAGGATAATTTAGATGGTTTTTAATCATGATTATGAAAATATAATTAGGTGGTTTCATGTTGGTTGGTGAGTGCATAGGGAAAAGTGATTCTCCAAACAGAAAAATATGGATAACATTACCCAGGAGCCATGAAACAACCACACACACATGCATACACAAACCAAACAGAAAAAACTTCTGGCCTGCTTCTCTAGTAGATCAGCAGGTAACATGTTTAAATAGAATGTCATTTCCTTTAGGATGTCAGGAAGACTCTTATTTAACAGACAGATTACACAGAAGGAGCTTTGGAAAAATGCCCCTTTTTAATGTGCCTGAAATCATTAGTCTGCAATTTAATAAAATAAAATTCTCTTTTCAGAATTTAGTCAATGAACAGAAGATGCACTTTGGGTCTAATCAAACCAGAGTTTTACTGGAGGAAACAAGAGGTATTGATGCAAGCGATTTAACTATGCCTGGGCCTCAAGTACCAGAGCAGATACCACATGTCTTTGTGCACGGTCTTCAGGTGAAGACTTCTCTCTTTAACCTCAGTAAGTGCCTGCCATTCCTCAGTCCTAAGGAATGTTGTCTAAAGACTTCTTTCTTAAGAGTTGTCTCATCTAAACAACATCATCTTTCCAGGTTCTCTTTGCATGAAGCCTCCCTATGCTTTTAGTGCTTTTTGATGTGCTGATCCTGATCTCTGTTTCTTGATAACTAGCTTTTCTCAACAGTGACTGATTAATCCTGAACACTGTGTGCCATGTGCCATGATGCTTCACCCTCTTACATGAAAGTATCCTAAATATTTGAAGTGCTATTCTCGAGTCCTTTACTTTTGTGTACTAACATTACATTTCTGGTTGTCTGTGAGCAACGAGCAGCTGTTCTTACTATTCCCAGATCCATCTCCTGGCTGGGTGTAGATAATCCATAAACCCATAGTACCCTCAGTACATGCCTGCCTGTACATAATCCTCACACCAATGCCCCTCTGTCATGGTCTTTACTCACTTGACTGGTTCTGGGAAAAAAGGTTACGACTGTTAGCTTGCCAGTACATTAAAGAATTAGAGAGACACGTTTTTTACCTTTTGCTATAGTGAAAATTGCCTAGTTTGTCCTTTCCCCTTTTTTTGCCACTCCTCACTAGGTCCTATTTCTTGCACTGAGAGAGTGATTATCACTATAGTGATGGCTAGAGATATCTCAATAATCTTCTGTCATCTCATGTGAATCCCTAACAAATACTCTCCTCTATCCACTTCATACCAAAAGCCAGATCTGTTTTCAGCGACTTAGTGGAAATGCATTTCATATTGTTATAGTGATAAAATAATTACTTCAAATGCTTTTTAAGTACTTTGGTAACTTTTTTTTTAAATTTAGATAAATAATTTTGATAGAAATCCTATAGAATCATATACTGGGGGAAGAGAAAAATAGCAAGTTGGAAGATGACTAAAAGAGGTTTGGGGCTTTTTGTCAGCTAAACACGAGTTACCATTGTGCCTTTAGAGGCTCTTATGAAAGAATATACAACGTTCCAGTTGGTCAGTCTGAAGTCAAAAATAAAGTACCGATATGCTGAAATGGCAATCACAAAACACAAGAGGGTGAAAGTCAGAACTTTGGTTTAATAAACTTTTTTTAAGACTAAATGAAAGAACAATGAAGTGTCCTTTAATTTACTGGCAATAGAAACAATATAAGTCGCTGCCGAGAGCATGGCTCAGCTTGACAAGACAAGAGCAGAAAGGGCAGGAGCAGAGAGCAGACCCGGCAGTTCTCCTGGGTGAAGACTGAGAGTGAAACAGCTGGGGGTTTGCATGTTGTAGGTGGATGTGTGAGGGAGTGAAAAATAATGAGAAAAGAGAAGCCATTGGGAAAGCCACCCGCAGGAGTGCAATGGTTCATTGTCAGGGGGTGAAACATAAATACATTTCTTCCTGGCTGAGTGCTCCCTAAAAAGAGACTCACACTTCCAAATAAGAAACTACTTTGCTTGCCCCTGCCTTGGCCTTACTGTAATAGCACTTTGCTGTAATAGCATCCTCTGAAAATAAACAGGGCCCTTCCCAAAGAAATCCTGGGTTCCTGTTGTCCTCCTATTCCTAATGCAATAAAGGCAGCAAGGCCCAGATTTTGGATAACTACTAGCACCGTGGGGACAAAAATACTAGCTGGCATCAAAGCCTATGCTGTACAAATTAGATCTTCTTATCAAGTGTTAGAGAGATGAAGAACTACTGCTTTCTGCCCAGAAGGCTGGGGTCTGTGCCTTCCCATGTGCTGTTGCAGGCACTGCAGCACTGCCTTCTTCCCTTTGGAAGACTGCTACAAACTCTGGCCTGATCTTGTTACTGCTGAAGTGAATGGGAGTTTTGCCATTGACTTCAAGGAGACAAGAAGCGGACTGGGCCCTCTACATGCAAATCCAGTCTTTATAGTCCTTTCCAGATACTAAATAAAACTGTGCTTGGAAGTAATTTGGATGCCAGCAAGCTGGCCCAGTTTGACATGGATTTCAAATATGCCCAACAATGTGATGTTTATTAGGATACAAATAAAGTGTCTTCTTCACAGTGCAATGTGTAATTTCCTTCTCAATAAAAATATAAACTCGCCTTATGTGCAAACAATTTTAGCATTTCTGTTTTTATGCCATCTTACTGACAAGAAACTCCCAGCTGTTATAATTTGTCTCATCCTTCTCTCTCTTGTAGAACCAGCCTTTGTTCCTTTTTGCAGTGCCAGGGACTTGCTGAGCTCCACCTGATGTGATTTGTCCAGGCATTAATAATGCATCTCCAAGATGCAAGATGCATGAATTCCTTTAGTAACAGATCTGCCGGCAGACTGCCGCACTGTATTGTGCCACTTTCCCGAGGCGGGGGAGGCAAAAGGGCCGCACAGGCAACACGTACCCACGCAGGTCATCAGGCTTGGGAGTAAGGAGTGTCCTGTTATTACGAGGGGGTCACTACATCCTCACGCTGAGGTCAGGCTGAGAATAATGAATATTACAGGAGACGTTCCTCCAGCAGGCAGGTCCTTACCCACCATCCGAGGAATCCCTGTGGGACGACCTGAGGTATCCACGGACTGACAGTGACTTTAGGAGAAATGGCAAGCGGGGGTCGAGTGCTGCCCCGCTGGCGACTGCTGTCCCTAAACATCACAAACCCAAACCAGCTTTGCCTCCTCCCAGCGCTGCTCGCAGCCTGCCGTCAGGACGGCAACGCGTCGGGGGCTCGGCCCCCGAGGATATGCTTTGTCTACGGTGCGTGGTGCGGAGGGCGGACTCGCCCTGGGGAATAACCGCACACGCCTGATGGTAAACCCGCTCCCGGGGACAGAGAAGGGATGTGACGGCCGCCCTCCGCACCAGCTCCGCTCAGTGCCGCTTTACCCGTGCCCGCCCCGCTGTCCCTCCGCACTGACAAAGAAAAAAAAATTAATTAGAAATAAATAAATAAAAAACAGTTTAAAAATATAAAAAGCTCGTTTAATCGATACGATCGCTCGCAGGGCCGCGCTCCCACACCGTGGCTCGGCTCTGCCGGCGTCGCCATGGCAACGGCTCCGGCTCCCGGCGTGAGGCCGCTCCGCGGCCCCGGCCCCGGCATCGGCTCCGGCATCGGCGCTGTTCCCGCCGGCACAGCACCGGCACAGCCCTGGTACAGCCCCGGCACAGGCCCAGACTCGCCGGCCCAGCCCGGGCCCCATCCTCGGCAGGGAGCGGGGCGCGGGGCGCGGTGGAGTCACCGTGTGTGCGGATGCTCTTAATGGCTCCGCGTGTTTGAGTCCCGCGGGACTGGCAGGCGCTGCTGTTACTGATGCTCCAGGTTACAGCCTCCACGGCCAGCCCTGCCTCCTGCAGCTCTATCTGTATGTACCTGCGGAGAAAGACCTGGGGGACCCTGATGGACAACAAGCAGTCCGTGAGGCGGCAGTGTGCCCTTGTGGCCAAGAAGGCCAACAGAATCCTGGGATGCATTAGGAAGAACATTGCCAGAAGGTCGAAGGAGCTGATCCTGCCCCTCTAGTCAGCCCTGGTGAGGCCACATCTGGAGTGCTGTGTCCAGGTTTGGGCTCCTCAGTGCAAGAGGGGCATGGAGCTCCTGGAAGGGGTCTAGCAGAGAGCAACAAAGATCATTAGGGATTGTTATGAGGAAAGGCTGAGGGAGCTGGGCCTGTTCACCCTGAAGAAGAGACAACTGAGAGGGTACCTCGTCAGTGTGTATAAATATCTAAAGGGGGGATGCCAAGAGGATGGAGCCAGGCTCTTCTCAGTTGTGCCAACCACTAGGACATGAGGCAATGGACAAAAACTGATGCACAGGAAGTTCCACCTGAATATGAGGAAGAACTTCTTCACTATGCAGGTGACCACACACTGAACCAGATTGCCAAGAGAGGTTGTGTATTCTCCCTTATTGAAGATATTCCAGAACTGTTTGGATGCAATCCTGTCCCATGTGCTCTAGGATGACCCTGCTTGGGCAGGGAGGTTGGACCAGAGGACCCATGTGGTCACCTCCAGCCCAGTCCATTCTGTGATTCTGTGATACACACATATAAATAACCCATTTTCAAAGTAATATTTCTACTACTGTTTCCAAGAGCATTGCAATGGCTGGACATCATCAAGGCGTCTGGGGGAGAGGATTTCTTTCCCTGAAGGCCTTGGCAGTCAGCAAGGGAACCATAACACAGCTCGGTATGAACACATTCAACACTGACAGCCAGTCCCTCTAAAAGAAACGCACAGAATTTGCCATCAAAAGCCACTGATGCCAGTGCAGGCAAGCCTGGCACAGCTCTTTCAGTCAGTCATCTCAGGCTGATGGACGTCAGTTGTGTCCACTCTGCACAAAAGCACTGCTGAGTGTCTGGCAGGCTTTACCTAGTATGGTCCCTCCCTCTTTTTGATGGGCTTTTGAACACTTCAGGAAAAGATATGCAGTTTCTTTTTGTGTTCTTTTTGCATTTCTCTAGTCTCATTGCCATATTGTATTTCTATCAAAAAAAGCTCAGCCTTCCCCCAGGCTGTCAGTTGGGAAGAATATAAAAAATTATCGAGGTGTCTCTGAGATGCCAAGAGGTGGAGCAATAATGGTGGAAGATAGGAAAGGAGGACAATCTCTCTGGGGATCAGTTTTAAGAACCCAAGGAAGACAAAAATTAACTAAATCCCCTCACTCATTTAATTGCAAAATAATTTCTCCCATTTTATCCACAGTGAACTTTACAGGTTGCTCTTTGAGTCAGAACATTTCTGTTGTTTTCAATAGGAGTTCATCAGGTCTTTTTGCATACACATAGATAGGAGAAATGTTTGTTCATAAATTTATATTTTAAAAAATAGCAAAACATGTACTCCTGTGAATTGTGTTTCTAAAGTTTCCAAACTGTCTGCAGAGGTAATCTGGAAATCACTTTATATTTTTGAAGACTATTCACCTAAAGACCAGAAACAATAGATTGGGATTCAAATGATCCTCCACGTACAAACTGAATAGTGAATTAGGACTCACAAGAACTCTGATCCACCATCCAGTCTGTAAGCAATACATAGGCTGAAATACATTCAGATTAACAAGTCACAGAAGAATTTATACAGAGAATAAAATTAATAGAAATTAAAATGTGGTCGTTGATCAACCACAATTAGGAAAGAGAGCTAAATTCAACAAATCAGCTGTTTGCAACTCATAGTTTTCCTAGGTCTCATGATAGATGTGGGTAAATGTTGACTTTCTAATTATGACAACAGAACTGAAGAGAGCGCTGAGAAATCAAAATTAACTAGTGCCTTTCCTGAATTAGTGTCAGAATTTGTTGACACAGGTCTGGAGCATTGCTTTAAAATGACCCAAGTTTGCAAACTGGGGTTTTTTTCAATATATTGTTTGTGAAAGTGTGCAAAATCCTGAATTTTTCTCTTGATATAAGAGGGCGAGGGGGAGACATTCTTCTTTAATTTTAAAGTTTGGCTGAGTTCTGGGCACTGGAAATGCATGCTGAGAGATGTCAAGCAGTCTTTCTAGCTCCATCACCTACTGAATCTCGAGGAGAAAAAATGCACTATGCTCCTGTGAATGCTGAACTGGCCTTGCAGGTCCTCCAGCATATCAAGGAAGGGAAACTTCCCACCAGAAGAAGCAAGGAAGCAGCCAAAATATTACCTGCTAGATCTGGCCTTGCATCAGGCTGAGTTCAGACTCACAAATCATCAGAGGCAATATTAAAAGCCCCATCCCCAGCTTCATAGCTTTAAGGGGATTTCTACACATGCCAAGGAGTGTTTCATCAATCTGCACCACACTAGATACACTACAAGGATTTAGTGTAAGGGAATGCAGTTATTGTAAGTGCAAAATACAATTTGAAAGCCTTGCCTGTTCAATATGATTTTGTTGTTGCTCTGAGAGGCTAGAAAGGATACTACAGTTTTCCTTATGTTAATTCTGGCAATATTTTGTTTGAAAAATTTTGTTAAAAGAAACCTTTAAAACTGAATGAAATTGTGGAGAGTGTGTTGTGATGTTCCTGCGTCACCTATATGACTACTCAGAAAACAGACTTTCTACTGTTTGAAGACCAGAGATTTTGAGACATTTTCTTGTCATAAACTCAGATCTTAAAATTTTTTCACAAATTGCTATTCCAAGAACAACCCAATATGGACAAAGCTGAGAATTGTAGTCTGACGTTTTTTAAGAAATATCATTTTACTCAGTTTTTGCTAAACTTCAGGAGTCCTAATTTACTGGAACTTCAATTAAGCAGAATGGTTTGACATTCATTACACTTTCTTTCCAAAACCCCTTTGCATAACAATAATTCAGTAAAGTTCTTGCTTTGTGAACACTTCTGATTTTAACAGTTTCTGATTTTCATATTCTTCAGAGCAGGGAGAAAATGTTTAACATTTCTTCTGAGAGCTGGTTGCATATGTACAAATCGGATCTCTGAGTTACACATGGCAGACAGAACTTCCACAATTTACCTCGCAGGAGACCTGGGGCTAGCCCCAGTGTGTTCTTTCTGGTCTACTACAGGATGCTTCCTAGAATTCTCCAAATTGTCTGTTTCCCGCCATTTTCTATGATCCTTGTGTCACTGAGTGATGATCTCAGATGCTCATTGAGACCCGTGAAATGTTTCTCAGATCAGTCTCATGCTAAATAAAGTCCTTGCTCTTGTTAGTGGGGAGATGTGACTAGAAGTCCTCAACCAACAACAGCATTTGCAAAATCTGTTCTTTGGGACCGGTGAGCTCAGGGAGAAGTAGCAAAGGGACTCTTTGCAGAGTACTAGATGGGGGCAGCCTCGTAGGAACCCCAAAGAAAACACAACAAGGCACTGACCTCCACCAGCAGCTCCCTCTACCAGCAAGTTTGGAGTATTAGTGGGTAAAGAGAACAAGTCATATGGGGAGTGGCTGGAGGAACTGGGATTGTTTAGCCTGGAGAAAAAGAGGCTCAGGGGAGACTTTATCACTTTCTACAACTACCTGAAAGGAGGTTGTAGCCAGGTGGGTGTCTCTTCTCTGGAGAAATAAGCAATAGAACAAGAGGAAATGACCTCAAGTTGTGCCAGGGAAAGTTTAGATTGGATATTTGTAAAAAATTCTTCTTCAAAAGGGTTGTCAAGCACTGGAACAGTCATGCCCAGCAAAGTGATTGAGTCACCATCCCTAAAGGTGTTTGAAAGATGTGTAGCTGTGGCACTTAAGGATGTGATTTAGTGGTGAAGTTGGCAGTGCTGGGTTAATGGTTGGACTCAGTCTTAGAGGTCTTTTCCAGCCTAAACGATCCTATGATTTCAAGGGTTCTGTGTGCTATATATGCCCCCTTACCTTGCACACTACTTGAAGAGCTGGACGTAGCCATTGTTCAGGCATAACCCCATGAAAGCCCAGATGTGAGGAGGCACAGCATCTCGCCTCTGGATGTTGTGCTATTGACAGTCATGGGAATGACCGGGAGGGTAAGCACTGATAAACTCAAAAGCATCAGGAGCTGGGAAGAATGCCTGATTACAACTGCCTGCTCTGGGTCCCGGTGGTAGCAAAGCTGATGCATTCAGGCAAGGTGATACAGGTCACTGTTGCTGGGATAGGGAGGGAAAGATAAGAAAGTGAGAAGAATAGCTCTGCCTTGCTGCCTGGGCCCATCAGGCAGATAAACGACACGCATGCATGCAGCCAAGAGAGCCTGGCTGGCCCCAGTGAAGGTGGTCCTTCAACATCCCTGAGGCAGCCCAGGCTATGGCAGAGGATCCAACCATCGAGGAAGCAGCTGGCCTTAGCAGGCAAAAAAAAAAAAATAAAACAGAGCCGGAGGCAGCAGCAGTGGAAGAGACAGGGGGGAGCTGGTCTGAGGGCTGTTTATTCAGAGACATTACCTCTGACCCTTCCCCCAGCCAAAAATACAATCTATTTATGAATGTATATGCATATTTAGCAAGCTTGATATTTTATTGTAAAAGGTTATGGAGCTTTAGTGTTTCCTTTAACTGTTCTAAGCTATAAATATTAATAGGCAGGCTGTCTTTTGTATATACACAGTTTCATAACAACAGAGTGTATCCCAGGTTTGCAAAGCCCTAGTCATCTATTTGCCTGGGGTGAGTAAATTCTTAGGAGAGGCAAGAGTATTCAGACTTACTTTCTCAACTTTTATGGAGACATGGGAAGATTTGGGGGCTTGCTGTGCTAAATGTTCAAGATTTCAAGAACCTTACAACATTTCAATACTCTAATGATCTCCTGAAAGTTCCCATGTTATGATGTGGGGTTTTGTTTGTTCATTTGGGTTTTACCTCATTATGTAGCCTGATGTGATATAATGTGGAATTTGGACCATTTGCTTTATATCATAGAATATCAAACTATAATATGTACAAAAGAGGTAATGGTAACATCTTATGCTAACTATTCAGTACTTTATTCAAATTCTGTCAGGTTTTAGTCACTGAACTATTAGATGAAAGGACAGTATAGATCATTCCCTTGCCTTCCCTCTAATCTTCATCGCAGGTACCTACAGCAGCATTCCACCTGGAGACTGAGAAAACTCTTTATTTGTGGATCTCAAAAAGGCCCAGACTGACTGAGACAGAAGCAAAACGCTGCCAAGGTTGATAAAGGTGTTTCTGGCCATAGAGAGAACCTGAACTTCAGAAATCCACTATAAAGTGCATGTTAATATCAACATCTTCAGTACCTCCAGACATATCCAGGAATTTTAGGATCACAAAATCCGAACTTGGGTATCTGCAGGTAGAGTAAGGCCAGTATTAGGTACCTGATCTTTTTTTTGCATCTAACCCCAAAATACATTTTAAAAGGATGCAGGATACAACTCCACAGCTTTCACCATAACCCTGACTTAATGACTTCTTACATGTGGAAAACCATTTGTTCTTAGGCCAAAATTCATCATCTCTGTGGTCATGATGGTACCACTGCCATACTTTGAACTGGTTTGCTAAAATTAGGTCTCCAGAGAAAAAAATTTGAACTGATTTTTCTGCCAAAGCCAATTTGTTGCATAACTGAATCTTGGTCCCTTCAGTTGCTTGTGAAAAAATTATTTGTTATCCCTGAGCTGATGTGGTGAGTGTGCCTACAGCCTTTTCAGAAGCCTCATCATTCTTCTGTCTCTGGGCTCAGATCAGCAAGGTAGTCAAGCACGTGCTTTCCTTTAGGTATGTACTTAGTCCCCTTAACTTGCTGCTTTCACAGCAGGTTAGAAAGGCTAAGCACGTACTTAAAGGTAGGCATACACTTACCTTTCCCCTTCTTTATTATAGCACTTGGAACAAGTGAAGAACCCCAACTGTAGACAAATTCCTGTTTCTACTAATTCTGAAAACAAGCACAAATGTTTACTTAAAATATTAATATGCTTACCATATCTTATCATTGACATAATTGCTTTAATTAAAGGAGTTTGTAAAAACTGATATTACACCTTCATGCCCAAGCAGTAATGTGTGAAAATAATAGAAATTAGAGTGGTTGATTTTTTAATCTTAAAATATCTACTCTGAATAAAACAGATAAAATTGTAAATTGGGAAGCAATATATATGAATATTGTGTTTTATAGTTTAAACTTTGATGAGATGTGTTTATAAATATAAAGACATACACTAGCTGATTATCTATAAACACATTTTTATTGATGTTTATATTCTGTAAAATATAAAAATAAATGTAAAGCATGTAATTTTACTGCTTCTAGAGTAGAATTTTTTAAATTGTATTGACCTTTGATATGGTCAAAATTTACATGGCAAACATTACCAAGATCTTCAACACAATATATACACTAATACTAATATTATGTATTTCATGAACTTGTATAACTGACCCCTGTTGCAACTACAGCAACTACCTGTCCCTACACATATCAGACATGTCATTCTCCAGTTTTTTTCCTCCTCCGCTCCCCAGAAAACTTCCTTCAATCTGTCTCTGGTGCCTTGCAGTCAGGTGAAGTCTTCATTGACTTCTTCATAGCCAACTCTGCCCTCCTTAACCTGTGAACTACTTCAGACACCATTCCCCTAACTTTTTCTGGAAATCTTATTTTCCTTTGTCTGTTTCTGCCTGTCCTTCTGCCTCTGTAATTTCCATTTTGATATGTCCTAGTGCTTTGCAATCACTACTGACCATGTTATCCAACACTACTTTTACTCCCTGCCAGCGTCCATCAGTCATCTCCTGGCTGGTAAGTGTATTGCAAACACATAGAAAGAACCATCTTTGTCTTCCACATTAATACAACACTCAGTACTGGTCTGAATTCTAAGAAATACATGTTAATGTCTGCATGTTGTGACATAGGAACTACCTGAAGCTAAGAGGATATTTTACTTGCTGATTTGTTTAAACAATTGGTAAAGGAATGGCAATATATTGTTTACATGCAGTTGTTTCATGTCATCTTTATGACATTGCCCTATCTAATGTGATTATGTAGCAAAATAAACAATGTCAAATCATTACTTCTTTGTAGGGAAGTCTAGTCTCTTAGACTACAAGTCTGGCATACTAGCCAAAATCATACATAATTTAAAGGGCACTCTGAATACTGCCAGAAAAATTGTGTGAAGTATGGGTGAGCTTGAAGGGAAGAAACTACACAGAGATTAAGTTGCATGAGAAAATCTTTCTCTCAGCTATGATGTTATATAGAAAATAAATGGCTTTTTTTTTTTCTTGTGCCTATATTGTCACCAGTGATGTGGTACAGCTCAGACTAGAAGAGACCCAATGACAAAAATGTAAGTGCGCTTCTATCCCCACCTATTTGGGAAAACACACAACTGATCACTGTAAGAAATATAATTATGTACTCTGAGTAGGAATGCTACAATGTTCAAAGTTAGTAAAAAATACTGTATGAGTCATCTTTGTTTGATAGTAATGTGTTCACACAATCACCTTCACTCCTTACCAGCACTCTCTGCCAGGTGAAGAACTACTAGACCAACAAGAGCTGCATAAGACACAAAGCCAAATGCAACTTTTCTTTAACCTTGAGTTAGCCTAAGCATGATAATTGTCTGCAGAAATTTAATTTGACAATTACAGATTTTGAGTTTAGAGAACATTTTGTTGTTGCTTATCTCTGCCCTTGCTTTCAGTTCTGAACTGGGGTTCATAAGGTCATTAATTCTAATAGCAGTGGGAAAGCAGGAGAAAGAGACATATCATGGCATGAAACAAAAGTCCAAAGAGCAAGAATGATTTAATGTTCAAATCCAATCTCCTTTATATTATGTTAGGGAATTTGAGATGTACTTTTTTAATCTTATCTTCTAGAATTTTTTTTTCCACAGGAAAACTTCCCCATAAATTCACAAAATGTTCTGGCACTTGGTATGATTTTACACCCTGAGAATTTATTATTCATGAAATAGGTCTTTTGAAGTACAATTTCTAAGTATTGATGTTTTATCTTTAAACAGCGAACATGAGCAGAGTCTTAAAGGCCCACTGACAATCACTCAGGAATAGCTCAGCTGCTTATGTCTAGTCAAGGTCTTCCCCACACAGGGAACCTTTTGTAAATATTAGTTACAAGGATCGCAACATTAATACATGTAGTTAATAATTATCACAATGTGCCAAAACTGCGCAATTTGCTCCCTGATTGCAACATTAAATTGCTATTGAGCTGTAGTATTTGCTTCAGGCAATACTACTGAGAAGCCTCCAAAGACTTTGGTTAGCCTCCCTGCACAAGCTTGGGAAATATTTGCCTGCACAGAAAGCAGAGGCAGTGCTGGGGTTTACTAGAAAACAAACAAAACTCAGACAATAGAAAGAAAGTTTTATCAGAGCTGAAGTGTCTTTTCACTTGGGAACTGTCATCTTGTGAAAATAAAACACACACGCACACTTGATTAGAGCTTCTGTGGCAGACCATTACCAAGAGCTGGGTGATTCAAGCTGTGTGTGCAGGGTACTGCACAGCCAGCTCTGAAAGCTTTGTTTTATTGCTTTTGATGGCATCTAAAAAAGAGCTAAGCCACTTCAGAAAAGTTGAGAGCATTTTCTGCTGATACTTCTGCTGGTTGCCCCGCAGATGAAGAAGTTGGGGATGTCAAATAGGAGCCACCATTGCTGGTATCATTGTACATCTTAGTCATACATTGCAAATTCATGATGAGTTTAAACACAAACCCTAATCTTCAGCTTCAAGTCTTGATTCTTTATCTTTCTAAGCCCATGAATCAAACTGCCCAGTTTGAAGAATCTCCATTGGAATATAAAATTCAAAAATGGTTCAAGCTGTCTTCTTCAATTTTGGGCATTTGGGCTGGTATCAAAATTCAGACAAGCTTAGGAAAGGGTCTAAAAGCTACAGTGATGTCTGAGCCCAGATCAGGTCATAGATGAAGGTTTCTGCTTGAGAACAAGAGCTGGAAAATTCTTCTGCATTATTATCTAACTAGCGCTCAATAATCTGGTATGTAAAGGCAGCCCTTATTTGTTGGGAGACGAAGTTGTGACAAATCTATCAGGAGCAAAGTTTCAGATTCAGGATTTCAGACTCAGGAATTTTTGTCTGTGATCAAAGATGACTTCTCTTTGATTTTCCTAAGGTGAATGCATTTAACATTTAGTGAAGTTCTGAATACATCAGAGCCAGAAGGATTGTGGTTGTTGGGGTATCAATAGCAGTAGTCCAGGAATGTGATTTGCAGGTATAGATTACAAACCTTGTGCTTACAAAAGGCTGCTGAAAGAGAGCATGCAGGCTTTTGACTCCTTCTATAAAGCAAAGCCAGGTGTTTGCACTTGGAAAGTGCAGGTGCGAGTTTATGTACTTGAGTTTATCAGGCCCAGGTTGAAACCGTATCCTTATGAGATCATATGCTATTGTCCAGCTTCTGCATCATTAAGGAATGCTATTCATGTAGGTTCTGGGACTTAGTCTTGAAATCACTGTGCTGGGTTTTCTAACTCATTTTTTTAGTGAGTTTTATAGTCTCTTCAACAGAGCTATGCGAGTTACGTGGGGCAAGGCTTCCATCCTCCTTCAGAAAACATATGTGAAATCAAATAGTAATAATACTATAACCCCTAGAAGGAGAAACAAAGAAAAAGGGACACACATTTGCTGGCTGCTTGCCTGAAAATGTGCATAGGTACCTCAACTGAATTCAGTATTTCATTTCAGCATTTGAAACTTACCTCTGATTTTCCCTCAGAGAAGATCCTAGTACTAGCTTGTCCTTTTTTATTTATGCACTTGCTGAATTGCAGAATGTGAGTTTCAGGTCTCAGCTGTCAGACTTATATCATGGGCCTCTTGTCCAAAATGAAATGTAATTCTTAAATCACAAAGGTGTTAAAAAGAAAAAGAAAAGGAAAATTTTGTCTCTACACTGCTTTCAGAGTTCTTCTGAAACCCAGTACATAAAACCAAATTGAAAGAAACTGTTGTGCCATTAAATCTATCCTGCTATGAGCTCCTGCTTGTTCCCTAGTACCTATTCTATGGGACATTATAGTGCCCTATTTTAAAAGTCCCCCCAAAAAATTGTATGTATGTGTTCCTTTGGTGCAAGCACCAAACTCAGATTGAGGTAGGTTCTGTTTTTTTCTTCTGATTCTCTTCTGCCAAGCACTGCTGAGATATTTTTTAGCCTGTCAACAACTCCTCTTCAAGAATAACCTGAGAAAGCAGGTAGGCTATTACACCAGTAACAAGGGTCTGGTCTCTCTTTTCCAGTTTCTTCTTCTGTGACAGCTAACACAGAAAAAGATCAAAGATTGTTGTAAAAAAACAAAAAGCAAAGAACTATCTGGTGTTATATGTTACATTGGCAGGTATGATTAATTATTTATGTAGTACCATGGGTAAAGCAGCACACAGGTCAGGTTCCTGATCTGTTGTCTGTGGCTGTTTTGCTGATGTATGTCATCTCCATTCTTGGTCAAATATTACGGCCCTATCCTGCTACTGAGTGTATCTGTCTTTTATTTGTGAATTTCCACTAAAAGAAAAGGCATGTAGCTGGCAGGAAAATGGCTTCTCAAGCAGCATATATGTGTTTTGTTGATTCTGGCTTATACAGTAATTTTGATCTGATCTTTCAACCTTGATTCTGGACAAAACATGATTGGATTTGAAACTGGAATAACTGTATTTAGTGTGTATTATTTCCAAGGCGAAACTAGAAATCTAGAATCTTTATAAAGGATAAAATGAAGAGAAAGAAACAAGCTGAGGTTGGTAATATTTTGAAGCTTATATGAAAGTTGTTGGTATATTTTTTTCTAACTCTTTTTTTTCTCACCCTTTCAAATACAACAGCCTAATATATAGCAGCCTCAGTGGTTACAAGGAACATCTCTCCTTGCTGACAAAATATCTCGTCATCCAGCATTAGTCTGGAGAGCATGTTACTCCCAAAAAGCCCTATGTCGTCACCACAAGTTGCAATGTGAAAGCCCTACCATCAGGGTAACAGTCAAAATTTATTCTCTGGCTGGCCTCACATGTTAACTTATCACCAAACTAAACTCTTTGCTGAAAGGCTGGAGCTTATATTCACAGAGGGTGAAAATTGGTTCCACTGGGAAAGCTTCAAAGTCATTTCAGCCATTAAACTGTGGCTGGATGTATCATAAGTACAGGAGAGGTTGAGGCACTGCCTGTGAACCACGGGGACTTAGTGAAGAAGTTCCTGCTGAAATTGGCAGCACGATTGTGTATTCTGTTTCAGTCCTACTATGCAGCAGGAGCAAGTCGCGTTTGTACATGAGACTCATTATGCTTCCCCTGTTTAACATACCAATTACTTTCTGTATTTACCATGTTTAGTGAGACTTCATGTCAAAAATTAATAATGCTAAAATGAAGAGTTGCGCTGATGTATGCTAAAGGGGAAGCACGGCAGACTAATAGAATGTGTAATGGAGAGGGAAGGTGGATTTGCAGCTGTGGGGATCACATTCAGATGAATTTCACAGTCTGCTGTGGGGGGGGTCCCACAGAGGCTCCTGTGCTCTTCAAGGCACACTTCAGACTGTGATAAGTGTATCTTGAGAGGTCACAGCACCTAGGCAATTTGACCCTGTAAGCAGTGTAAACACATAGTGGTGCCAGTCAGTCCCTCTAAGAGCTTCCCTCCTTCAAATTTCCCATCTATCTTTCCATATTGGACTGCAGGTTTGGGGGAACAAGTAATTAAGTTTGGAGGACAAGACGTTTTTTCCTTTTTTAACTAACCTGTGCACAAGCTTGGGCAAGTCAGGAAACCTTGATTCACCCATGCTGGTCCTGGGCAAACTGTGGTAGCGGTAGGCCTCTGATCTTCTTCACAACTGAGGAGTCCACAAAGGATTTTATGCAGATTTCCCAGAGATCCTGGCAACTCCAGTGTATTAACCCATTGTTACAACTCTTGAATTCAGCATGTCTCTGGTACTGGGACTTGAAATCCTGTCAGAGTCTCTAGTAGACATGGACAAGCTGTCACGCGCTGAGGGATATTTACTTACTCACACTGATCACCACAGGCAACAGGGTGGACAATCTCCTAATGGGAAATAACACTAAAAGGATCATATTGATTAGTGGCATTGGAACGGTTGTCACTAATGAAGGGACTAAAAGCAGTTATAATATTTGTAACCAAAACAGATGGAAAGTTTATTTTTCTTTAAAAGAGAGCCTCTGTATATGAAGACCTCAACAAGCAACTAGTATAGAGGCAGGCACTGTTATTTGTTACCTCCGTTTTCAGGGGAGAAGCTCTGAATCTGCCTGTTAGATTCAGGATGGTGTTCTAATATTCTCCTGTTTTTCTTGCTTTGGAAAGCTAATCCATACCTAAGCAAACAAGTTGTTTTTACAATAAGAACACACTCACTGCTGAGGGTTTGCCTCACATGTTTGCCCTTTTGAAAAGACAATCTCCACTAAGTAATCTGTATTCGATGGTCCACTCAGTAAAGTTTTAAGAGATGCCTCATGTGCAGAGATTTTCTCAAGGGCCAAATCCTGAGCTCTTTGCTCACTTCTTTTCCATTTGAATTCCCATGTACTTAAGAGGAAGTTTGTTTTTTGCAGATTTCTGCTATTTAACTGTCATTTTTTTTCCACTGCAAACTCAGCCTCTGAAGGCAAATCAAAGTTCTTCCTTTACAATGCATCACTTGCAGGTCATGAAATCTCTACCAGTGGAGATATGCGAGAATTATTGTTGTGCAAACATTATTGGCCTCTTTCACAAGGAGAAATTCCACTTGTGCCAACACTAAATGTGAAAAAGGGAGAGATCCAGGAACGCTTGCTAACAATCTGTGTGTGCACTGACTGGCCTGTTAACTGGTAAGGACTACAGACTTTTATTAATGATACAATAAAGAGGAACCAGCTCACTTGTCCTGAAGAGGCTTAGTTTTGTAGGCTAAAAACAATAAACTTCTTAGTTCTGAATGCAGGCAGCAGTGGGCCACAGTATGAAACAAGAGTAGATCTGCTGAGTAAGAAGGTACTGTTTTTATAACATCTCTTTCAGAACAAGAGGCACATCAGTCTTTGAACCTTAAATAAGCTCAGTGTTTTTCTTCCAACATAAAGGTCAAGAATACATGATAGGAAATATAAATCTCTGTTTCATTCTGCTTGGACTGGATGTAGGGCTATTTGCCTCTCACTGGCTGTATGAAAGATAATACAAGTGTAGGAATACCTCAGGTTTCAATACCCTCCAGAAGACCTCCTTCTCAAGGTATGGTGAACGATGGGTTATGGCTACTAGGAAAGAGAGGCTGGAGTTGTCATTGCTGCAGCTAGGAAGCACAAAAATGAACACCAACTTCATGCCCAGCTGTTACGCCTAGCTGTGGAATACACTTTGCAATACTTCATGTGCTGACCTCCAGAAATTAAGAGTAATAAATCCAACAGCTTGAATATCTGTTTGGTTCTGAAATTAAAGCACTGTTTACTTTTCTTAAGTGCTTTCTATGCTCAAGACAGAAGGGCCCCCAGCGGTGCCAGCACCTGCTGCATAGGTGTAAAAGGTAGGCAGACTGCAGCATTGCATTTCTGCTTGGTGACAACAGGAGGCTATTGGATGCTTGTGCTGAGGTACTCTGAGGTCTCCACTTGCTCCACAATATGGTCTCTGAGACCAATCACTCCGAGGTTTGTCTCAAACAGATTAACTAGTGTCAGTCAGCAAATTCTTGATGTCTCAGGCCAATTGTTTCAACAAAGTTTCTGGTGAGAGGCCTTCAAGAAGAATTTTCCTCATGTCATGGTGAAAAACAGTCCATTCAGTGAAAGCCTTCACTTGGGCTAGAAGACACAACTCTGTCACTATTTTAATCAGAGTAAGGACTTGTCCGTCATCCAAAGTGAATGTTTTGTTTCATTAAGATCTAAAGCAGATTCCAGTTCAGGAAACATCACATATTTTCACAGGATTGCAAAAGCCATTTCTCTGCATTCCCCGAGTTTTAATGTTCTAAATCATGCCCTAAAAACTATCTATACCATAAATTATGCTGCAAGACATGCTGCAAATTATGCTGTAATTACAGGATTCGGTTAATAGCAGTAATTTGTAACTCCTGAAAGTTATGAATAACTCAATAATTTCAGAGCAGTTCGTTGCCTGGACCTGAAGGAACCTCCTTCTTTGAATCTTAATATGTATTTTGAAGTAATCTCGTAACTTGCCAACATTTTTGCTTAGCAAAAATGGTGGATGGAAGAGTAGAGAGTTCAGAGATTCATGTAAGAATGGCAAAGATGTGACTGTGTTGGGATTCCAGAAAAAAGTAGAAATCTCACACCAAAGGTCTGGTAAATAACCTGGGGACAAATGACATTCTACCGATCAAAAGCATACTATTATTTGCATGGGTCACATCAGGAATATACAACTGATTTCACGCAAGTGAAGGGTGAAGGTAATCAAGGAGTCTGAATCTGGAATCTGGAATCTGTCTCCAGCAAGTAACGTGCACCTTCCTATGTGATAATTGTACAACTTGAGGCCATCTACAAAATGCAAACAGAATAATTAATATCTCCCTCATAACATAAAATGGTGGGATGGACTAATGTTGTTTGATCTCCTTGAGTCTTCTCCTTGTAATAAGCTCTTATTTTGTATTGCATTATGCATAGTATATTCACTCACGCCTCACTGTTGTGCTGTTTTCTACGAAGACAATGAAAATAGGGGCTCCCTTTTACATGAGCCCACACCACATATTGCCAGAAGTAGCTTACATCTAACCTGAGGCCAATAGCTGCTGGGAAATAATTAGTTGTAGTGCTGCTATAATCCCTTAGTAAATGTAAGCGCAGTTCCTATTTGTGCCGAAGGTGAAATGTTTGTGGTAACAAATGCCCTTTTGTCTGAATAAAAATGTATTTACTTTTAATCAATCGGGGACTCATTATCAGCATTGCCTTCATATCCCTAAACCTTGGCCTTTTGTGTATGATTTTAGTGTTGGAGGAGAGTGTCTGCAAGGTTATTAAGACAACGTTGCAAAATAACTTTAATGACCTGAATCAGCTAGGGATAGACAGTCAGAAATTACGAGGCAGTCCTATTATCTCCTGGTACCTCCAGGCTCTCATCAGACCCTCACAGTCCTCAAAAGGAAAGGAGGAGGACATTATTGCCGCTACTATTCAATCAGTGGGCACATTCAAACGTTGCATGACGTGTGTATATGTGCACATGACATGTGTGAAGAGCAGCCTCTGAAGGGGGAGAGGGACTCCAGGACTTTGCTGCTGAGGACTATAACCTGCAGTCTTTGGAAGGTGACATGGAGAAAATGGCTGGCTTAATTTAGGGAATGGAGCTAGCTGAGCAGCAGAGGGCTTGCTGGATGAGATCTGTGGGAGTGGAGGAGCCTAAGCTGTGCAGTCCAGGGTCCTGAGCTGGCCATGGGGCTGCCCAGAACATGCTGGGCTCATGTCTCTGTAGTGCTGAGCCCTCAACACATCACAGCTGCGCAGGGAGACGGGGAATTGCCATCTGGCTTCTCCCCCAAGGCACCCCAAGTTCCTCTCTCCCCAGGAGTGCTGCAAAGCCAAGGTATGCAGCTGAGCAGAGGTCTCCTGACCACAAGCAGCCCTCAATGACCCTCTAGATGGCTGCAGCCCTTTCCCCTCCACCCAGCTTTGCAGAGACATAGCATCCAGTGCAGGGTTGAATGTCTGAGCCATAATGTTTTGCTGCTTTTAAAGACTGAGAAGGGAACTCTGGGAATCAGTTGCCATGAACTAAGGCAGTTGCTTTAGTTATTTTCAGTTTCCCCGATGTATTTGTCTTGGCCGGCCCTGGAAATAAAAGTTACAAATCTATTATGGTACAAGGCCCTGCAGTGTGATAAGGTGAAGGGTCTCTCCAACATGTTTTTCAGGACGCGCACAAGAACAGAGGAGAATCCTATGCTGGAAAGAGTGTGAGTGATGCAACACCTCACTCACCTTCTGGGTCTTCATGTTTGGCCCCAGAAAAATACCCACTCTAACAGGCTTGTCATCAGAGATGTGAGAGTATTGCAAGAAATGAGAAGAAAACCATTGTAGTAATCTACCTGGAAAATAAAAGGATTTTCTGAACTTGTGGCTTCTTCAGCCAGCAGTAGGATAGCCCGTTCTCCTGTGTGGTTAGTTTGCCAAGTCATTTTTCCCTCCTTGTTTTTTGGTGTCCTACTCACAGCAAGAAGGGAGGTGACTAATATTGCTGGATGTAAGAAAGTAGTGCTGACTTCAGCTGTGGCTGCAATACTTGGTATTGCTTTGGCAATTTGTTTTCAATTTTTTCATTTGTTGAGATTTCAACATTGATTGTGAAATATTTAAAGCAATGAGGATGGTAAAATCTTATTAGCAAGCTCACTTTAGAGAGGAAAAACTCAGAATCGGTCTTTTCCCTGTGGAGGTAATTTGTTATCCCTCAATATAGAGGCAAGTCTTCCATAGACAAATGAAATGGCAGTGCATGGCATCTGTTTGCTATGGAAGGAGCACAGAATTATGGTAGAAAGCACGCATGTTGCAGAAGGAAATTTTTATTCTGAACACGTGCAGTTAGCTTTTGATGCAAAACTCCACCATGACAAACTGTGATCTGGACTCCATTACCTGTTATTCTATAACAACAGCAGTGCTGAATCAAGGCAGCGTATTTAACTTACAAGAACAGCTTTAGCAAAGGGTAAATTGTGACAAAAATTGTCTCCTTCCTTGTTTCTTTGTACAGTGCAGATCAAGTGATATACTCTCAGCAGTAATGCAGCCTGATCATTACTGAGCACTCTCCCTGGCATGCCTATGAGCAAACTTTCTATTGTTTCAATTAGATGATCTTGAGCATTCAGGGAATTTAATACTGATGGAACTCAGCTCCTAAAATCCTAGAAATTAGAGCCTGAGAGAACCTAGGGAATCATCTTGTCCATCCCCTGACAATGCAGATTATTTTCTACTGTATTTTTACTGTGGTTTTTTTCCAGTCTATTTTTAATGATTCTAACAACGGGGTTTCCATCACTTTTCCTGGGGGACTATTCCACATTCTAATAGATCTCACTGTTAGGAAAATTTTCCTGATATTCAGTCTAAATTTTCCTTTGCTCAATTTCATCCCATTACTCCTAGATATGCCCAGTAGAGGCGGGTGAAAACTGAAAGTGAGTAGGCAAACCTGACACATTATGTGTGCTCAGAGCCAATTTACAGCAGCAGGTAGAGTGATAGAGTCAATTTGCAGCATTCTGTAAGTGACAGAGAGGGTCTTAGGGCATGCACTCTCTGAAAATGGTTCTGAATCTTGATGAAAACCCCAAAGTGTAGAAAAATATCCAGAAACTGTAATGACTTCATATTTTTTGCAACACTCAGGCTGAACACAACAAGAATCCTCTATGAAGAGATAACAGGTAGGGCACCTTGTTCATGCTATGGCTGCCAATAAAACTTAAATTTATACAGGTATCTGAATAGCTTACCTTCCATTACACCAAACCCTGCAAATTGTCATTTACTTGTACATGCTACATAGAATTAAAATCCATCTTAGAATACTTGAGTTCTTACCCACTAGATAATGAAACCTACAGTTGAAAATTTCATTTATATTGTAAATGTTCTTATGTAACTAATTTTATGTCTGTATAATTTTCTGATACTCTGCTAATAAACTTTGTAACAGAAGAATTTTGCTAAATCCCTTCCGCATACATATGCATTGCTCTTTTTTCTATTCTCTCCTTTTTTTTCCTCTTCCATCCTTTTATGCAGTAGTAAAGGGCATACCTCTGTTTTGTTCCTTACGGCTAACTCATTTCCAAAGAGGCAGCCAATCCTGCAAACACTTTGTTGCCTACATCACTAAAACTTTCAGACCTACTTTTCTAATGCTGTATAAAGTTCATAGTTGTCATTCTTTTCTTCAATGCCATGTATCTCTTTTTTCTTGGACATACATATACCATTTCTATCCCATCAACTTGTATTACCAAAAAAAATTGTCTCGTGTCTTGCTCCTTCTTTATATCCTTTCTTACATCACATCTTCCCCACCACTTTTTATTGATGCTCCCCCAAGACCTGTCTGCATCAGGCTTCAGCCAGTGTTTGTGTCTGATCAAAACTGCAACATTCTCAGATATGGACAGTGCCTCCCTTTATGTCGGTAACGGAAGAGGACAGAAAGCTTGTGAAGTCATTCACAGTGGAGGGTGATATGGCCCCTACAATGGGAAAAGATGGTTTTCACAGCCTGTTGAACAGCAATCCAGCCTCCTTTGAAACTGTAAAAACTTTAGTAGCCAAAAGAAAACTAAAATACTATATTAATCTCATAGTGATATGAGGAACTCCACAAGGACATGGTCAGAGTTATATCCAGACACCTAGCTAGTAGCTGAACCTGGTTAATCATAACAAAACATGGAAATGGTCTATTGATCACAAAGCAGGTACAACTAGAAAAAACACAAGTCACAGGCACTGGAATTGCTGGCTGAGCCACAGTCATGTACTACAAATTCTGCCCTTGGGGAGGGATTCAGAAACTGGGACAGGTAAGTAAAAAGGGGTTTGTGAGAGACTGCTAGGAAATGCCAGTACTTATAAAAAGCCCCAGTATGATGAGGGCAAGGAACAAAAGCTGTTTCTGAGATTTGAGGGAAGTGGAGAGGACAGTGTATTCCATAGGATAGGAAAAGAAGTGAGGCACTAGGGGAAAGGTCAGGTTGGGTGTTAGGGATGCATGTCTGACATCTCACTGGGTCTATCAGGGCTGCAGGTGTCCCTGGAGGTGCCCTGAATATCTAAGGCCAGATATCAGAAGGTTTAAGACGGAAAGTCATCTTTCCAGATACTTAGAGCATTCTCCAAAACATGCTGTCCAGGGACCACTGTGTACAGTTCTGTGGTTTTGTTTAAGAGGAACATCAGCAGATTGGATAACAATGGTTTCTTCTGACCTTGAATTACACTAATTCCAGTGACCACTTCTACTTTCCTCACCTTTCTTTCTTTTTGCAATAAGTCCAAATACTGCTCCAGATGCCACTTATTTCTCATTTGTATTTAATCACGTAAACCTGATCTCCACTCTGAAGAGTCTTCCACAGTTTTTTAGTCTTTTCTTAGTTGGAATTCAAGACGTGTTTTGAGAAAAAAAAAAAAAGAACAAACTCAACCCTCTACATCATTATTGATCTATTAAATTGAGATATTATCTCTCCTTGCAGCAAACTACCATAGCTGAGTCCAGCAGATGCATTCAAATTGGAATTATGTCAGTGGCTGGGCTAGTGGTCACCTCCTGTAGGGGACTTCTGCTCTAAGAATTTGCTCCTCACTACAGTCCTCTTCTGTGTACTTTACCCATACTGCCCTTGGGAGATCTTCCTCTCCCAAGGGTGAGGAAGTTAGCCACATTTATAATAAGCAGTGCTTTTTATTAGCAGCTGTCCTGGTACAGGATGGGCACCAATCCTTAACTGTATTTAGGAAGCAGAAGAAAGTGTTGTATCAACTTCATCTGTCTCCATTGTTTGTTAAGGGAACATGCACAATCTCGTCTTTGCGCTTCTTTCATCCTGTTTCACCTCATTGATCCCATGTTTCTCTGACTTTCCTGCTCACAGTGCTCTCTCTGACCTCGTCTTCCACTCAGCTCTCTGCCTTCTTTCATGCCATTTGAGCTAGCTTTTCCCATCTCCTTCCTCTGGGTCTTGTCTTAAAACCCATGAGAGTACTATCCTGATCTTCTCACCACTTGTGTTCCCAAGCCCTCTTTCTTCTCAACATTGATTGTAATTTGTTTTGATCTGTTAACTCATAAGACCTTTTGGCCAACAATCTTGATTCTTTCAGCAGTTGTCAGATAGTTTGCCGGCAAGCTGATGAAACGTTGTGTCTTTGTGGTGATAAGTACTAAGCTTCGATTTCAGTGTTGTCCTTCACTTAAGATATCTGTGAGAGGAGGTTAGTGCATGTCTCCATCTAAATGTAGGACGTACAAAGCTTAGGAATGTTTACTCCGTAGACAGAGGGTTTGCTGAGGTGGAGCTATGCAGAAGAGACAGAGTACGAGAAGATAGAAGATGCAGCCCTCTGAACAGTTTTAATGCATAGATTCTCAGAGCTGCTGTTACTGTCTCAGGGAACAAGCCTCTGCCCTTGCTGCTATGGTATGCGAGGGCCCAAAATAGGCTCACGTTTGGGGTAGATCTTATAAAAGTCATGAAGAGCAGAATGCACTTCACCTCTAACCCCATAACACAGTTGCCTACTCTACACTATTTGGACGTTTTTCTGGTGGCCACTGGTTTCAGAGCATCACACTTTTGTCCTACCTGTAACTTTTTGGTTTGGCATACCTACCTCTGTCTGTGACTGGAGCAAGTGTCTCCTTAAGGTGTTTCTGCCTTCAGTGTGCAGATCTGTGACCTTCCCACAGGCCCCAGGGGAAGGATAATAGGGGGATTTTTTTGGACAGATTTCTAACAGAAAGAGCTACGGGCAAGAAATCTGTACATGATTAACATGTCCCCTAAAAAAGCAGAACTTCATACGTTACTATAAATTAACAACATTGCATCAGAAATATCTAATTGGAATAACCTGGTCAGGTCACAAGATAAAAGCCTGGTGTCAACACTGGGACACCATTCAAATAAAGAAATTATGAGCTAGTATTCTTCTTGAAGCAATAACAAATTTGCTCTCCGAAAACAAAACTAGCCAAAAAGAATTAAAGCAAGACAAAAAGGTGCTAAAACAAGAGTTGGAAATTTTACAAAAGGAATTACAGCAGTACCTGGATTTTTCCCAAAAATGGCTGAAGTGATTTGCAGGCAGAGGTGAACTTTCTGTTGGAGCAATGACTACAAAATGTCCTAAAAAACTGAGAAGGCCAGCTGTAAAATTTCCAGTCTGAATAGGTAAGCCCAAAAAGGTAAATGGTATCAATACGGCCATAGATGCTTCAAGGTAGGGAGACACCAGCTGGAAACCCACTAGCAGGGATAAGGAGGAACAAGGACTGGCTAAATTTCAGCTCCAGGAATAAATGTCTGGTCAGAGGCCCATCACTGTAGCCAGCCATATAGACATTCAGTTGGGCCAGTCGAAGAGCTTAGGCAAAAAACAGTTACTGCAGTTCATCTGCCTGGTTGCCAAAGTCAAAGAGTTCCGTGGGAAAGGCTGGACTTTCTGAGGTCAAATAATGCAAATACCTAATATCTTTAAGGGAAAACTCTGTCTGAGATTTACTTTGCCAAGTATAATGTCATGGGCTTAATGAAGGCTAATGAAGATTGAGAAGAAGACGAAGTTCTAGCAGCAAGGCTGAGTAGCCATGCCTGGATAGTGGTGTGGCTCTGATTTCCCAAAAAGAGGCTTCAAAAAGATGCTTTGTGATTAGAACCATCCACAGATCTGAGTTGTTCCAGGTATGAAAAAGGAAAGAGAAAATCCTACCTGAACTGCAAGAGAAGCTGCAGAAACTTGTGTTTCTGAAATGAGCAGATGACAGCAAGGGCTTTCAAGGATAGACTGGAGAGGGATCAATTACAAGGTGCTCAACTGGACTTAGGCTTTCACACTATGGTCAGGGAATGGCAGCAAAAGACGCTCCAAGGGATTTCCGGAGTTTATTGTGGAAACTGCCCCAGAATCCTGGTTCCAGCCAGGACAGGGTTAATTTTTGCAGTAGCCAGGAGGGGCATGTCTGGGACTTGGAGGTTATTCTATACCACCTCAGGTCGTCGCTGGGGGCGGGGGAAGGGGGGCTCTTCCAGTTGGAGTAACGTGTAGCACGGTTAGATATTGTCAGTTTTTCGCGTCATATAGTGGTGAGCAAGCGTGTGTGAATCCTTCACCTTTTGTACACCATGATATTAATGTTGTTGCTGTTACTATAAGTTTTCTTATCTCACTGCTGCTTCTAGTAAATTGTTCTTAGCCTGTGATCTCTACCTTTTGTGCCTCCAATTCTCCTCTCCAGCCACCGAAGGGGAGGTAGGAGAGGGGAGTGGGAGAATGGTGTGTGGTTTGGAGTGTGTCAGTGGAACACTAAATTGTGGACTACCATCCCTAAACCATGACACCTGGGCAGACCATCATTTCTTCATAGAGAACTTCTCTTTCAGCTCAGGGAATTAATGGACATCAAACTGAAGAAGCAAAACTCGGGGATGTGTAAAGGGAGCAACACGCCATTTTGATTTCAAGCTGGACAGCTAAAAACAATTATGGGAATTTTGGGGGTTGAATGTGTAACAGAATTGATGAAATGTGAAGGAATTGTAGACATTCTCTCAAACCTCACATTTATTAGACCAGACAAGCCAAAAAGACTAGGGATTTGGGAGATCCAAAACAGAGCCTCCTAATTGATTTCAAATGGATTTCATCTGCACAATGTGAAGGCATCCAAAACTGGAAAACCAGATTTTGAAACTGGAACCTCTGTAATTTGAACAAGAAGTATGAGTACCTGAGGTAACAGATGAACAAATAAGCGAATTAGAGCTTATCATACCTAGTAAAAATAGAAAAATTATATTCCAAATATGATTTTTGGCAGTTTCTTTTGAAGATGTGTGCTAGCTGAAACAAATGAAATAAATGAGTTTATAAGTGCAGGAAGGCTTAAGCTTTCTTTAATTTTTGTTTTGTTAAAATGTGGGAAAAATTTACCATAACTTTGACTGAAATAAGGTGATTTTTCACATTTTGGTGATCTGAGCTGATGTATGTCAGGTTATCTCTTTCAGATCAGTATGTCAGTGTCGTGGTTTGAACCTTGTTTTCCCCCAGAGGCTAATAAAAATGGTAAAACCCCAAGGGGTGGTAACCCCTGGAAGTTTTGAAGTTTTGTCCAATGGGCGCTCCTGCAAAATGTAAACATTCCACAAGCTGACCGGAAGAGATGAGTTGTAGTTTGGGTTGTTGTAGGAGAGGTGGCCATGTTGTAAGACCACGAGGAAGGGGGCTCGGAGCCCCTTGGGGCCTCTGGGGGCCCCCCCGGGCCCCGGCTGGGGAAACTGCAGAGACTTGGAACAGTGTTAAGCTGGATTAAGTGTCTGTAGCTGAACCTGGAGATGTTTTTTCACTGTGAGCAGCAGCAGCAGAACTGCACTGACCAGAGAAATGGTGGCACAGGGCCAGAAGAGATAAGACGGAGAAACAACAGAAACAGCATGCAGCCAAGGAAGACTCAGAGTTGCTCGAGCCGAGATAGAGAGCTGGCAGCAGAGAGACAGAGTTTTGGGGGTAAGAACTGTATCAGACCCTCCCAAACTCCCTTTGAGACCTCCGAGAAAGGAGGAAGATGATAGACTCTTACTTGAAAGAGCCTTGGAGTGCTACAGCACTTGCAGAGAAGAGCTGAGAAGCTCAGAGCGTCCTGGGAAGCTGGACTGGGATGGAGAGGAATGCAGAGGGGGGTGACCTTGGTTTTTTCCCCCCTCGCACTGCTGCCAAGGTGCAAGCCTGAGGCAGGGCACAGAGGCCCTGCAAGGAGCTTGAATCTCCTGGAGATACCAGACTGTCACAAAGACCCCCTGTGTCTCGTGATATGACCGTGGTGAAACGACCTTGTCTGGGGTGACGTAGCCCACGGAGGAAGACCCTCATTGAAGACGGGTGGCCGAGGGGGACTCCCCCTCGTGAGTGCTGGCAGAGATCCAGCTATCAGCTGCATGCATGCTGAAGAAGACAGATTGCCGCTGTAGAAGATACTCCTGCTTAGAGACTGGAAGGGATCTGTCCTTCTTCCCTCCTGGACTTTTATTTGGAGGGGAGAAGAGATCTGATCCATTGTAGATACTATATGTCATGGTAGAGATAGTTGTGATCATGTGTATAATGTATTATAGTATTTATTTGTACAGTCATTGTAATATATTCCCTTTCCCCCATTTTGAGTCTGGTGTGTTTTGTCTGGAAAAAAATCATCTCACATTGGATTGAGATGTGACAGGGGGCTAGGACTAGGGAATTAGATTTTAGGGCTATCTCAAACCATGACAGTCAGCTATCAGCCTTCAAGACAACTTTCAGAGGTAGATAATCGTGTGTTTTCACATAGAAAAAAAGGTGACACAGAAAAGAGGCTTTTCTTGATGTTTTTTGAGAAGCATGAGGGCAGGGGTACGAACAAGTAGACAAGACACAAATCAACCTGAGAGCAACAGAAAGTACATCTTTGTTTCACAAGGAGTTGCAAAAGAAGCTTCAAGCAAGGAAATTGCCTATCTCTAAATCCTTCTCATGTCAAGAAATCAGGCTTTGGTACATTTATGTAACTATATTGTATATATGTAAATAAACAGAATTTTATCAAATACACCACCTACATCACCAGTTTCCCCTCCTAGCTGACATTACATAGATATTTGGCTACCTGCTTACATCTAAAGAAGTCACAAAGCTGGTCACTTTCATGATGGGATTCAATGCAGTAAAAAGGATTAGTGATAACAGGTTTTCTAGCAGAGAACTTAAATACAAAGATCTAGGCTCAAGAGAATCTGCTGCCATGTTCCTTATGAACTTCTTATATGAGTTAATGAAAAGTTTGGTTCTTAAAAGATTAATCCAGATTTAAACACACTTTTTTCCCTAGTTCAGTACCTAGAGAGCAACATATGTTAGAGTAGCAAAAACTCCCAGAAACATAAAAAGTGATCTAGGACTACAGGGTGAATGTTCTTTACTGATAAGGAGAGACAGGTTTGTGAAGAGGAAAACATCATGGTCAATAATCAGCCACACTTAAAACTGAGTGTCTGAGAGGCAAATTAAACAAGTGGAGCAGCACCTGATGTGGCTTATTTTCTTTCCTGCTGGACTACTGGGTTTGGTCTTTGTGTAAAAGTCTTGGATGATATCTACAGAGTCTGAAAAAGACATCCCTGACTTCTCACCTATTTATTCCTTTATTTTTCAGGTAGTCTATGGAGAGCAGGGTCTGATCCACAACAGAGGATCCTTTGAGTTGTAATGTTTACCATGCCATCTCAAGCCCTAACCACTTCATTCTTTGTAATTTGATTATTTGGTCACGCCCTGGAATGCAAAGTATTACTCTGATGTATTTGTATAAACCTAGGCTCTTCAAATACTGTAAGTAGCTGGATGATGTATGTTAATGACATGCTCTCAGTAATTTTTATAATGCAAGATCTCAGCCCAGATTTAATGTTTAATGTCCCTGGGATTCACATTGAAATTATTACACGCATTATGTATTCCATTCCTTGGACTTAGAATTAATTTCAAAACAGAGCAAAAGTGCATCGTATTTGTTTTCTTGAGGGAGTTTGCATCAGTAACAGTTTATTTATTCTGGAGTTTCTGAAGTTAGAAATACCTTTTCCCTTTGCTATCTTTGATCTATCCTGACGAATTGTGCAGAACATTTCATTTCTGTGTCCTGTCTTAGTTATGTCATTTTCTCGTTCACTTGAAAAATATTTATCCTAGCAAAATTTACCTCCTTAAATAAAGGATGCAGGTTGTTACAAAACTGTCTCACAGAAACTTTGACATAAATCCGTCTGCCAAAAATAAGCAGAAGAAACGTAGCTGCTTCTCTATGTCCCCTTTATGGAAGACTGCATAGGAGAATTCACAATCTGCATTGCTTTGATCGATCTTTCAATCTTTGCATTGGTGATGTTTCTAATACAGGGGCTTAGCCTCTGGAATGGCTCCAAACAGAAAGGAACAAAGCAGCTAAACGTGTGTTAGGTTGTGATCTGAGTACTCTCAGGCAATAAATCTTTAATTTACAAGATTGGCAAGTGTCTCAAAATTAGAATTAAAGGAACATTTAGCATTAGTGATGTTCTCAGTGTTGTGAGGAATTGCTTTCCTAGACAATTTTGAAAGACTGGGTCTTACTTCCCAGCATACTTCTAAAATAGCTACTAAATCCACTAAGCCACCCTTTTGTTTCCCTCTTTCTCAAAAATTAAACCTAAAAGGCAGCAGAAAGATGTAAAAGAGGAAAGGAAGCTGAAGCTCACATTTATTATAGTTCCACCTGATGGGACGATTTGTTCCAGCTTCTGTCCACCGTGTTGTCCCTGAGCAAGCCTTTTAGCTTGAACAGCGCAGAGAGAAACCCCAGTGTGAACTAGTCTGCTTAGTTAAAGGGAATTTTCCCTCAGGTATGAGAACAGCATGATGGTGATACTATTTGGGTGTGTAGGGGCAGAACAATCTCCCATGGTGGCTGAAGGAGGGTTTCAGGGTTACCTACACAGGTAAGTTTAAGCCTCAGGTATGAACGGTTGCTTGGCCGCGCAGTCCTTCTAGGGTAGAGACACAGAAGGTTTCCCACCTAATTTCTCCTCCAGGCACGCTAAGCCCAAAGCTATCTGGTTCCCTGTTTCCCCTTTCTGCATGATGTATCACATGACCAGGTGAGCACTGCACGGTTGGGATGCTGAAATGGACCCACCTATTTTGCAAAAAGTGCCAACAGGCTCCTCAAAATAGCTTATCCTCCCCACTTGTTATGAATTCTCCAGTAGGTGTTCCCTTAATAGCTCCAGCATCACACCAGGCAGAGCAGGCAGTAGAAATAATGCCTCCTCTCATGTAATGACTCCATGAAGTTTTCATATCAAGTAGAGCAGGAACTGAAACATCCCAACTGAGTGCCCTAATCCCCCTGCCGTTCCTCCATACTTGCTTTTCCTGGCTAGTTAATTCTCTCTTACAAAGTAGAGTTGCTTCACTGTAGACAAATTGGGAACAATCCCCCATAGTCCCTTGCCCGTTAGTTATGGTATTCCCCCATGAGATGTAAGCTTGAAGCTTTTTCCAGTAGAGAAGTGAACTAAGGTCTTCTACAGCCTGACTGAAAGATACAGCCACTGAAATACTTCTCCTTACCATGAAATGAAGCACATCTCCAAAGGACTGTGTTCCTGCCAATGTGCCTTCCATATGCAATTACCTTCTCCACCCTGCTCTGCTTTGGGATGGGAAAGAAGTGGGAATTCAGCCCTGAATGAATGACTATTAGCTTCTTTCTCAGACAGGAAAAGGACAGGGACGTACAATAAGAATATTAATTTTAATGAGAAACTCAGACTGGCAAGAAAAGTTTATTGGCAGAAGTGAAATTAGTTTTTCTACATAAACAGTTAGTGATGTCAAGGGACCAGTCATTCATTGCCCAGAAGGAAAAAACAAAACAAAACACAAGAGTCTTTAAGGGTCCTTACTCTCAAGAATGCTCTTCACTGTTTAATGCAGAGAGGATTTGCTTTGTACTTCAGCAAAAATCAAGTATGAAAAGTATCATCCCTTTCCAGCATTTTGAAGCAGTAAATATCCAAATGGAACCAAGTACTTCAGACTTCTCTCTTGACCCTTCCCCTTCTTCCACAGAGACACATGCTCACATTCTCTACATATTTATTTTTTAAAGCCGTTTCCTAAATTAGAAGGTGCATTAACTGCAAAAATGTTAATGTTTACAATCCCATCCAGATCCATTTCTGGTTTGGTCCATGCTTGCAAGACTCACCTTTCCTTGTCTTGCTGTTCCTCTTTCCCCCTCCCTCTTGCCACCCTGATCTTGGAAAACAAACTGTTAAGGACAGTCTGTCCTTTTTTCCCATTTCCTCCTTTCCCGCTTCCATGAGGTAGCAGATGGAGGGAAGGGGCAAGGTCCCCCATTAGGTGAAAGATCATGTGTTTCCTGAGAGTCCAGAACCAAAGGCCATTTCTTGCCACTTGTTAAGATAACCTCTGGACTGCAAGGGCAAAATCCAGCTGAGTGGCCTACTTGGTGGTTTTCCTCTCTGTGTATTTGCTGGTAGGATAGGATTTAACCCACAGAGTAAGAAACCATGGAAGAATTATAGATTATACATCTTCGCAGAAGATGTATATCCTACCTGATATTGTAAAGAAAAATAACAATTTATGTTGGAGAACAAGAATGCAGCCAGCATGTCACAAAGGATGCTAATTAGTGAAAATGATCCTATTTTACACTTGAGAGTAGAGCCAAAAAGAAAATACTCGTTGAGGCTTATTTCTTTACAGAAACCAGACACGTCTGATAATGGGGTCTTTTGGGGAAAGAAGGAGGATCTTGGGGTTTTTTGTTTGTTTGTTTATTTGGGTAAAAACTCCAGCACAGTAAGAGGCAAATAGGTGCAGATGCTCTAATATTTGCACCTCTGCACTGTCTGATCATGATTGCAAGGAAAGAGCAGTTCCCCCACATGCATCGGCCAGATGCAGCCCCCATGTCTCCTCCTCTGCCCTTCAAGGCAATCTGCTCCTCTTACCTGTAAGACTTCTGCAGGTTATCTTTTAGAAACACTGTGGTATGTCACTGTACCTGGGATGGACTAACCCAGGCTATGAACACTAGTAGGACAGATTACAAATTTCTGGTTTAGGGCTGGGTGAAGAAGTGCATGTTCATAGTGAAGGAGGCACATTTGACCTTGGTGACTTCTGTTACTTGGCCAGGAGTTGGCACACATTAAAATTTATTGCATTTTAATGGTGAATAGTCCCATGGTTCTGTTGCTTTTGCTTTATAATAGTCTGCCCATGCAGCCAGCCTTTGCTTTCTGCTCAGTTGCCATAAGTCTTTTTCATGACTGACTCTCAGTGTTGACTTTGAAGCAAGTCTTGACTCTAAAAGAAGCATTGGAGGCATTGAAACAGCCACTGTCACCTTGCCCATGGCTACTTTGCCTCTACCAGAGGCCAGAAAAGCCAGGATGGTGAGGACATACAGGGTGAAGCTACTGCTGGCAAGAGGTAAAAGAAAAAACAGGCAAAATAGCCCCTCCTGCACCCTGTAGCTGTTGCCTGACTTCTCTGGGCTCCAAGAAGTAGCAAGGTCAATAAGCTCCTCTTCTGAGCATTTTCCCCTTCCTCCATCCCAACCCCTTGCTCTGGTTTCTCCCTTCAGGGTGAGAGCAGCCAGACAGGCACATCTGAGAGTCGTGGCTCTGCCTCTGCGGTGCCAACGTGCATGAAGAGAGACTCATTTACACCAAGAAAAAGATGATTGTGCTTCTATTGACTGATCAGAACACAGTTTGTCAAAGAAAGGTGATTGCTTATGCATAAACATTCACTTTGGTTTTTTTTCTGAAGATAAACAGCAAATCCTACTTATGTCCAGCTGCCATGTCCTAGTAATTCTGAACACACTCAGCTTGCGTAGAAGCTCATCCTTTTCCTCATCTTGAAAGCAGGATAAAAATCTATCTCAGAATATATTCTGCTATAATTAAACAAATACAGTCAAGATTCAGAGCCATCTGTATTTCATACCATACTTCCTGATGTCTCAATATCACAAACTCCAAGGAGTAACACTATACATTAATGGGAACATGTGTCGTATCTACTTGCTCTTTATGACTTACAGGCTATCTATATTATCCCCATGTCTCCAAATCTCTGAAAACAAGTGTAAATAGTAATTCTTATTAACTGCAGAGACACCTGCACTGATATGGACAAATCTGGTCAACAGCAGGTTCCCCTGCTGTTTTACTAAGCCTGCAACATGCTCCTGTCTCTGGCAGATGCTCCTGTTTTGTATTACTTCTAAGCAGATATCAACTTTATGCACTTTTTGAAATTCCTTTCAGGAACCAGTGTCCTTCTGTCTACCAAGGGCCTTTTGCTGGAATAAAGTAATGAAGAGATCAGGGAGGCGCCAGGAGACTGAATTTTGGTCCTGAAAATTATTGGCAGCTTTTGTAATCTTTCCATATCCTTTCTGCTAGGGATTAAGCAGCAGCAAGAAGGATAGGTTTACTGGAGAAATCTTGTAAAACAAACAAACATTACCAGTCTAAGCACCCACCCATTAAATACCAGTCAAATTACCAGTTTAAGCACCTAGGATTGCTAAATACCTTTCTTGAGCACACTAATAGGTAATGCTTCTCTTCTTGAAAGCTCTGAGTATTTGTATGAAGCAAGAACTGCATCAGGGAAAAAAGTAGCATAGCATCAACCTGGGAAAATACAGCAATAAACAAACCCAAACGAATGATAAGTGGAACACTTTCCACAGTGGGTTTTGATTGTTTTCATAGTTTGTAGAAACACTGGGCTGAAGGGATCCCTTGTATCATTTAGTGCAAAGCTGGGTGATGATAGGCAACAACTTAATGTAACTCTTTTCTTAAAATGAGGAAGCAACATCTTAACACTTTCCAGGGTCCTGCCCCCTTTTTTTTTCTACCAAACATCTGTTTCCAAACCATACTGCTGTTTATTTGCCTCATGCAAGCTCTGAAGGGAGATATCTCCCTTGCAGAGACAGGGTGCTGCAGCACTGGAGACAGCTTGGGTCTGCACAAGGCACTGCTTCTGATTCGGCTCCATGCCCCCACGGCTGTCCTGGGACCCCATCCATTTTCAGCTATTAGAACAGGACCAATATGAAGGACCAGAATCTTATGAGGGCAAGTCCTGAAAAATTTACTGCCTTCCAATGTAATGGGCCATTTTCCTTTTTGTTATGTTTCTTGGAGGAAGAGGCAACTGGGTTTTTGAGGTTTTTTAGACCTTTTGGTCCAAGAGATGCTGAAGAGGACAGTTAAGAGCTGCACACCACATACTGAGATACCTGAGTAGCTTCACCCATGCAGGCACAGCTCCGCTTGTGCAGCCCAGCTGAAGACCCTGGGACCTTAGACACATACTCCCACGGATGGGTGTTTCTGGCTCAAAACCATTGTGTTTAAATCAGGGCATGGTATTTCCAAGTAAATGCAGCTGATTAAGGAACAGGAAGAGTAGCTCTTGAAGCTCTGTAGAGCTTTCCTTTGTTCAGGAGCAAGAATAGATCCAATATAAATATGTAGACTAGCTACTTCTATGTCTTAAGTAGAAATATAGATGTCTGATGTACTAAACCAAAGTTTACAAGTGACATGTCAGGATGGCAAATTAGGAGCACACAGCAAAATGAATACAAGCAGCAAAATTAAAAGGCAGCATTGTTAGAATTGTTAATTGTATGGTAATTGGAAGTCAAAGCAAGGACTATTTAAAAATCCAGGTTGTCTACTAGGAGTTCACAGACCAACAGCACGTCAACAAAAATTAGAAAAGGAGTCCAGATTTTAATTGTAAATGGGATACTAATCAGCAGCAGCTCAGTTTCCCAAGTGTCGGTCAGAGGTGGTTGCTTGACATTTTAGATTTTACTCTTTGCTTTAACAAAAGCTCACCAATGGCCTGTACAGGAGAAAGTTCCTAATAACTGGTATCTAGTACATCTTTAATTACATAGCAAAAGTATCCATTTGGATAAAAGTCCAAAGCCTCACATATAAGTGCCTACATCCTAATTATGTAAACAGAGGTGCAAATACATACAAAATATCTGCAGCAAACAGTTGCACAGTGGCAGAGGAGTTAGCATTGCATGTAGCTATTGCTACTCATTTTTCCTGCACCCCAGCCTTGCTGAAACACAGGTCAAAATACAATTTTTGTCATATTTCTTGGGAAACATTGTAGAGTTAAACACCAGTGTTAATGTGTGTAATTCTCTGAGAGGCAAATATTAAGACTTCCCTCATTACTTTCTTGTCTGCACAGGGAATGTACAGCACATTATTCTGGGGTCACACATGGGGGTTTGCATTCATTCCTTAGGATGACACTTGCAGCACATCGAGAACATCTCCCAAGACTTAGACCAAAGTACCTAGTACACTCTCAATGGGAGTATACTCATTTTTAGCTGAGAAATTCAGCTCAAAGAAGTTTCAACCAGATGAAGATTATCTACAAATCGAGGTAATTTCACAATGCAAACTCCCCACTGGAACTGAGATGAATTTGTCTCATCGCACCACAGCTAAGTGCACAAGTAACTCTACCTCCTGGGACAGGTAGGATGGCATCAGGTATTTCTTTTCTGTGTGCAGGGATGATAGAAACATAATTTGCTGAAACCTTCTCCATTTTAAGTAATTTTCTGCTATTTTGTCCATTAGCAATGGGAGAAAACCTGGCCATTGCTGAACACAGGTAGGCAATTAATACAATAATTTCTTCTTCATTGCTGGTTCCCCAAGACTCCAGCACTCCTCAGCAGCTGAGGATTAGTACAACAGCCTCAGTCGTCATGACTGACTCAAAAAATTTGTGTGTTCATTAAGCTTGGTCATGTAGAGCAACCATCCTCCCAGGCACTCCAGTGACCATCAGGTTGCATTTTACAAGCAATATGGATAATAATAACTCTTACAGTGCAAAGTTTCACCGGAACATACAGCTCCCAAAGGCTCCAAGTCTGAGTGATGTATTTCTGCTAAGGATTTTGCCACAAAATATTTAAATAGCTACAGAGCTTTTTCTAAGATGACCTTACAGGTTATCTCTTTAATAGCTGGGTTAAGCAATTGGGAAGGGTTTCTCAGGAATCATTCATTCATTTCAGTTCCGAATGACTGTTGTAAAGCCATCTAGTTATATATGTACCATTATCCTATACCCATCACCACAGTACCTAAGTGCCCTCTTCATGTCCCTGTTTATATTCATTATTCACAAACCTTTGTGCAAAAAGGATTTTGTTCCCTGTACAGGTTTGGAGAAGGACTGCTCTTCATACAAATGGCCACATTCATATGTTAACGTGGGTGTCTGTGCACAACAAAATATTCATTATAAGGCCTATCTGCTATGTATCATTCATTCTTCCACGCTTTTTATCCAGCCAAGAGACTTCAGTGACTGCTTTCTCGCTCAGCACCAATAACAGAAAGCAGAAGGGAACAACTTGTGAAGACCACCCCCAAATCACAAATACCCTCTTATAATAACACCTAAGACAGGTAAGCCCTGGTCCCTCATAGTAGTTTTCACCATCCTAGTGCTGCCTCAGCAGAAATCTGTATTATCTCACCAACAAGCAGAAAACAGAGAAAAAGTCATGTTCCTCAAGCAACTGGTTCAAAATACCTGAGGAAATCAATTGGCACTATTTTTCTTCTAACCAGGCCTTTTTGTTTGCCAAAAACACTTCTAGTTTGCCATCCCATGTCCACCTTCCTCCAGGGATGCAAAAAGAAGTGGATATGTCTTCAAAGAATGAGGTGCCATTTTAATAATGGAAAGACTGAAGCTAAGGTTTCAACAGAGAACCAAAATGGAAGATTTCAACTGCAGTAATGCAGATTACCCTGCATCACTGAAATCAAATTAGTGGGATCTGCTCTGCCATCAGAACATTTGTACATAAAGCATCTATATAGGAATGCAAATATTGCCCTTGATCTCTATTTTTTGTCTCCCATTTTGAAATCTTGTCCAAAGTATAATCCTATAAATTGACTGGCAAGTCAAGGCAGGTTAATCATGAAATAAACACCAAGGAAAGCAAGAATGCCAATGAAAAAATAGCAATAAGGAACATTTAAGTATCTCACACAAACGGTTAAGATAAGTCTGATGACACCCCCTTCAGCAGCAACGCACCTTAGTCCCTGTCATTGCAAAAAATTAGTTGCAATGAGACTTTGCAGGCACGTTTGTCAGGAGTGCAGTAGGAGCCTGAGTCACACAGGGAACATGATGAATATAAATACAGGATAAAACTGTTTATCCCTACAAGTAGCCTGCAGAAAATCAGATCAGAGAGCAGGAAAAAGTAAATGCGGTAAGAGGTGGCTGAAAATTGGTTTGAACACCTTTCTTTATAGTATATAAACTTAATGCCACCTGTTTGTTTAGTAGCAAGCAGAATCCATGAATTAATTTAAAAGGTGACTTTCAAAAATATTTAGCAGGAGGAGATGTCATGGAGCAAAAGCTTAAATCTTCCAGAGTTGTTATCTTGGCTGTGCAAGATGTTGTGTGGCCTCCACAATCTTCCAGAGTGGCAAATGTTTCCCAGAATGCTCTGGGAAAGCTGACACACTGAACTAATCTTTAATTTATTGATGTACTACTTCACTGAGAGATGTACTATATCAATAAATGGCTTTAGTTAAGAAGCTAAGGTCTAAGAAGCAGTGGTAGGAGCTTGCAAAAGTACATCAAAGCTTACAGAAAATAAAATCAAGAGCTTGTGGGAGAAAATTGATGTCTGGGAAGGACAGAAAGAACAAACAAACATCACAAACTTTTAAGTAGGAGTTTTGTAGAAGGTATTGTTGTTGTCCATCTCAAACATTTACACACTTTACTAGTTTCTACATCCTTCTCAGTTGACCAGCAGCCTATAAACAGATTATTATGGAATAAATAGCATCAGTCACTAGTAACAAAAAACAATTGCCCTAGGATGAAATAGAAAATCACTATCTTACCACTATATGTGGCCTGGTAACTGACAGCTTTTTTGAGACGATAAACCCCAAATCACTTAACCTGCTACTGCAGTAGGCAGCACTCAGAATCTTGTTTGGCTTGATGGTAAGCTCAGAAGAGAGAAAAAGGAGTAAAAGCAAATCTGAGTTCATTCAACAAAGAAATACTATTTATAGCCTTTTTTTCTTTAACTCGTATCTTTGTTTTTCTAAACACAATGGAAAGATAGGAAAAGTAGAATATCCACGATAGCTGCAGAAGTGGAGTACCTACCTGCAGCTGGTATCTCTGTATATATCTGATGTTTTCCTGTCTTCTGCACACGGGAGTGCTGGTGTTCTCCCCATGCTCAGCCCATGCAGAAGGTGCCCCATTCCCAATCCCACCCCACTAGCTGTGGCTCTGCAGAGCTCACAGAGCTGGCTCCCTCTCACACTCTTCTGTGCATTACCCCTAAGGACGTGCAGGTGGCACTGGACACCAGGAGGACACAGGTCCCTCGCACAACTCACTGCAGGCGTGAGTCAAATGTGAATCAAACAGAAGCCTGCTTTTGCTGTATGGGCCTCTGGTATGTATTTAGCAGGGCCTGTTGTGGTAGAATGAGGGATAATGATTTTAAACTAAAAGAGAATCAACTTAGATTAGATATAAGAAGTAAGATCTTTTACAACGAGGGTGGTAAAACACTGGAACACGTTGCCCAGAGAGGTGGTAGGTGCCCTATCCTTGGAAACATTCAGGGTCAGATTGGATGGGGCTTTGAGTATCCTGATCTAGTTCAAGATGTCCTGCTCATTGGAGGGGTGTGGGACTAGATGATCTTCAGAGATCCCTTCCAAAACTATTCCATGATTCTGTGGTGCAGAGGAAAGGATGCTTCTCATCTAAAGGTTTTTATAAGATAGTTCCTTAAAGCAACATCTATAGGTGAGATGCTACTGTTATCAGCTTTGCATGGAAAGCTGCTGGAGATAAAGGGTTAAACTGTTGAAATTCAAGAGATAGGGCAGGATGCTTGAGGCAGGTATTGCTCCCAGGTAACGCTATTCGGAAATAATGTGGAAGTACTCTCTCTCCATGGGAACATGGCACTTCTACAGACTTGACACATACCTGAAAAAACAAATCTTTTGTCACATGTCCCTGGTAGAACTGGAGAATTTTCTCAAAAGCACTGGGTTTTCTGTCACCCCATCCCCCTACCAATATTCCCCTGTACCACCCTGAAATTCTAAGGAGCCCCAGACAGGACAGGGAATCTGTGATGCCAAATGCACAGAACTGAAAACAGACAAAAAAGAGCCTGATCCTGTTGCCAAACAGTGGCATTGCAGGAGAAATTGTGCAACCACAAGCTCCAGTCCTGATTTTACTTCTGCTGCTCCTGCTTTTTGGGCAGTCATGGGGCACTGAGTCCCACCCCACAAATTAACCTAACTCTGCTGCATGACCAGATCATGCCCTTGTGCCAGGCATGTCCTTATTTTCCATGACCCTTGGTTCAGTGTGTGGATGCACTGAGGTGGTCCCTGGACAATGAACAAGCCTGATCAGTGATGAAAGTTTTGTTTCAGAAAACAAACAAACAAATAAACAAAACCAAAACCAAACAAACAAAAACAAAAACCAAACAAAAACCAACCAACCAAACAAACAAACAAAAATGGTCATAGTGGTGTCTATTCTGCTGTTGCTGCTTCCCTACTTCAGTGTTCTCTTAGAAGTTTTTCCAGTTCCCTGTTCTTCCCTTGAGCTCTTCCTCTGACATGATGATCCTTTCCCTTCAGCCTGTGCCATCTGGAATATGTTTGGTGGTCTCTTCTGGCCTCCCTGCAGTTCTTGCTCTCTCCCTCCAGCTTCTTTTTTGCCTTCAGAAGAGCTAAGACAAGTATCAGCTAAGAAAGCAAGATGTACCTCTGCTAACAGCTGCTCCTTAAAAACTTGCAAAATCAGTAAGTGCTGGGAAGATTGTTCATCATGAGGTTACAACTCCAGAGCACACTCTGGCCCCAGCCCTTTCCTCTCTGATGGGTTCTTGAACTCGAGTGGAGCTGTTGAACAATCCTTTACTACATTCATTTTCTATGCCAGACACATCTTCTCAGATGCAAATCACTTATGCCCCAACGCACTGTTTTACATTCAGGAACGCCACGGCACTCATTTATTGCAGATTTTACTTGTGCAAGGCCTGTATTCATGTTGCAAAGTCACTTACCACATGGCTCTTAATGTCTCAGGCATCACCTAGCATTTTAGGGCAGGACATCCAGGTCAGCCCTGGGGACGTTCAGTCAAGTGAGAGGGTGCCTGGCTACAGACGTCTTTGCTGTCCCAAGCTCTCAGACACTTTGCAGTATTGCTGCTCTGGCTTTTGGTTTAAATTAATTCAATAGTTATGAATTTCTACAATGTCTTTGCAGTTCCAAAGCTTCCTTTTGAATTTCATACTCGGACAAAGCTGCCAGTAAAAACAATGAGCAGTTTTCCTGAGTAATGAGCATAAAATTGGAGCCGAGGTCAGTAAAAATTATTGCAGGAGGAAGGTTGTGATAGCTGAAGCTATGCAGCAACTCCTGTAAGCTCCCTGTCAAAAGAATAAAACTCTCATTCTATAGGTCTTTTTATGAACCCCCCTAGCTTACAGTTTTCTCTATAAAACAACTATGGATTTAATTTGGCTTTTAAAAAACAGAAGGAGAGAAAACACCCCGTACCTGATCTGCATCTGAAAGGTAAAGAGGGAATTTTACATAAAACAGAGCAAGTCAGAACTTTTTTATTTCAGTCTTTATTGGGCTCTGATTTTACATCAGAGAGCATTTTGGAGAATCTCACATTCCGCTGTTTTTTTCCTCAATTATATGTTTTTAATCCCCAGCTTCACCAGTAGTCAATTCTTCTGCCCCTTGCTACCCACCTCTGCCTTACTGTCAGTATTTCTGGCTGACTCTATTCACAACCCTCCCTTGCTAACCTCTGAGGTTTCTCCCTACAGCCACAAAGCCAAAAGCCTTAATATAACCTGGAAGCCAAGAAAAGTCAGTTGCGAGAGACTGAGTGGAAGAGAGAAAAAAAAACACTGAATGTGTGTACTGAGCATGTACATTAATATGTATTTATAGTGGGAGCTAGAAATAGGCAGAGTGAAAATTGACCTGAAAACAGGAGGGAAAAATGTGGGGGGTTTTAATCTATATATTTATTTTTATTATGTGTTAGTAAGGTGGGCTGGGCAAAAGGTTCTTAAATTTTTGTTCTAAAGGGTAAACTGTGTCTGTCTTGACTTTTCAGGATTGTTTGCAGCTGACTGCAGAGCCAGTATTACTGTCAAAACCTTAACTAAAGAAACTAAACCTGAAAAAAGAGGGTAACATACTTCAAGTCAAAGTATTTAAAGCTATTAATTATTGTTTCATGGTATCTCTTTACCATACCCAAAATCAGTTAGGAGAAAAGATCTGTATTATTCAGCATCTAAACTAAAGGCTGATAAATCTGATTGTTCTGAAGTGTTCTCCTTTAGTCAGCCAAGGTGATCTCCAGCAAAAATGAGGAAGACATTTATTCTTGTCCTTATGAATCAAGTGGAATGAAAGAAAAGTGTGAAAAACCTAGAAATTCGTGTTTATTATTTCATTATGCCTATACTTTATGCAGCCCTTTTTTCCCCTTATTCCACGGCACATTCCAGGATGCCACTTGCATGATTTTAAGAGAGGGCACATAAAAATCAGTCAGACTACTTTTTGCAAAAAGCCTGAAGGTAAATAACACACTCTTCCTCTCATTTTAATAGTATTAAAATTATAATAATTATAATTATTACAAAAACTATTTGGAACAACTCTCCAGCAGAAACACACGGTGTGAGAAAAAGGGGATGCCATGTTCACTTTCAGGATTCATGAAAGGACTCTGCTGAAAGTTGGTACACCTTTGACTTATGAGCCTTTAAAAAAAGGCACTCTTTATCAGTGGTAACATTTTCCCAGAAGCTGGATGACAAGCTGAATAGGCAACAGATTTATGTACAGCTAACCTAGCTGTGTAATAGGTGTCCATGCTCAAAAAGTGTATATTAAATAGGGCAGGGATCCAAATGACATACAAAAGGAGTCTGTATCAAAGAAGGTGGCACATGCTTTCTCACCAGCTCAGCGCTTTCAGCCCTATTTCAGAAGGAAACAAAGCTTCCACAGCCAGGACTTCTGTCAGTCAGTCCTCCCCCAGTAATTCTCCAACCTATTAGTGACTTTCAGACAAATTTGAAAAGAGCAATAGAAGTCTCAAAGATATTAAGTTCCTACAAGTTTCATAAAAATGAACAGCTGGATAGAGAAGAAAAATCCTGCTTAGTGCCGGCAGAGGGGGAGAGAGGTGGGCTGTCAGTGCTAGCTCTGCGGCTGGTCCCCAGCCTCCTGCCCGGGCAGCCTGCTCCAGCCCTAGCTCCGGCTCCGGGAGTCCAGCTCCCACTGGTCTGCTCCGTGGCTGATGGGCAGCAAGGCAGGGCAGCAAGCAGAGAGAGAGCTGCAAAGCAGTAGGAAGGCAGGCTTGGCTCAATGGGCTGCCTGCGGGGCTACTTTTTTCTCTCCCCAATTCAGCTGCTCATAAATTTGCTGTTTCTAAAACCACAAGGCTTGCTCTTCTTCCCTGGAAGAGGAGAAGGGATATGAAGGCCAGTCCACTCCTTTTGGAAACACCTGTGTGAAACTTGTCTATTTTCTTCCAGTCTTGTTGGGCTCAATTCATTCATTGAACATCAGCCATGCAACAGAAAGGTAGGAAAATTCTATTAAAGAGTTTATTAATAATATATAAGAATATTTTCTTATGAAGGTAGAATAATCTTTCTTCCTTCCAGGAGAAGCACAGTTCTGAAAAATGCTGAGAACATTTTGGTGTCTTCATTAAAAAATGTGAAGGTAAGTATGTAAGTTCCTCACCATAGTGAGTTTTCTTAAGAAGTGAAAGGGAATTGAAACTGTTTTTCAGAAGACAGTTATTCAATATGTCTTATGGTAACGGTTTGCTGTTCCAGAGGAAGTCTTTGGAGAAAAGAGTGGAGCAAAAAGACCAACAGCAGAGGCACCAGCAGCAACAGGCTCCTTATGTCTAACTGACAGTTTTGGCAAAGCAGAAGACCGACTGGGGTTAGATGTCATCAGCTATTTTAGGGGATTTGTGTGTTTATTTATTTCATTTTTGCATTTTGAAGGGGGAGAGCCGTGCTGCTGCTCTATTAATGGCAGTATGCACTTTTTAAAAAGCCCTGGCAAATTTTAATACCCACAACCCAAGCTAACAATTAATAGGAGCCACATGCATAAATTCTTATCCTCATTCCCCATTCAGATTCCTTCCTTCCCACAAGAAATGTGATTGCTGAGAGGTAAGTACTTATCTTTCCAGGGAACAGAAAAGAAATCGCCTGACCTGCCGGTTGACTGGCATTGCCTGACCTCTCATTGACCTCGCTGCAATTGCATACCCACAGCTTAGACAAACAAAGCCACCTTTCAAAACAGGCCACTTTAACACTGTGCTTGCGGAAGGCGGTGGGGAAGGGAAGCACTACCTGTTCAGTTTTAACATTTTAATAACTTGACAAAATACACAGAGAGAAGAGACAAAGTTCTGGGAATGACATGGGCTGTTTTCTCTCCATTGCCAACATTCTTTCTCTTGTTCTTCCATGAGTCTCTCATCCACCTATTCCAAAAGTAAGAATAAACACAAGAAAATAGGAGAATTCTCTAGCTGTTGTCTATTTGATCACTTTCAGAAAGTACAGAGAAAACTCTTAAGATAAGTCATTAACATTTTTCATAATGAAGTTTGCAAAATCAGATGCCTTTAGGAAACGTCTGGGCAGGTGGGTCACACAGACCAAGCTCTTCAGACAGCAAAAGACAAATTCCTTTGGACCTCCTTTGTTCACTGGAGCTCTGTCAGGATTAATTTAGCTCTCTGGATCTTGATGCTTCTTTTCCTCTCTTCCGTTAGTAGTAGAGCGGCACTCTCCAGTTGTCTATATTTCAACGCCATTTCCAGAGAAGGCAATATGAACAATACGATCTTGTGGTACCTCTGATGGGTTCCCCCACCTTCTCCATTCACAGACCCATGGGCCCTCTTTCGGGTAGCCAGGGACAAATGCACGGGGTGTATGTAAGCCCAGGAAATAGTTTCTATAGCAACAGCAACTACATTTAAGCATTTTCAAATTTCTTCCTACTCATCAAGCTTTAAGGTTTCAAATATTGTAGGGACTCTGATCAGGCAATTGCTATTTCCTTTCCAGTGATCTCTACCCTGCTCTCATCAAAACAAGTTTTGTGTTGAGGGGAATTCTACTTGGGACATTCAAAAAAAGATGTAGCACAACAGCAATAAATAAGCAGTTGAGAACAATGTTCACTGGCCAGGGGAGGAGTGGACTAGGATGACCCAGTAGATTTAGGCCACTTTTAGGATCTCTGGTTCACCTGTATTTTGCTTTTTAAAAACTCATGTTACATGCAAGTGCTTCCTCCTGTAGTCTTCAAAGAAGAGAGAGTTTGTGTAACTTAATGTCTTATATTTCATTACATTGTTCCTTATTTAAATGTTGCCTTGTTCTGTCTGCTTAGTAGCTACACTGTGTGAAGGACTAATAAACGCAAAATAATACAAAAATGGGTATTTTATGTGGTATCTTCCTCCTTCAAAATCTTGCAGATGTTTGGGTCCCAGTGATATTTCTTAGAAGATGGAGTTTGCAACTGCTATAATTAAGCAATACAGTACCATTAAGTCACTTGAGAGGAAATTAGGAACTAAACTAGCGCTATGTGCCAAGGAAGCCAAAATTGTGAGCTGAGATCTTTATTCAGTGCATGAAAGTCTGCCTTTTTTCTAGTTTACTTTAAAAGAGGTGTTATTCCTATTATACACCGTCAGAAGATGTAAAAAGCGAATTAAATCTGTATTCAATGTTTATTTTACATGTAAACTGGGATTTCAAATTGTGGGAAAAATATGTTTTTGTCACCAGTGTTTTCTGTTTTGGTAGTACTGTATTATTTTTTAATGAGAAGGAGAAATGTGCCGATTTGGAGGCTTTCCAGGGGTTTGGCAGTATTCCACTGTGTCAGCACTGAGTAAAAAAGATGTTATTCCTTCTTGTTACAATAAGAACTGGGTAAAGGTAATGTCACTTCACTGAGCCATCCTGGCAGAGTTCCACCTACGGAGAGGCGGTGAGACCAAAACAACTGCAGTGTGAGACAGGGAAATGCTATGTGGTAGGATAACCTATAACCTGTTTGGAACTGTGCTTATACACATTGGCTTCTGCTGCAAATAGTCCAGTGGAGTCAGGAGTGTCGTATTTAATGGAGGAGACAACTGTCTCCCAGACAACACTGAAGGGTTAGAGCATGGATAATCCATTTTCGCAAGAGCCTTACATCAGAGGTCCTGTTAGCTCATACAGAGATTTACAAAGCAAAGGAAATCTCTTCTGATTGCATTCTAAGACATTGATTTTAAGACACGCAACGTGGCCCATCTTCATGCAGCTTGGTTTGGGCACTCACCTCTGCTTCCTACTAGCAGATCTGCATCTCTGCCAGATCACCATCTTCTTGGTTATCTGCTATGTGCATCCCCACAAGAAGTGTTGTTTTGTATTTGACAGGCAACTTCTCAACTGGATTCTTGACTTTGAAGATCTGACTGTCCCCCAAAGCACCACAGCATTTGCCTGTATCAAAGTCTTTGTAGACCCTGAACTTGTCAAAAAGTATTGTCCTTTCTCTTCCCTTTTCAGGTAATGTGCTTTTACTCAGCTATATATAGAAAGACCAACAAGATATTGATGTACATTTTCACTTTAGTTCTTGGACTGATACTTCTGCCCCTAAATTGCCACTTCAACAAATTGCTCTTCTCACTGGTCTTGACATACATCTCCCCTGATCTTGCACTAGTCTAGAGTTTGACAGCTTTCATAGATACTGTTATCTATTCCTCTTTTGTTTTCCAGGCCCACAGACACTCTTCATTCCTCTCTACTTACCTACCTTTCCTGAATGGGATTTAAGTAAAGGGAAGCTCTTTGTTTGCATACAAGCAAATAAATAATTCCACCATAGCCTAAGTGATACCAAAGTCTTGCTGCTCTCTCACAAGGCCATTCATGAATGTGTCAAAAGAAGCCGTCAATGTGCCACTTCCCTGTCACGCCAAGGTAAAAGCATCCTGAGGTCAGATTTCAAGCTTGGCCACTCTGGAGTGAGCTATTAACTTCATTGCAGCAGCAATATCCAGTGATGACAAATATTACCCTGTTGTGTACACCGTTGTGCAAAAACAGAAAACGTAAAGAGGGAGTCCTCTTCTGCAGTGCCTGGCAAAGAAGTTTTATACAGTGGTTGAACCCACAAACAGGGTAACATTTATTCTGCCCTGTTTTTCCTCAGTGTGAGGCAGCACTGTCATTTTGATGTGCTACAGTGGCATAATACTCAATCATATTAATTATCCCCCTTTTGTGGTTGGAAAAGTAAGGAAAGGCTTCAGAAGGAGAGGGGAAGGACCCTAACCTATCTCCAAAAGATATTCCTGTGAGGTCCCTCTGCAGTCCTCCAGATGTACATCTTATTTTAAAAGATGCTGCTCCTGCTCAGGGGTGTACAAGCCCTCCTTGGGTTCTTTAGAGGTGCCAGGGAATGAGCTTAGCTCAGACCCATGGCTCTTCACTAGCTTTACTGAAAGACAAATCTCACCGTGTGTGACTTGAGAGCAAGTCTGTGGCAGTGCTGGAAATGAGTCTTTTCTGAGCCCTTGTGTCCTAGGAGGACATGTTCATTTCTCTAGAAGGAAATAAGTCTCTGAGGGTTATATATAAGGTATGGCAGGATACAAAATACCCCGTTACTTGGTGAATTCAAGTTTATCATGCTAGTTATTGGAATGCCAGACATTGCTCAAAGAGTTTTGAAAGGTGAAAATCGGCTTTGTCTTATACCAAGTCTCTACATAACAAGAAAAAAAAACCTGTTTGTCAGCTGCCTCCTTGATTATGTTCAATAAGAATACACAGGGCTGTTTTTATTTTCACTTGGCAATTTCTGTGTTGCTATGACTTCACTAATCTCCAGTCCATAAATCATTTGAGTAAACAACACACCAACAAGCTCAAATCCAGAGGAAATTTCTGCAAGGCAAGTCTTTATTCATCTTTCTGTTTTAAAGGGAGAACTTGAGAGATTCTGCCTACATGGGATGCCACCATGAGAAAAAAACTCCTGACATTCCTGAGGTTTAGCTTTAAAGCATATCATTACATGTAGGTATTAAAGTGAATAGAGAATAGCACAGTATGGTCAGCTGAATTTTTTCTCTTTCTGAGTTCTGCTCCCTCTTGACCCTTACATGAAGATCCTTCTGTTGACTAGAGGGTCTCTGCTTCTCCTCCCACTTCAAAACCCTTCCTCCTAGCAACAGAAAAACCATCGATGTGTGGAGGCTTTCAAGGCAGCCCATAGCTGTGCTCCCTTGAATGTCAAAAGGGGATGGTCTCACAGCTACAAATCAAATGTCGTTTTACTTAATAATATATTTCGTAGTGGTCTGTATCTCATCTGAGTTGTTTAGTTGCACATCTACCCTTTGAGTTTTCTCTATAGCCGAAACCCAGTGCAAATAACCTGGGGTTAGGGGAAACGTGCATCAGCTTTATAACACAACTTAAAATATAATTCCACAGGGAAAAAGCACTTTATAGGAATCAGAGGCAGAAAAAGCAACATGCAGAGATGCACTTACATGAACAGGTTGGTCTAAGTCTCTGCTGCCTTGTATCTTGCTATTAACACAGTGTAAAATGAGTTCAAAACACAAGGAAAACAGTGAAAGATCCAGAAAGTAATATTCCCTCCATTGCCCACTTTGTGCAAACATTAGTAGCCACACAATGTGAAAAGCAAAAACAGATGGTATACCCACAGTTTCCTTCATGAGGGGGGATACAAAACAAGATAACTCTGGGATACAAACAGAATTTTTAAAATCTCTTTTGCAGGCTGTGAATAAAGACTTCACATGGCAGACTTTGGGAAGTCCTTGCCTAGATAGACTGATGTTGCCATCAACCGGCTAGAGAAGGATGCCATGGGTGCCTTGCAGTCATCTTTGGCAGAGTGAATTGTACAGTCCTTCATTGTAATCAAAGTATTTGCTTAGAAGCTGACACACAAATTGACAGGTGAATGACCTGATCCATGCCTAGGTATGAGTCAGATATATTGTGTGATGACAGCAAGAAAATTGATTCACTTGGCAATTACTTTACCTCTCTGTAAAATGGTACTATTATTTTTCTCATAGTAATGAAGAAGCCTAAGGAGTTCTAGACACATACTATATTTCCTTTCTGCTCACACAAATTAAATAGCTTTTATTTCTAGAGTAGGTACCCTGGCCTTTACTTTTATTCTCAGTCCTTTCAGTAGAAATATATCTGTGCATTATCATGTCAGGATTGGTATTTTCTTTCTGATCACCAGCTCACCTAATCCTCTTCCAATTAAGTATCTATCCTGAATTTTCCAGTGTATCATAATTTTTCTTAGCCATTTTTTGCCTCTTTGCTGCCACGAGAGACAGATACTGAAACAATATTTGAGAGGCTTTGTTTTTTGCTCATCTGCCCACATGTGTGGTTCGATTTCCTCCATTCTCTGGCTCTTGGCTCTCTTCAACATTGCTCCAGGTTCACCACCCACAGGAGCCATAGAGGCTTTCTGGTCTGTCAGTTTTTGAGAGTTTGCTCACACATATCCTTGTGAGAGTCTTCACTCGCATAACAGTAAGAAATCCCCAGTATGGAGCAATTTAAAGGATGGTAAGAGGGGAGAGACCTGCATCATAGAAGTCCTGGCACAGAAAAGAAAGTCCCAAGACACAAATCTCTCTTCTGTTCCTGTTAGGCGTATTTCCTCTTTGCTTCCACATTCCTTCTTTCACATGAGAAGATCTGCCAGAAAATATTTCAACTATCTTCAAATGTTCATCTTCTTTTGACTACCCCAAGGGCAAACTCAGTCCCTGTTTTATTTTCACCTTTTTTTTTTTTTTTTGCCACAGAGCCAGCATAGAGCAATCTCCAAATAAAAGCACTCTTTTTTTCATCCAAAGTTGTCAAAGTATTTTACAAAGGTTAACAGGCAATGAGGGTCCCTCTGCCTAGCAAGGCTAAGTGACCAGCCTGAGGCCACATAAAGGGATGTGGCATAGCTCACATTCAACTTGTGATTACCTCATCTCTGTCCCGTCAGAAAATGCTATTAAATCCATATATTAAGTAAGCATAAAGAGGATATCTAAGTAGTAAGGTGGAACCTGCCTGGGCAGATCACTTCAGAAAGTCCCCTAGGAAAAAACCCCAATGGTAATTAAGGAAGAGAAGTTCTCTCTAACAAATGTAAAACTGTCCAGAATGAGTTGTTTCTTCTGACTTTTAGAAAGAGATTACATTGATTTTTTTTTCCCCCTTTTCATGCCATCATCATATTTATCTGAAGACTCTCAGCAGCATCACCTATTTTCTGTATGGGGAGTCTTTATTTGTTTGTGCTTTATGCAGCTACTCTGTGCTACCTGCACCAGTAAAGCAAAAGGAGAAATTAAGTTATCAATGAAAACACCACATGTTATCATTTCTTTCTGATATTTTCTCCCCTTTTCTTTGAAAAGTTTCCCCTGCACACTCCTAGTCCTCTTACTCACCTGTCTCCCTCAATCCTCTGTCTCCCACCCATCAAAAAATCCACACCAAAAAACAGCTTATTACAAAAACAAAACAAAAAAAGTCAGGTATATAAAATTATTTGTTCTTTTAATGTAAGTGGGATGTGATTCTTCTTCCCAAAAGTTCTCTACTGGATGGAATTTCATTTCACTGAAAATTTTTGAGCATCACGAGAACTGTTAATAAAACATTTATTGATCTGCTGAGATAACATATTTTTAAGGTAAAATACATGTGGGAGGGTCATTCTTAAAAGAAAAATAACAAAACAAACATACACCAAAGTAATATATCCCTTTTTAATATTTAAAAAAAGAAACTATGGTAAATTAAATTTTTTTAAAGACAATTTTACAATTTGAAGTTTGCAAAATTTCAAAGATGTTCGTAGTGAAAATTCTTAATTAAAAAGACATCCTTTTGGCCAATTAGTCAAGTAGCATGACTGCTGACAGTGTGTATAACTGAAAAGTGCTAGTATATGAGTATGTCTGAGTCTTAAACATACTGCTGCTCACCATTTCTGTTTTCACTTGCAGTTTATTTGTGTTCATCTTGTACCTGTGGCTGCTTGGAATGTGCAAGAATTTAATACAGTCAAATGTTCCTGCAAAGAAGACGCCTGGTTGAAGTAGCTCACACATTGAGACCCAGAACCTCTTACTACCCAACAGCCACTATCAATTGTAGTTGCTCCTAAAACTAGTGAGTACTAATTTTAGTGGAGTCACCCAGAATAATAAGGTGTGGTGGGATCGTGGAGGTGGTGCCTCCACAGATGCAGCAGGGCGACCATTGCAGCAGCAACCACCACCTCCACATTAAGTGGGGCTGGGACCCTCACCCAGGCTCGGGGACCAGGAAGGATGCCCAGGCAGCCAGGGGGCAAAGGAAAGCTGGGACCCCATCCCAGTACCAGGGCAGTGGGGGAGAGGGACGATGGAGACTGAAAAAGAAAATGTTGCATTGGACAATTAATTGCCAGTTTTTAAAGTAACCAAATGTTGTATAATCACCAGCTAATTTAGATATTTGTGCAGTTGATTGAAAATATGCAAAGAAAGTGGCATTATTTAAAATTATTTTTAAATGTTTGGAACTTATTAGAGTTGACTATGGAAAAGAGATAATTAAGGATTCTAAATATAATTAATGTGCTGAATTATAAAAAGCACCGCTTAGGTTAGGGGTTTTCCAGCAGTTAGTGAGATGGTTGACACTGTAATGACAACTTTACATTTAAAGATGCTTGCAGTTCACATAAATATGTATTGAAAAATAATTTCGTGGTGCATAAAGAATATACTTCCGTCTTCATATTGGAACCATTACACAGGAGCAAGTATAGGGGAGAGATGAGGCTGTTGTAGAGAACAAAGTCCAAACTGCTGCATGATATGGATTTCCCTTGTCTTCAGCGTGTGCAGACTCCCTGCTTGAGCAGGCAAGGCGAGGTGCTAATTTCTGGATGTGTTAAATGTTGAGTTTTCAAATTACGTTGATGCACAGACAATGCAAAAGAAGGTGAGAAATGGTAAAGAATACAAAGGCACTTTTTTTTTTTTAATAATCTAACGACTGGAGTGGGGGAGGGCAGCCTTTTCACCTCGATTCTCTTGAGAGAATTTAGCTCATAGTTTTTGATTGCTGAAGGTTTACAGTCCTAGAGGCAAGGAGGGCATCCTTTAGCAAGAGGAGGTCCCGTTTGATGGCAGGTCCAAGCAAGATGGCAAAAGTCTACCTCTGAAGAAGTTTTGTTTCTGTGCCCACCATTGTAAAGAATAGTTGGTTTTCAGATCTTTTGTCAGCTTTACCTGTGCGTTACCCCAGTGTAACCAAAGTGGAAGGCTGAAACACTGGAATGTGAAGGAGATGGGGTTCTGGGAGGGGACAGCTCATGCTGCAGGGAGCTAACATCAATCCCAAGGGATCTATAGCAGTTTACCTGCAAAGCCCCTTTGCGAAGCCAATGCCAGGATGCATTGCAGGGAGCCCAAGAAGTGTGGGTGCTGTGGGTCACTCACACCCAGGGCATCAGCCTGAGGAGTGGTCCAGGCACTCAGACACAGAGGAGAAAGACATCCAAACTGCGTGACACACTGTATCAAACCATCACACACAAGCACCAGACATTATGGATCTTCTAGAAGGCTGTGAAGCTCAGCTGAAGGACTGCTGCAGATGAAAACAGCTTTAAGCTGGGCTTCCATGTCACCTGTTGGCAAAACAAACACTTAAAAAACAATTTTAAAAATGCCCAAAGAACTACAAGTTTTAAAATTGTATGGAAAGGCCAGACTTCTCTAACTAGGAGCTTGAGATTTAGCATGAAGAGACTTAGACACTTACTGATTCCCAATAAGTTATAGATGCTTGAAACTCTGTGCCACCATTTAAACTGGCATTTAACATCTAAATCTATCAAAATATGGAGTTTGCTGTTAGGTACAGTGAGATGTCATACTTCACCCAGCAGGAGGATGAGGCTTGCCAGATTCCCCTGCACTGTGCTATTTGATCTTTGTGCTCATTGATCCTTAGGAAGAGTAAATTCAGACTGTGCAAGGAAAAGCAAAGTGCAGATGACAAGATGGAGTCTGTAGAAGGAAATTCATAAAATCATAGAATGGCCTGAGTTGGAAGGGACCTTAAAGATCATCTCATTCCAACCCCCCTGCCATGGGCAGGGACACCTTCCACTAGACCAGGTTGCGAGAGCCTTGTTCAATCTGGCCTTGAAAACTGCCAGGGATGGGCAAACTTGCCTGGGCGAACTGGTCCAGTTCCTTACCACCATCACAGTATAGAATTTCTTCCTAACATCTACTCTAAACCTGTTCTCCCTAAGTGTGAAGGCTGTCACTCCAGGCTCTTGTAAATAGTCTCTCTCCATCTTTCCTGTAGGCTCCCTTTAGGTACTTCATTTGTCTCTGAAGGACAAATGATAGTATGGAAAACATTATTTCCACACATCAGGTCAGATAAAAGATAAAGTCTTATTTCTGGACAGGCCAGGACTGTGTTTCTTTGGGTTTTGTTTGTCTGTGTTTTAAGATCCTTACTGTATCTTTGCTATCTATCCTGAGTGGCTGCTGCACCTGGAGAGCCTCCCTCACATTTAAGATAAGCACTTAGCCTCCTGGAGAACAAGAGCAGTCAGGGTGAGACTTGTGTAACCTCAACAAACTGAAGCCAATCCCTCCTGTAACAGCTTTCCCAGCTTTTTGCTTTTGTTTTTCTTCAAGCCAAGGAGTATGTCTGAAACCAGTGAAAGAGGATATGATACACAGTTCCCCTCCATGGGCATTTCATTACTACCTTTAAAACTAAAACTTACAGTCACTATTTGAAAGTCAGATTTCCTTTTCTTTGGTGCTTTACATGTGAATTTGAGGCCATAACTTGGCATGGGCTTTAAATGAACTCGAGAGCACTCGATGCTCTGTGTTCAGTTTCAATGAACAGTTGAAACTGTGTGTTCAGTTTCTGTCCTCAGTCTAAAGTACTGAGGACAGAAAGTTCTTTGAATTGGTGTTTTCCACAGATATCTCAGACTTAAATACTATTACAAGCCAGTTATTGCATAAACTTCTACTGATTATAGCAACGTTCAGTGCCTGCTGTCTGCTGCCAAGCACTGTTACTCAGCTCCCTGCTGTAGGGAATCTTGACTTTGCATGGGCATAACGGCAGAAATCCCTCTGACACCCCAAAATGAGTTGAACATTGTGGGTATTTATTACTGAGCTATGTAAATGCCCCCTCCCTACTCTCTAAGATCCTAAAAAAAAAGTATTTGTCGCGTTGTGAGCAAATATAGAGCTGAGGCTGGAGAGCTCAGTGTCACCTGTCTTCTTTAATGTCATTTCCCCTCACTGAAAACAGGGTTTCTCGAGGGGACAGACCATGCTTACCTGTCTTTCTGCACAGTAGGATACTCATAAAATGAAAACACATCCCTAAAACATTATTACTACTAATGGAAGATAATACTGTGGAAAGGAGGAAAATAAAACTCCCAGATACATGTTGCCTGGTTTTAGGGCTTTAATGGGAAAGAAGAGACATCCTGAGGGGTTCATGATACTCAGCTTATTCTCCAGCTGCAGTCACATTCTCATTTAGGGTCCTGGTATTTGGCAGAGAAAATCCTTTTTCCAGAGATAGTGTCTCCCCCACTAGAATCTAATGAGATGCTGTTTTTAGAATAAAACATGGAGATCTAAGGGGTAACCACAGATCTCAAGAGGTCAGCTCTGGGATTGCTCCTGAGCCACCAGGGGAGCAGCAAGCACTGTCGAAGCCCATGGCTGAGCAGCCAGGGTGTGAGGACATCACAGCAAGCAGCTGCCAGCCCTGGGCAGGGCCTCCTTTCACCTGCCAGGTCTCCAGGACCCATGAGCAACTCGAGGGCTCCACTTCCCCATGTGCCATTCCATCAGTAGAAGACCACTACCCCGCTTTGCTCTTCAGCAGTGGATTGTGTGGTGGAATTTCCCTGGGCGCAAAGTGCTGCCGGCGCTGGCATGCTGTGCTTGGCGGCTGCCAGCCCTGCCACAGCAATGCCAGCAGCCCTGCTCGGGGAGGAGATGGGAGATGAGAACGCAAACCTTGAACGTCGTGCTCTTCCATTTCCCACAGAAGTGAGGAGTGTCTACACCGAGGGGAGAGCGAATGGCACTGGCACGACCCCACCAACCCTCCCTCCGCCACTCTCCCCACGTACACAGTTACTGGAATGCTTTGCTTTCCCAGGTCATAAACTGGTGTTTTTGCAGGGAAGGAGGTTCTGAGCTCAGCTGGGCTTTCTGTACTCCCCTGGCTTTGCTTTCCATCCTGATCGCTGCTATGATGTTACCTGTTTCCTCTCCCACATCTGATCAGACTAAAAATAACCCACAAAAAAACATGACAGCTCAGTTGGAAACAAAACAAGTTATTGTACCTCTTTGGAGCAGCTGTTCCTCTCTGCCTGCAAACCCCAGCTGGCAACTAAGCCCCATGCAGCCTCTCACTCAGTCCCCCTGTGGGATGGGGGGAAAAAATTGGGATGGTACAAGTGAGAAAACTCGTTGGTTGAGATAAAAGCAGTTTCATAGGTAAAGCAAAAGCCATGCACACAAGCAAAGCAACACAAGGAACTCATTCAGCACTTCCCATGGGCAGGCAGGTGTTCAGCCATTCCTAGGAAAGCCGGGCTCCATCACACCTAATAGTGACTCGGGAAGACAAACTGCATCACTCTGAACATCTTCCCTTTCTCCTACTTTCCCCAGCTCTACATGCTGACCATGATGCCATATGGTCTGGGATACCCTTCTGGTCAGCTGGCTGTGTCCCCTCCCAACTACTTGAGCACCCCCAGTCTGCTCACTGGTGGGTTGGGGTGAGAGGCAGAAAAGGCCTTGATTCTGTGTAAGAGCTCATCAATAGCTAAAACATCCCTGAGTTATCAACACTGTTTACAGCACAAATCCAAACCATAGCCCCTCACCAGCTACTGTGAAGAAAATTAACTCTACCCCAGCCAAAACCAGCACAGTGATTCATCAGACTGAAATGAAAACCTTGGAAGGTGGGGAGGGGAGCTGTTGTGAAACTCAATGCCACTGAAGAAAGGATGTGACAGGTCACACAGATATACCTGCTCCTTGGCTAGGGTTGGGGGCAGCTGAGTCTTAAAATGATAGATGTCTGGGCTTTTAAACCTGCCCAGCTCTATACTAGACAGGTTTCAGACATATGCCTCTGGCTTCCTAATTAAGGGAGAAGTCACTAGCCTGGCAGAGTCAATCTCTCGGACAGTTTCCCTCTTCTGCGGTTGCTTCTGTCAAAGGGAATGATTAAGATAACTATAAATGATATTAATGTTGTCCTTAAAAAGTCATAAGGAAATCTGCTGTGAGACAGGCTGCTGTTCACCTGGAATACGGAAATATGCCTGTTTGTTTCCCAAACAGTCATTTGCCACAGACAAACAGAGACTAAATGGAAATATATAGCGCCGTATGGTGATTTGAAAGATAGGAATGCTGGGAAGCACTACTGGAGCAGTATAGCCAGGGCTCTCCTGCAGTTCGATGTCCAATATCAGAGTGCACTAGGTGATTCTTGGATTTGTCATTTTGGAAAGATTTGGAAGAGTCACAACAAAATTTTCAGTTTAGAAATTATTTTGTTCCCATATCATATTAGCTCCATTTCCCTTCTGTCATTGTCATTTACAAGAATATTGACATATAAACCAATGTTTGTTTTGTTAAGCTCATTTTCTCTTCCTACCTATTTCCCCTCTGAAATCATGAGGTGAACTATTTGCAGAAACAATATATTTGATAAATAAACTCCTTTTCCTTTTCACAAATTATCTGGGAACAGACATTGATTTTTTTATTACTTTGTTCATTATCTAAAGTATTTGTCAAATTCTTTCCAATAAAATTCCAAACCATGCATTGCTGTCATAGCTATCATTAACAATTTGACTTTGTGATTTACTTTCTGGAGCCGAATCTTGAATAATTCTTCGTGTCATTTCCAAATCCCAAAGACACTGTTAATTTGCTTTGCAAGAGCATCTTCTAGTTCCTGCCATGCATCAGGATGACACTGTGCTAGGTGCTGCATAAAAGCAGATCAAAAAAATTCTTATTCCAATACCCAGTCTAAGTCAAGAAACAGCTGGATATTATAAAGAAAGCCAGAGCACAACAACAGGTGGGTAGGACAGACATTGGGCAGCATGCAAGCAGTCGGAGTTGTCAAATATTTTGCAGGCATTATAGCAAAAAAGCAGACTTTGGAAAAGCAATTAGGTACTTTACATAAATACTGAAATAAATTTGGTTTATTCATTGATCTGACAGTTATGGTGTCCTATATTATTTAATATTGCTTGAGTTCTTCCCAGACTTGGTAGGCTAGCTGCAGAAATGACTCTGGTATCAAAATGTCTAGAAAAACAGTATTTGTAAAGATATTTGTAATCTCCATTACCATTTCTTGTAATTACATTTTCAGAGAGTAAGAGCAAACATAGGAAAATGCACTTTCTCAACCTTTAGTTTAAAAGTCAATTTCCTAAGTTCAATAAGAATTTTCCCCATAATATTCCACAAGAAGCTCGCTTCTCTTTAAAACTAATAATCGCCATTTCATTATATAAAATCAAGCTTAAGCAGAATGAGGCAAGAGTATATCATATATGGCTGCTGGGATTATATAATGGGAAAGTTCTCATTGATTTTTATAAAGCGTTGGATCCCAGAGATTTTAAAATTAGGCATGGAAGCTGACCCAGTTTGGGTGGAAAAAGCTTACAGAATCCCAGGGAAGACCACAGCCCAGGGAAAAGTCTCAGGAGGTACAGTTATTTTTAACCTTTTGGACCTGCATGACAAAGAATGAATTCTGAAAACTCTAGGTAGAAAAGAAGTATTTAGTTTTGGAATTTTAGAATCCTCTACCCCCTCCCCTAGATCTTGACCCTGGCAGAAAACTTGCACAGCAAACTTCTTTTTAGATTAAGAAAAAATTTTGGAGTAGACTGAAGCTGCCATTTCACTCATGTCTCCACAAGCATGGAAGACAAAAGGAAAATATTTTCTAGGATGTGGTTCAATGGAAAGAACAGAATACGCAAGGTTAGACTGCCAAGACAGAAAGTGTTTTTGTTTTAGCTGAAATCAAGAAAGTTAAATTTGTAACCAAATATGGCATAGATATATTGTTGAGTATAAAGATGCACTTACACTCAGAATTAATATTTGAAAATTGCTCTAGGAAATGCTGCAATTTCCCAGCGATTAAGTGGGCCTCATTAGATGATTCAAAAAAACTTTGATCTGGACAAGTATTCTTTTGAAATTGTAATTGAATTTTCTTTCAACCTACTGCGGGTTTCAGCCCTTCTTATGAATATGATGGTACCATTAGCTGAATAATTTTATTATATGTGCTGAACAGCATTTCAGATATAAATTTATTTGCAGTGTAGTAAAATTAAACTGGTATTTGTGTTTCAAATCAGGTGAGGATAAGATGCTTGTATTGGTACCTGGTCTTATCATACCAGTGCATATATTTTTAGTTGCTCTGAGATGGGAAGAGGACCAAGTAGACATTATTTTGACAATCTAGTTATATAGTACTTGCCATTCATGGATTGAAAACCTCACTACTGCTTCAACTTCTTTATACCATATAAAAAGGCTAGCTTAGGTCTTTAACACACTCCCATTCCCATATCCCTAAGGAGAGAAAGGTAAGGATGTGCAAACAACAGAAGAAGCAGAACAAGGATGGATACTCTGGGTCTAATTTCCAAAGACCCTTCTAAACCCTTGGGGCACAAATTGGATGGGGAACCATCAGTGAGGCAGGGGAGTCCAAGATGGCTGGACATAGACTTGCTGGTTTATGACTTCTGTAGCATCCTTTTAAGGATGCCTTTTATTAGTCAGTATGGAAATTTTACATCATGGGACTTTGGAGAAGCTCACGAAACCAATGGTGTGATCAGCAACAGTCAGGAGAACATGTGGACACAGAGCTCACTCCTCCCTGATTCTTTCCAGTCCTGCCCACACTGGGATCTTCCCCAGGCAACCCCAGCATGCCGGGCCTTGCCCCACACAGGCAGGGCAGGCAGCTCCAGCCCCGTGAACCACCAGGCTCCAGCCCCAGCTGTTTGCTGCTGGCACTCGGGGAGCAGCAGCAGCTCAGCAAATAGGCAGTTTTGGGCAATCCTGTCTGGGTTACCCTTTACTGCTGCTCTCTCTCATTCCTGCCATTCTGTGCCTGTCAGGACAATACTTCTGGGACAGTGCTGGGAATAGCTTGGGGGATTTATCTTGTTGCTTTGTTTTGATTTGTTTTGGTTTTTTTAATGTTTTCTTATTTTTCTGCTCGAGCCAGATCAAATTCCAGATCATGTCCAAGCCTTGGCACAAATGTGAAGGCAATGCACTGCGGCACTGGCAGAAGGTGGCAATGCCTTAAGCTGGTATTGCCAGTGAGGACACGGGCAATTTCTCAGATGGAAATCACTGGCCTCACAGCCCTATTTTGTTAACAGAGCTGAACGTTTCTCATTCATTGCAAGCTGGCTTTGTTTGAGTCCTACTTCCAATTTTCAGTGTAAGAAAAATAATTCCAAGTCAGTGCCTTAGAAATTAATTTTTTATATATATATAATAATCTTCCCTAGCTCTTACAAACTTTTCCTTTTTCACTCACAAATTTCAGTGTTGTCACCTTAGCCCAGAAGTCAGCAGTGCAGTCCTGCCCTGTTGATCCTCAGCCATCTGCTGTTACAGACATAACACAAAAGCACACGACCACAGAAAAGAGCTTGGACAAACTTCATTCTAAGGCAAAGAAAGACTCAGATTTCATTGATCTACAATTTGACATTCAGTTCCTGCAACTGAATAGAAAAAAGGCATTTATAACCTATTAAAAACCCAAGGATGATTTTAGTCTTTTTTTTTTTTCTTGTTGTAGAAATCGGTCTTTGAGAATAGCCTGGGAGTTGTGAATAAAAAAGAACTTTGCTGTGTTTATTTAGAGAACCTAACCCCTTGGAGCCAGCATTTTCACTAATGCATTTTACATTAGTGTGCTGCATCAGGAAAGCCTGACTTTTGGTGCCAGGGGGGTAATTAATATCAGATCATGTTTGCAAAATGGTTGTGTTTATGTGGGAATGAGGACTGAGCTCTAACTGGTAGGGTTTGAAGTACTCAACTTTTGCTACGAAGTTTCAACAACTTGCTAGGGTGGGATGTTGAAATTAAAGGACTAGCTCTTGGTAACTTAGTAGAGCTGCAGCTGCTGAAGAGAGCTGCAGCCCTTAGGATTCTGTTCAGAAACCTTTAAGGAGAGTCTGAAGAGTTTTAAAAATGTGAGGAGATTGGAGGTAACATAGAAATAGTTGTTTTGCTCCTGCGGTCTCAGATGTTCCAGGAAGGGCCGAAATACACACAATGGGGTTGTCGTTCCCCAGTACATACACCCACCTCCATCACTCCCAAGTCCCTGTGCTTACTAGCTAGGAAATATCCCTAAGTGATGTAAAAGTATTTTTTCAGCACTCCTCAGTAAAGGTGCTTGCTTTAGTATACACATCAGATAGCATGGTCTAAAGCAGTAGGTGCAGGTCAATTAAGTAACACTGAAAACCAGTTTCTGGTGAGGTCTATGTCTTGCAGGGGCTCTACAGTGCCACTCCAATGCTCCCTACCATAGGAAGTGCATTCCCCCTGTACTTGGCACCAAGCTGCTCAGCAGACCTGCTTCTTCCTCCAGAGAAAGAGGAAGCATACAAGATCTTTATGTCCTCTTCCTTCGAACTCAAGCAAGGGTGTTTAGGGAATGGGAACTCCACTCGTGATGGTGATACAGCCTCATTCCCTTGCACAGGCACTGTCTGCAGCTCCAGCTGGGACATCTCCAGCTCTGCTGAAGGTGATGATGGAAGGATATCCTGAGCATCATTAAGTTCTCAGTATCAAAAAGAGAAGCAAATCATAAAAGATGGTTTGAGCAACCTGATCTAGCGGAAGGTGTCCCTGCCCACGGCAAGGGGCTTAGAACTAGATGATCTTTAAGGTCCCTTCCAACCCAAGCTATTCTTTAATTGTAAGGTGGTGCCTAAGAACAGCCTATTTAGTAGATGTTGTGGATTCTCATCTCCCCAAAAGCCACAGTTTCTTAGCATCAGTTAGGAAACCTGGAATGCTGCTTAATAATGTTGAAAATCACTCAGGAGCATGGGACCCACTGAATCATAACATCATGAATTGTAGGCAAAGTTTAAAATTAAAGGATGTTTTCTGAAGTTAAAAAGAGTAAGAGTGCAACCAAACAGCAGCAACAACTAATGTTCAAAATGAGAGTTTTACCGACTGGTTTCCCAGCATCCATTTCCATGAGATGTGGCAGCTGGCAAGTTCTCTGCAAGACCATTTATTTACTCCCTCCCCATCAGATCCTTTGTTGGAAGTTCATGACTCCCTCAGTGCTGGTGGGGATTAAAAGTAAAGGTGTAATCTATGTTAGAGCTAATATATGTTTTGTACTATAATGAGCCAATATACTATTATGGATCTTGTGGTCAGCTCACTGTGTTTGATAAATACGATCAATACATGTTATTCCCCTCTGAGATCCCCCCACCATCATCTTTTCATACTCACCTCTTGCCAGTAGTCATTTGGGGATAATTATCCCCGCCAAGAGCCTACCTCTAATGTGCCCACTGTCTTTGGTTCTGTCATAAATTGGTCTGATATGGGCACTAAGATAACAAACCTGAACTGTATTGCTATTATTGCTGTTATTTTACTAGTTCCTTGATCCTAGAATAGGGCTAGCAATCTAATAATTTGTATATATAATTTACTGTAGTAAAATTCTATGTACCTAACAAATTTCTCCTCATCAGATATTTGCGTAACCGATTATTCCTACCTAAGTTGAGGAACGATGTCCTAAGCTAGAATACTCGTCAGCAACACTGTCCACAGCTTTTGTTCTCTGTGAAGTAATGGACCACCTCTTCATTTTCTTTCCTATCAGTATCTCTGAATAATTATAGCTCATTTGGTGGCTTGCCTTAATTTAATTTCAATGTGTTCTACTATTATTTTAAGCTTTTTCCTAACAATGAGAGCTTTCAGTGCACTTTCTCCTTTGTTTGAAGGCACTGATGAGCTCTTGACCATCCACTGGGGTAATTTGTACATATACCATAGTATAATTTCTTTATAATAGTATAATTTTCTTTATAATTTCTTTAAGGACTTGCCAACTCTCCTGAAGTTCTTTTTTATCCTTTTTTTCCCACGTGAAAGTTTTTATTTTCTGAGATTACAGATGTCTTTTTTTTTTTTTGTGGAAGTTTGTTGTTTGTTAGGTTTCCTGAGGAAAAGTGAACTCCTTGACAAAATTCAGCCAAATTTGACAAATTTCATGTAACTCTGAGAGAGATGTTTCAAGACATTATACTCCTACTATCACCACGAAAGAACCCAGCTAGGAAAGAAATGAGATTTTATAAATACTTCAGTTCAGCAGAGTGTTGTTAGAGCTCAACCTGTTAGGCATCAGAGAATCCAAACATATATTTACTCTTGATAATACAATGCAAAAATGGCAAGGTTGTCTCTGGTTGTTCAAAACATTATTTGCTCCTCTCCTTCCTTCCTTTTCTAAAAGTAAAATCGTTCCACCTCATGATCCCTTACTTGAGGTGCCATTAAGCCCTGCATGGAGAGATGATTATTCACTGATGAAGGAACACAGAAGGCACCTTCCATGTGGCTCCTTTCCTCATGCCTTCTGTATCAAAACTCTCCTAGGAACCTGCCTGCATTCTGCTGCATCCTTTTCCCAAGACATGTTTCAGAGCTACCATTCCCCATTATCCTCAGCTCCTGCATTTCAGATGAGTCGGCTTGGTCAGTCAGAGAATGGCCATGTACATCTTAGGCAGATCTAAATTAGAGCCTATAATGAAATCTCACCACAATGACTGTATTTGCTCTCTTCCTACTTGGGAAGACCATTCAATTGGTCAACTTTTCATACCTCAGAGAAGACGTACTGCCTTATTCACTGACAAAGCATCTCCCCTCTTCAATTTGAAAAAAAGATGTGCATATGTTAATGTTCAAGACCAGTAAATAAATAAATAGAACTGTGTTTCTATTATGCCAATGCAGTTACAGCTTCAATCATACACTTAAGAATCTTTCTGTACATTTCTGTACTTACTGCACTTACACATAAACATCTGGAGTTTTAAGCTTATTGATTCAGTATCCTCATTCCTGTTCCTCCTCTGATCTTACAATATAAACCACCTCCTTTTATATAATCTTCAGTTCCTGACACTTTCTGTTTCTGGGCACTGACATCTTCAACTGGGGGGGGGACTGCCTGTACATCGGAAGTCGTGTGGACTTTGCAGTACTGTGTCCAGCCTTATCCCACCCCTCAGCAAAGAACCCGATGAACTGGAGCAAATTCAGTGGAGGGCCACCAGGCTGAAGCGCTTGCCCTTCCATGGAGAGGAGATTGTGAGCACAGGGCTTGTTCAGCTCAGATGAGATGGTTTGGGGTGGGACCTAAGAGCAGCCTCTAAGCATACAAAGGTAGGTCAGCAAGAAGACAAAGCCAGGTACTTCATGGCAGTGAACGGCTGGAGAACAAGAGCTAACAGGCATGGGCTGAAGCAAAAGAGGTTCAGACTTGCTAATAGAAGAAACTTTTTCATGTGGAGGAAAGTCAGGCAGGGGAACATGGTTCCAGAGAGGTTGTGCAGTCTCCATCCTTGGAGGATGATCAGCAACCTGAATCTGACCCAGTTTTGACCAGGAGGTTGGAGTAGAGACCTCCTTAGGTCCCTTCCAATGTGTATTAGTTTATTATCTGAATTGTTGCCTTCTGAAAATGCCATCAGTCATCAAAGTTGTTGTAAACCATCGAGTTTGTCCCTCTCCCCCCTGTGTTGCCACTGGTGCTACAGACCCTCACTTGTCCTTGCAAGTCTCCTGGGTTACATTAAAGAAGCCTTTATGCTTATTGATGTTTCTACGTTTCACCATCTATTCTTACTCCTAGTTATCTACACCCTCCCTTTACTCAAACATGATTTTTTTGCTTTGAAAGGTTACATTGCTCTCAGATTCATCAGTGTACAGTATGGTGGATAGATGGACCCTTTATACTCTCAGGCCCACAGATCTCAGGCCTGCCACATTTTAAACTCCAAATTTCTAAAGAGTCAAAGGAACTACTGAAGCAGGCAAATCAATCAGTCTCCATGTTCCTTGTCAGCAGAATCGGTGTCATATAAGATTCCTGCTTTTCTGCCTTCCCTGTTTCCTGCCAGAGAGCCAGAAAACCTGAAGCAATGAGAAACTGAAGAACACAGTAGAGGCAATTTAGAACTAAGCTTTTGAGGTAATAAAGTATCAGTGCTGTCTTTATAGCAAGACCACAGCAACAGTCGTAACAAGCACCAATGAACACCAGGCTCCATTAGACATGTTAGCATGCACGCCAGGTACTTGTAGTGGTGATAGATACCCTAGTACTCACCAAGCATCTATTTACGGTCCTAAGATCATCCACTTGCCATCAACCAAAAATATTCTGCGGGATACAACAGAAACCTTCATACCTGCCTCAGTTTTGCTATGTGCTTACCTTTCCTGAGCCTATGTGGACACAGGCTGATGATAAATCTGAAGCCAGTGTCACACTAGCAAATACTTCATCATACTCCGTTGGGCAGGCTCTCTGTGCTTATGAAATTAGAAACTCTGGCATTTATAGGCAGAATCCTTTTTACACAACAGTAAGTTTCTAAAGAAGGTTTTCCATGGTAGAAGGCAAACATTTTTTTCCGAGTTGGAAACAGCTTTGTGAGCATATCGTTATCTAGGTGCTCAAATAAGAAAAGCTAGCTCTGAAATGATCTGTACCTTTGCTGGGGTTAAAAAGAGAAAAAAAAAAAAAAGGAGAGATACCTTTTGAGATTGACACAGTATCAACTTAGCAAGCAACTATCTTAACAAGCAAAGCCATAATCAGCATTTAGAAATAAATTCTAAGAATTGTGGCACTTGTTTACTTTGTAGCCCTGTGGAAACAAAGTCTAAAGGCTCTATGCTGAGAAAAGCTACATCTGCAAAAATGTAAAGGTGGCAACTGGAGACTGAAAATGCTTCACTTGAAGTTTGCAAAAAAAGTCAAGAGGTACAACTGATGTAACTTAATTTCATGAAAACAAAATGTGTATTTCTATCAAGCCTGCCCTCACAAATGGCATTTTTCTACAAAAAATATCTGTAATGAACCTGTGTCAAGATGCCAACGCACTTCTGGCAACACCAACTGCAGTAGGTGATTAGAATTTATGCTGTGTAAAATTAACTTTTAGATTAAATGAAAATTATGAACCAAAATGCAAAAGCATTTATATGGCAATTCACCTAGGCCATTTGTTTAAAAAGTGTCACAGCAAGTGAAAATAACGCAGTGGTCCGAAGACTTCACAGACTATTAGCTCTGGCTGTTCCAGCATCTTCCTTTCCAGCCCCAAAGCTCTTCCCACCAGAAACCCAAGGTGTACATCTGTAAAACCACTGACATACTGAACTGCCTTCATTTCATAAGACCAAGTGGAGAATGGTAAGAGAAAATTAGAAAAAATCTATAGAAAACTGAAAAATCTTTCCATTGAAGAATCAGATCTCAAGAAGGGAAACTAGACGTTCCGCTAGATTAGCCAGAATTTTTCTTGAAAAATTGTGTCATGGAAAGCTTAGCACAGTTGAGTGGAAGTACCCATCATCTTACAAGATTGAAATCTAAGTATTTCATTACTGACATTATTTTGGAGATATATTTAGCCATAGTGAAAAAATAGTTTTCTGAACAGAACATTTCAGCTCTACAGTTCAGTTTAATTCTGGAACGTACACCAACAGTCTGCTGCTAGTAATGTCTACTTCCAGATTTTGCAGAGTGACATTCTAAATGTTATGATTAAAAAAAAAATCTAAATATACTCTGAACATTTACTGTCGAGGCACCAACAGAAGTATATTCCACACTCTAGAATACTGCTTGTTGCATAAAGCTGTGAAACATGAGGTTCTATATTCTTTCAAAGTAAGCTTTTTGTCTCCTCTAAGTTAAATGTGCTCATGAAAGGAGGTTGCAGCAAGGTACCGTTTGGGCTCTTCTCCCAAGTAATAATGATAGGGCAAGAGAAAATGGCCTCAAATTGTGCCAGGAGAGATTTAGACTGGGTATTAGGAAAAATTTTCTCCTCCAAAAGGGTTGTCAAGCATTGGAAAAGGCTGCCCAGGAAGCAGTGGAGTCACCATCCCTGGAGGTGTTTAAAAGATGTGTAACTGTGGCAGCTGGAGACATGGTTTACTGGTGGACTTGGCACTGCCGGGTTAATGCCCTTAGAGGTCTTTCCCAACCTACACAATTCTACATTCTTATGTTTCCGTCCAACTCATTTTTTTTTTAATCCTACAGAGCCCCTGGAGACTGAGTTTGCAGTTGTCCATGTCGTAAGAAGCACTTCCTCTTACCATTTTCAAAGGTGTTGCCTTTAATTTTCATCATGTCAGTATCCTTACAAAAATTACACTGTTATGTGCTGCTGGTTTATACATATACATCTGAAACAACCCCAAACATACCAGACTTGTTCTTGACCACTTGTTACCTACTTATCTTTTACCTGAGCTATCTTTTTGATATGGGAGAGACAAGCTTGAGCATAGTAATTCCGAGCTGAAAAAACTCCAATCAGTGTTACAGTGTTTTGTTAGGTGTTCCATATCACTGCTTTTGGAATATTTTGGTGGCACTGTGACTTCTGACACCCACTGAATGGAAGTTTTACTGTGCTATCCACTGGACTGCTCCTGACAGCTGATTAGCCATGTATGAATAAACTGGAATTATCCCACCCAGTACTCTGATTGTAAACACCAGTAACTTCTGAAGATCTGCAATGTATGCTCCATTGCATTTCTACAGTTTTAAGTCCCGCATAATCTCCTTTCCAGTGCTTTGCAGTCCACCTTACTGCATGCTTTATTTTCATGGTAGTAGCTTCTCAGACAACTTCAGGCTTTGTGAACATAAAGATCAGTTTCATCAGACTGTGCTACGATTTTGTACTATAATTCTAGCAGACTGAGTGTCAGCTTTTATTATCCTTTTTGTTTGTTTGTTTTTGTTTGGGTTTTTTGTTGTTTTTTTTTTGTTAATGAACATCTCATTTAGCATAGTACTTAATTTTTTTAAAAAACTTACTATTTTATTCAGGTATCTATTTGCTTTAAAAGGTTTTTTTGGGGTTCATTTTACAGGATTTCTTCCTTATGCTTCTGCAACTGCTGCCCACGTAGGGAAAACCCGCTACTTTCTTTTTGAACTTCTTCAGGGCTTCTGGCAGAATTCCACCTAGACTTGCTGAAGTAACATTTTCTCTTAATTTTGTAAATTTAAGTATTCTATCCTTTTTTGAATCTAAAATCTGATCTTTTTTAAAAAATCACATTGAAGTGTTTCAGCATCCTCTGTGGTGAGAACTGTAGAAGTACAATGATATTTTTGCATTTAAGTCCTTGCTCCCCTTTAATCAGGTGCATTTTCTCAAAAAAAAAATCAATTACTTTAAACGTTTTGAAGTAATTTAGGTATGAAAATGGAAGTGGGACTATTTGCAAAAAGATACATTTATCCTGCTCTATAAAGCAAATGCTTACTTATGTTACAACATTGTGAAGTCAATTTCAATTGAAACAGTGAGCCAGCCCTTTTGTGAGTTATTCACAGAGCAGAAAAGGAAATAAAACCATATGAAAAGAGCAAAACACAATGGCAAAAATCACGGCCCTACAATAACTAAAAGTCACTGAATGCATTAACCCCTCCTCTTTATTCTTTGAACATCTGTGTCATTTTTGTTCACATACTTGATTTGCTGTGCCAGTCCCCTCCTTATTTTCTACATTCTACATGTGAAGTGCCAATTCCAATACCGTTTTTACTAGTTCACTATTGGGTGGATTTTATTTCATAAGGAAGACTTACTAAAACGAACCTTGTATCTTGCCATTTCATGCTGGTCCTCTTGTGCGTTCCTGCTTCTTTCATTTAGGGAAAACTGGTTCCTTTTTAATATATCATTTTAGTAGAAATACTTTTGCGTGGAGCTATCTCCTCTCAAGTTGTTCTTCTGGCATAGTATCAGAGGAATAAGGTAATTTTTGTCACCACCAATTAAAAAGTTTTACGAAACAGGACCGTTATAAAACAATTAAACCTTGCAAATGCAGTAGTCTCTAGGAGGGAAACCCTGGAGGAAATTCTGCTTATTAAAATTGCAATTTTACTTTCCATTAAAAAGGAGAATAAGACAACAGAAGATGGGTTGGCAAGACAAATTATTTCTTAATGTCAGTTGAGCTTATTTCAAATGAGATAACATATCTACACCAGGTTGGGTTCAACATATTTTTGTCTCCTCAACTCATTTATCTAATTCAGTCATCTTGATTATAGCCTCATGGACCTTCATTTTCACAGGAAGAATTTCTTAACAAACAACCTACACAACATGCTGATTACTGAACAGTTAATTCTAATTAACTTGGCTATGGCAAGAGAATTTTGATAAAGTCCTAGACTGCAAGTACAGTTTGGTTATTCTAGCCAAACTTCTATAAAATCAAAACCCACAGCAGAGTCTCCAGACGAGACATCAAAGTGATAGGGATCTAATTTAAAGAAACAAATGAGAAAATTAAAATCACAAATAATTTATTCTTCCGTTAGAATTCATGGAGTACAGTTTTAAATAGCAATGAAGTACACAGTGGTAGAAAATTGGCACAGAACCTACAAGCTTTTCATTCATAATGTTCCTTATCCCGTATCTGTTCAAATCTTGATGTGTATTTTCTACTGACTTTAAGAAAACTGTTTTCCCTTTAAAAAGGATGAACAAATTGAAAATCTTGTCTTTCATGTATAATGCCATACATATTAGGAACACCAGTTGACTTTCTTTTTTTTTTCCCGAACATTGATTGCCAACTGAAAAAAACCAAAATATTATTTTACTCTTGGACTAATTTTAACTTTTATCCTTTATAAATGTTGCCAGGAATTCCTGAATGCAGATATTTCTGCAGAACAGAATATCCTTTTACTTATCTGATACACAGTTGCAGTACAGTCTCAAAACCAATTTTTTGTGTACTATGCTATTGATCAAGGTGCTGCCTCTATCTCACATGCAACACTAGAAGCATTAATGCAACTCAAAACAAAATTTGGCATTTACCTCACCAACAGGTTTTATATTTGATGTTATAAAACATCCCCTTGGTCTCATGTTAACCAATAAGAAAAACAGACACACACAAAAAATGCCCCCTTTTTAAAATTATTAACTCCCTGTTAGAAAAGTTGTCCCGGTTCCGGCCAGGACAGGGTTAATTGTTGCAGTAGCCAGGAGGGGCATGGCTGGGACCCGGAGGTTATTCTGCACCACCTCAGGTCATTTAGCCTGGGGTGGTTCACTAATTGCTGGGCTCCACGGGGTGAGCAACTGTGTGTGACTCATTTGCCTCTTTTTTGTACCCTCTGTCATTAGTATTGTTGCTGTTACTGTTTGTTTCCTGTTTTCTTATCTCATTGCTGTTTACAGTAAACTACTCTTATGTCAACATGTGATCTTTACCTTTTGTGCCTCTAATTCTCCTCTCCAGCCACCCCAGCAGAGGTGGAGGGGGAAGCAGGCATGTGGTTTGGAGTGTGTCAGTGGGAACACAAAATTGGGGAATACCATTCCTAAACCACAACAAAAGTTTAGATAGGTTTTACAAAGTCCTCTAGGCTATTTTGATACATAAAAATTATTCAACTAAAGGTTAAAATACACTTATACAATACAGTCCTGTTCTCCATATTCTTTTTCAAGTTCTTTGCATATTCAAGCCAAGTAAAATTAACACTTGTCATTTTCTTTGTTATTGCAATTAATAAGAGGGATTACAGCTTGCTTATGCAAAGCTCTGACAAAACACTTGAGAAATAAAACCCAAACGTTTGTTACCCAAAAAACGTTGCAGAAAATTGTCAAACTGTTAGAAACAATTTTTACAAAACCGCTTCACTCAGAAAAATTGGAAAGCTTAAAAAATTAATCTTTGCACAAGACTATATTACACTGTCTTTAATTATGTTCCCATTTAGATAACTGGGATTCTCTACCTTTGTACGTGAACCTGTCAGTGATGTAGGATGCTCTCCATCTTTTTTCACTCTTATCTTGATCGTACACCATTTCAAGACTAATACAATCAAGCACTTACCATGTCCTACCCATTTTAACAGTAGATTTGTTATCCTGCCCAGCGAGTAGTGTACTGTCTTGCATATTCACCCCATGAAAAACATTATATACAAAATATTGCTGCTGTAAAAAGTGTGCATTTCCCCTTTCCCCCCTACAAAAAAAATCCATGGAAAAAAATATTAAATTCCCATAACCTTCATAAACATACAAAGCTGGTTCACACCTTTCAGTCAGTAACAGTCTATTTGACATACAGTCCTCAACTCACTGCAAATTGTTATGTCACAGATTTTCTGTCCAATATTGCCATCTAGAGTAGAGATGTGAAATCAGTTTCTGAGAATCTACAGTCTTTAATAATTAACCCATAAAGACTGTATACCGTAACACAGCCACAAGATTTTTCCAAAAGCTAGGTGGAATGGGAGGTTCTCATCTTGGGAAGATGTCCACAGTGCTGAGGAGACAATATGGCTGCTAACAAATATTGCCTACCGGAATGTGAGTACTTTTTCACTGTTGATAATTTCCATATTGACCCTAAAAAAAATTTCAAAATATATAATTAGACCACAAGGCACATTTTCCTGTATTAAAAGCTGAAATCAGAAGACCATCCAAATAAATTGTGATGTTAAAAGGTGGAAACAAATAACAATAAATGATAAACTGATATAAGTAACTGGTATAGTTTCATCTCACTAAAAATCCTTTGTGCTTTGATGTAAAAGTAAAACCAATGACACGGATTTAAATCCAGGAACCTGGATCAAAAGAGTATACCTTTACATTCAAAAGACTGCTGTGAAATTTGCAGAACATCAGCAAAAAATAAAAGATGGGGATTACTTCCCACCTGAACTTTGAAAATTATTTCAAAAGGACAAGGTCACCTAAATTCAAAGTAATTTGGGAAACTAACCATGACACAGAGATACCTAAAAATATCCACCTATCAAGCATTACAGAATTGTACATGTATCTCAAAAACCAAGGCACATCCCAGTGAACATGAAGAACTAGTCCACATATCCTATGGGAAGCAATTATTCCACAGATCCAATACACAGAGTTATTACCCTTATTGATATTCTCCTTCTTTTGAAAGAATGTCATGTACTGCAGAGGTGGGCAGAGGTGAAAGCATCAATGCTACAAGCTTACCATGATCCTTCACCACAGGGTTCAAGGCTTGCAGAAGAAAGCACTGTGCTAGGAAGTGAACGTGTCCCGAACTGCAGTCCTGCCACCATTCTGTGTTAAGTACCATCACGGTAAGGTGGTATTTTAAATTTCAGTTTTATGTTGCAATGTTAGTTTTGTTACCTTGTAATATAACAATCAGTCATGAAGAAGAGTTTCACAACAGCTGCTAGATGAGAATTTAAGCAGCGCAATTCCTATGGGAATGGCTAGTATGAAAGAGAGGTCTTCTATAATTGAGTTTCCCAGTGGAACTTAAACTGCACAAACTAGAGGAGCAGAGCCTATCTACAGAGAAGGTTATCCACTCCTACTGTAAGAAAAACTGAAAGAAACTCAGCAAATTATGATTAAGTTTCCTTGACCCAATATTTGTCAAAACCAAAGAATTTTGCTGTAGCTTATTGTTTGCAGAGGAAGTTACCAGTTCCGTGCACAAACATTTTGTTTATCTGATAAATAATTAGAAGTAACTGCATCTCTAAACTACCACACTGAAAGACTTTGTTCCCTCTTGTCTTTTTTACTTTCTGTAGAAAGCAAGCCAACTGTTCTCCTTTAAAAATGTGGGCAACTGTGACTATTCTCACTTCCAAGGGAAAGTTTTTCTTGAAAGTTCAACTGATCTTCTACTGACATATCAGGATTTTATTTAAATGCTAGAACCTCAACTTGATCATTTAGTTGATCTTCATTTTATTTATGCCAAGGAAAGTAACAGTGTATGTTTTTATGACATTTCTGAATGATTCATACTGCAAAGATTAGGTTTTTTATAGTTTAGTACCTTCTACAGGAATAAAACTTCTGCTTCATCCTGTAATTCTAAGACAGATTTTTCTACAGGAGTCCCTCACTACAACTCCAGCCTGAAGTTACGGTGGGTTGTTGTGTTTTAAACTTATCTTAGCAGTGGTAGGAAGGAAGCAGTTGATTTTTGGGACACTGCTTTCCCATGTTCGGTGCCCCCTGATACTGCTCAGAGAAAATCTATGCACAAAGAGGTTTCATGTCTTCCCGTACAGCTCTACAGCTAAAAGACCTCAGTTGCGCACCTGAGATGCTTTTGCAACTGGAGAGGAAGATTAGGATTAGGATTTGTGTTTGCGGAAAATCAATTCAACTATTTCTACTGCAAAGCAGTGATGAAAAATGATCCACCATTAGATTTAGGAACCTTATCTTTCATTTTATTTATTCATCATGAGGTTATGAAACCTTATACTTAATTTTTAAAGTCAAAAAAGATTGTCTGGAGGGCCTCACTTTGCCAAATTGCATTAAAACTTAGCAAACTCGGGAGAAAATGACTAGTCACAACTCCAGACAAATGATTCTGGGTAAATCACCAAGAAATAAAACCCGGGAGAACTGTATATACATACCTGAGACATCATGTCCTCAAATTCATTACTTTAAATGTCCATAAGAATCTTAAGATTATTAAATGAGTGTGTAAGAACCACAATTTTCTCATCAAACGAAAGAATACCTGGTCATATCCATAAGGCCTCTGCTGGGGTGGCTGGGGTGGCCCAGGCTGCGTGGGTCTGTATCCCCCATACTGCTGGCCTTGTCCTTGTGGATAATTGGGATACTGAGGTCCTGGACCACTCTGGGAGGGGCCTGGAGATCATGCAAATGAGAAAAAAAAAAAAATTAAATTAAAAAAAAAGACTATTTAAGGTGTTGGAAAGAAGAGAACAGTAAAAGCATTGAATTTTACAGCTGAGCAGGGTTAAGAAATATCACTACTGTGTAGTTAGGTCTTTTGAGTGGCCCTCCTTTCTCCCTGGAAAGCACCTTTGCTGACAGGGCCTGTGCTCCACCCACAGAAACATTTACCTTTATTTATATATTCATTGTGTAATACCAATGCATTCAAGTTCCACAGACAAGGTCATAGGACAGAGGAGAACAAGGCAAGAAATGATGAATGATAAACATGAACCCTTTCCAGGATTTAGGGAAGCAGTCTCCTCCTGCTGTGTGCTGCTCCAGTTACAGAAGTTTATAGTGCCAGGAGCAGCCAGATGATCAGCATTTGGACCTTCTGAAGAGACCAGCAGCACCTCACTGCCAGAGAGTGAGTTCTCACACCACAGCAGGCAATCATAAATGGGACGTCAGGCAAGCAAGTTCTATGCATACAATGTGGGATGTGACAACCAGTAAAAACTATTGTGGGATGGAAAAAAAGCACCATCTACTCCATACTCCTCTGGTAATATTAGCTTTCCAGAAAAAGGCTAGGAAAAAATCCAAAACTTTGACTCCAGTCTTTTTTGGCTGTAAAAAGAAGTTGGTTTTTTTGTCAGTACAAACTCTTTCTGTTACTATTCACAGGGACTCAGCCTGTCTAGCACTGGAAGCTGCCATAAGACAGTGTAGCCTCCAACACTGGGAGAGATGGTGTACTGTGTATTTCAGTGGCACTCCATATGAATCCTTTGCAGTGGATCTGTTAGATTTTTCAACACTATCCCTGAAAACTGTCTCTCCATTTTTAAGAGCTGAAGACGTGCAGCTTTTCAGAAGTGCTTTCTTTTAAACAAACCAACACTTTTTTTCCCTCCCCTCAGAAGAAACAGATGTGTTGATATGGTGCTCGAGAGGGCTAGTTTTAGATACAGGCACTGGACATTTAGATGACATCAGCTGGTAACTCTTTCAGTAGTATCTAAGATAGTCAAAAAGTTGACTTGGAGAAAAAAAAGCTCCATAAGCTATTACCATTCTCCTCAGGCCTCAAATCCCCTTGAACTATGCAGTTTCAGCTTTCTACAGTGAAACAAAACCTTAAAGATTGATAATAATGACTGAGATATTGATTTTTTTTTGCAAATTAGAAAGCAATTAAATATTAAATTGAGCAAGAATACGACATCCGAAAAACTGCTGTGTTCATCTGACAAATGAACATGGGTTTATTTATTCATGGTAACCCTTTATAACTGAACTCTAAATATATTCACTGACAGATTTTATAAAATAAAAATGGAACTTCAATAACTATTTCTGCTAAAACCCAGTAATTTAAAAGTATGCTATTTTTTTTTTTACGAATTACATTGGGTAAGTCCCTCCATCAGTTTTCCTTATCCCTTTTCTTCTAGTATTTCTTAACCTAAATTTTCTGAATAGGTCAGATTTTATTTCTTTAATTCCATATTCAGAGCAGTGAGCTACATGGACCTCCACTCTGGTCTTCATTCTATTCCTATGTTATGTTTAGAAGAAAAGAAGCACCTGAGTATTATTTTAGAACTATCAATTCAACCATAACCTCCAAAAGGAAAACACCTCCTAAATCTCAGTAGATCCTCTTAAAACTTAACTCTGTCTCAACATAACTAGACTTAATGTGAATCTGGCATTTATCTACATGGCAAACAAATCATCCCTGCACTTCCTCACATACCTACAACGCTGATAGTTTTAGCAGTTAAACCTACAAAAAAACTAAAGTTAAAATATATATAGAATGTATGGAATTTCAGAGAAAATTGTAATTATGGAACTTCAGAGATTTTTTTCTTCTGTGACAAATATTTACAACTTTACAATGTGCAAGCATGTAAAACTTAAAAGAGCAGTATTTTCAGTATACTCTTCTGACCTCAAGTTTTCAGAAGTAATGCACAAACATTACATACTACCACTTTCAATTTCCTGTTTGGGAGGTTTTCCTTGAATCCAGGGACTACACTATCTTACTCGTGGCAGAGGGTTTCTCGCTCCTGCCATGTATCAGAAGGTGTGCACTACTAGTGAAATTTGTAAGACAAACTCTTGTGAAAGTTGCATTTCTGTACTGATCACTAAAAGAATTTTCAAAGAATGATTCATGTACGTTGGACAAAGTTTTAAACTAGTTTTTAAATAATTTTGTTCTAACTGGCAAATTCACAGGTGAAAAGGTATAAAAGGCTCTTTGTCATCTTTCTGACTGTGTTCACCTACAGAGGACAGAAAAAAGCAGAGTCTTTCTGGGTCCTTCTAAATTAAAGACACCCATTATAATACTTTTTAGTCACCTCCAGTTTTCTGTGCTACTGCACTCTCCTAGACTGCCAAGAGACCTAATTCCCAAAAGAATCTGTCTTCTAAGCTTTCTTGTTTTGGCCCAGTGAAAGGGCAGGCATACAGCTGTTCTGCACAGGGCTGGCCTCTGGACCCAGTAAAACAGGGATAGAATAATATATAACAAGGGTCTCAGTCGTTTCTGTGACTGCTGTCTGTGTCTTTAGGTTCTTACCATAACCCTGCTGTTGTCCTGGATAGCCTTGTTGGCCAGGATATTGCTGCTGTTGTGGTGGGTAACCCTGCTGTTGGGGTGGTCCTTGATATGCATCTTGCTGCTGACCATATTGCGAGTTTCCTGTAAGATGATTGCAAGAAAGCAAAAACTTATAAAGATACCTATTTTATTTTTTTTTTCCTTCTAAGATGCACAGCCAACAACACAAGAACAAAATGAAAATGCAATATTGATTTCAAAAACTGAACAAAACAAAGAAAACTCAAACCAAACAGAAGGAACTCGGCCAAACAAACTGCAGTTAAAGCCAATTTTGCAAAGTTGAACTGCAGCACTTTCAGCATCTCTGCCAAACGAGCATTACATTTACTGGAACATCACAGTCATAAGATCATGACTACGCTAAATAAAATAAAACAAAAAAAAAGACAAAATTAAAGACAGCTACAAGAGCACAGACTAGCTACACAAGATCAGCAAGCTGTTTCCTAACAGCACTATAATTATACAAAATATATACACACACAAAAAGATATACAACTGAACCAACAAATTTATGTTTAAATAAAAATTTCCACTGAGGTAAAAAAAAAAAAAATCTCTAGAGTGTTTTAGTCATTTTACTGTTGTTAGAAATGGCAAATTGTGGTTATATATTTTTAGGTGTTTGCAAGAAATTATTCTGAAGGCTTCAAGTTCCCTGCAATTTTCAAGACAGCCAGCAACTAGTATTCTACAAGAGCTTTGCATGGGTATAAGTTGTGTTGTGTGAGAATTTTTGTTCCCGTTGCGGGTGGGGGAGGAAAGGGAATGTATGTGCGTATGTGTGTGAAGGTATATAGATACCTCCTTCGTAGTAATGTTGTGAGGAATCCTCATAAGGCCTATCGTAGCCTTGTTCAGGATACGACGGTTGCTGATAACCGTAATCATTATGACCTACATCAATTCGACAAGAGACAGGAAGAAACGTTAATGGTCTCTGAGTGAAAACCCTAAAAATATTTCATTTCTCAGAAAAATGAAAAAAAAAAAATAAAAATTTCAACTGGATATACATGAAGAAGAATTTTCAATTGCACTAGCCAAAGACTTATTAATATGATTTTCTTTCATATGAATTAACATGTGACAGGGGGAAAAAAAAAGCTTAATGCAGTAGTTCTAGCAACATCACAGCAAGGGATGGTCTTAACCTTCTGATAATCCTTGTTGGGGGAGTAGGGGGGGAAGTACTTTATCTTTCACTCAGAAAAAAATGAAAGCATTTAGGCCTTTCACATGTAAATAACCTGAATTAAATTAGAATGAACAAAGAAAGCAATTATCATACTTTGTCTAACACCTGTTCTGCTGATCTCCAATTCAAAAGCATATGCTAAAAGCAGTGTGAAATATAACAAATAAAGCTCAATAAAGTTATGAACCATAGTCTACATTAAATTCAGCTTTTAAGTGACAGAAAAATAACATTCTCAAGGTTTTCCCTACAAACAGAATTCCTACTTTAAGTCTTAAAAAACTTTTCCTATTATATTCCAGTCTTGAGTAGATTCATTACAAACAATCCTTCCTATTCAGAGACTACAGGCATCTCTGATTAAGAAAGCAATATATGCAGTAAGCACCCCACCTGTTGTTGGTTTTCATACAAACATATTTTGTCTTACAAATGATCGAAATATATCTTATTGATAATTGGGTCAAGAAAACAAGCCAAAACTTTGTTTACATTTGAAATTTAATAATACGAATTTGGAATAAAATTTTGAAATAAGGAAAGGAGAAAACAGTTCTAAAACTCAGTTGGCCTTTGTTATTAGTTCTGCAATTGTACCATACGTCACCGATTGAATCTTATATGAATACTTAACCATTAAAACAATTCTTAAAACATATTGTCTTTGCATTCTATATAAGAGTGATAATGAGGTGATGCCAAAGATTACTCTTTGGAAGGAACAGGTCTTAAAAGCAATCTGTGTTGTCACAGAGCTGTTGATGGTAACACCAAATTGCCCTTACTAGAGTAAATTGCTGTAACCATTTAGTGTTCATGTGTGTAACATAAATGTTCCAAAATGAAAGCCTTAATGAATTAATGCAACTTGTAAAATAACTCTGCACATAGATCTCCAAAAATTAACACATGTAAGCTTAGACAGATGTGTCTTGATGTATCTTAAAATCAATTTAATGGATATTAAATTCAAACAACTAACTTGTATCCCTCTATTTGCAATGAGTAGTTGCTTTGGCAATGACACAGCTTTACTTTGTATATATTTTTAAAACATTAACATATACCACACTCCCTGAATTTAGTAAGATACCATTAAGTTGCACACATGGTTATCACAGTAGTCATGAGTCAGCATCCTTGTTCTCCCAGTCTCTGCTCAGCCTGAAAACAAGTTAATTTCAACTTTTCTAACTTATAACACAATCCAATAACCTTCAGCACTCTGTATTCCAAGAGGTAGGAAGACAGATTTATGAAATTCAAAGTTTCGGTCTTGTCTTGAAAGCAATGATGGGACACAATCTCTTCAGGGCAGGGACCATTTCATTCCTATATACAAATTAAACTAAAGGCCCACACCATAGCAGCAATAACACATTTGTACGACTTACATGAAAACTAAACACTAAGTAAAAAAAATATAATATTTACAGAAAAGCCACATATTTTTAGCAAGTTTTTTCAGTTCAATAAAATTTTTAATAAAAGGATATCGCCCCCTCTCTTATTGATAATAAAGTAATGACTGTTTTCATTCATCTCAATCATACTAGATATGCTAAGGAACTCTCCATACTTTTAGATAAACCAATTATTCCAATTCATTTTTAAATACTAAAACTGTTGTTAAGAGTTTCAAATGGGAGTAATACCAATTACATGCTTAAAGTTGCAAATTTAACTAGTCACAGTAAGTCACAGTAATTTAAACTGTAGTAACAATTCTGAATTTGGACGGTTTTGTAAATGTGAGGTATGATATCCAATTACTATTCTTGCCTCATCCTCTAATTTTGGGCATATGACTACATTAGTATTGGGCAGGTATAGAAAATGGGAAAGTTAACATTTATGAGAGATTACCATCAGGGTAATATTGCTGGTTCATGCCTTCTGGAGGACCTTGTCCACCATGACTGTATTGGTCCCCATAATAGTCTTCCTGGCCTGAGTACTGCTGTGGTGGGCCTGAAAAACCACAACCAGTCAATACGTAAATAACTTGTTTTCTCTGTTATAAAGCTGCTAATTTCTGATTTTAGTATGAGAAATATTTCTCAAATGTATTCCCCACCCATATTGTTGCATTACAGACAACATATGTAATCCGGTTTAATTAAAAAAAGAAACAAATGTATCCATCCATATATATACACACACAGTTGTTTGACTGGACTAGACTGAGAACATACATATCAAACCAGGTTTGAGCTCATTTTAGGAATGCATATAGCATACTAAGGTGTTAAAAATAAAACTATTCCTTGGCAAAAAGGACTGGAAAGAAAAAAAAAAAAGAGAAGCAATACTGTGGAACATTGTTCCTTTTTTTGTAACTGAGTGAATTCAGAACCAAGCAGGTACTCTGTTCCTTTTCTGTACCTATCATTTAAATATCAAAACAGAATTCTGCATCAGCATATCTGAGACGCATAATTTCAGAATGCATAATCTCAGAGAGAACCAAAAAAAAAAAATAGAATATCTGTCTTCGTGTTTCATGGTGATACCAGTAGTCTCTTGCTGCAAGAACCACCCTTAAAAAGTAATAAAAAGAGTGTGCAAACAAAGTCTGTGACACCAAGTGATTTGATCAAAATTTGGTGTAGGCAAGTGATGTACAATAGTTTTAAAAATGGTTATTTAAAATCGATGTAAGTGCACCAAAGTGAATTTCTACCTTGCTGTGGTGGCCTGTATGGAGGGATCTGTCTCTGACCCATCATGTGATTTCCTTGGTTAACTTGGCCCATCATTCCCATCGGCGGCTGCTGCCCCTGGTAGTGCTGGCCACCTGCCTGCGGCATGTTGTACTGCTGGGAGGGAGGCTGCTGGTGCATCATTGGGCCTGCAAAAGGACAAGCAGCAAAAATGTCAAACATGCAAAAGTTATTTTAGGTTAAATCTTTCCAAAAGAACATGGAAAACCCAACCTTTAAATATGGACCAAAGAAGGCTCTGTATTTCTAGTGCTCTCATAAGGATTTGTTGTTTCTATGCACATGCAGGTGATCACTTCAGTAACCAAACTACAAAACAGAAGTCAGCCTAAATAAGGTTGCTTTTTAGGTGATTTTTCTTTAAAATCACAGAAATTAGTTTAGACATGCACAAACATATGGAAACACTTTTACCATTTTTGATTGGTTTGTTTCAAAAGCATCTTCAAAAAAAGTTCAGGTGAAAACCTGATGGTGAAACTCTGGTAAGTCATAGAAAAATTATTTAACATTTGTGAAATCCTCAGGGCATAGTTTTAATGCACACACAGTTGTTGTTATAGTCCACCAAAAAGCCACTGAGCTGTTATCACAAAATACATAATTTTATTTAGCCTGTAAAGACAAACCACATGTACCAGTCAGGCAATCTCGCAACAGGCATATGCAGAAAAACTAAACCCAAAAAATATTCTTTCATATCAAGCTGCACAAAGTTTCTGTGACCCATGGAAAGAGACCAGGAGAGATCAAGTACTGTCCATATTTTATCAACTGAGAAAATCTGATTAAGGTTGTACTTGGAGAAATGCAAATTTCAGTAATGAAAACAGACAGTTAAAGAGCACCCTACTGACACCAAACGGCAATGAAAATGATGATTACGCCATTTCATTATATGAGATTGCAGGTTAGATTGATACAACATTTAACAAAGCACAGATTCTGTGCTTCTTCTGCAGTACCACCTCAGAAAAGAGTTACTCCAGTATTAAAAATATGAGGAGGAAAGAATTGTGACAAGGAGCTAAACTTTTTAAACAGCATGTTAATTCCAACCACTTAAGAGATACTACACGCTTTGTAAAGGTGAAATCCTAAGCTTTTTTTTTGCCTTTTTAAAAAATAATTTATTTTATAAACTCCAAAGACAGCAAGTCTAACTAGCCTCACTAAAACCCAAAACAAACTATGACACCAAACTAGCAGAGCCACTCCTAAGCGTCATCCCAGGAGAAAAAGGAAGATATCACCTACTTTTCTGTATGCTCGATTTTGCCATTCCATTCAGTATTTTTAAATAAGTAGGTGCTGGAGCACAAGAAGGAAGTCCTGTGTGAAACCACAGCACTGGAAAATTACCTAGATCCAGTCAATAGTGACAATGGATTTATATAAGTAAAGGAATACACAGTCAGATCCTGTCTATGTGGGGTTATGAAGGAAAGTTAAGACAAATAATTAATGTCTGAATTAATTTGTATGAATTCAAAGTGCTTTAGTTAAATCCCATTAAACCCCTGTGTGGGATCTCTCAGTGAGAAGTGGCGTAAGCTTCATTTTACTCTGAAGATAAATATTGGCCACACTTAAAAAGATCCAGTTATGCTTCTATCCTTCAGAATGGCAAGTTTCTGTTTTAAAGGTTTCTAATTTAAAGTGTAAAAAAATTGCTTAAATTGAGATGTGATTATTTTTCACTTGGCAAAAATGTTTCATTTTTTGATATTCTAAATGAGTTCGTAATTTAGATCATTCCATTTCACTGCTCCTCTGTTTGGAGGTACTGAGAATCATTAGGCAGCCTTGAAAAAAAATAAAAACTTGTTGCCATAATATTCCTAGATCTCAAGAAAGCTTGTTAATTAACAATATTAATATTAGTCACAATACAATGTGATAAAATGTGTTGGGTCCCCATGGTGCAATGTAGAGGTTTTCTGTTTGCTTTTTAAATTAGAACTTCATTAACGCTTTGTAGAGCCACAATGAGAATTCACTACCCTGTATCAGGCTGTGTTGTGTTCATAACAGAAAGCCTGGCTTCCTTCCAGTTTGGTTCACATCTCCCTCTTATTAAGAAGACACCTAAAAGAAGCACCACAGTCTCTATGGTCTCATGGAACATAACCCTTTTATGCAGTAGTTTTGAGGGGTGAGGGAACTTTGAATTTGTATTTCCTTTCGAAAAATCAAGCCTACAAGAAAGCTACATATATTCATTGCGTAATACTTAATATGACATAAAATCTCAATACCTAATTAAAAACGTAGACTACTAGCTCATGATCTAATTGGACCTGGACAAACTTGATAGGTGGGCCCAAGAGAACACCAGGAATTTCAGTAAGTCCAAGTGCAAGGTGCTGCATCCTAGGTCAGGGCAGTCCCATACCTGAGCACAGACTGGGAAACTTACTGAGAGCAGCCCTGTGGAGAAGAACTTCAGGGTTCTCATGGTTGAAAGCTGGACATGAGCTGGCATTAGGTGCTCTCAGCCCAGAAAGCCAACCATGCTCTGGGCTGCACCAAAAGAAGTATGACCAGCAGGTCAAGGAGGTGATTCTGCCCCTTCTCCGCTCTGGAGACCCTGCCTGGAGCACTGCATCCAGCTCTGAGGTCCCCAACACAGGAAAAACATGGACCTGTTCAACCAAATCCAGAGGAGGGCCACCAAGATGATCAGAGAGATGGAGCATCTCTCCTACAAAGACAGGTTGAAGGAGCGTGGAGAAGAGAAGGCTTCAAAAGACCCTATTGTGGCCTCCAGTACCTGAAAGGGGCTTATAAAAAGAAGGGAAGACAGTGAAAGGACAAGAAGTAATGGATTTAAATTGAAAAAGGGTAGGTTTAGACTAGACGTTAGAAAGAAATTCTTTACTGTGAGAGTGATGAAGCACTGGAACAGGTTTCCCAGAGAAGCTGTGGATGCCCCATCCCTGGAAGTGTTCAAGGCCAGGCTGGATGAGGTTTGAGCAAGCCGGGCTAGTTGCAGAAGTACATGGCAGGGGGGTTGGAACTAGATGATCTTTCAGGTCCCTTCCAACTCTCATCATTCTATGATTGTGTAATACTTTCTAATATTTGTAGCAATTGTTTCTACAACCCCCTTAAAACGCAGCTGTTGAATCTCTAATCAGGTCACAAAAAGCTACACTTGGTGGAAGTCATGATCTCTTCCAGACTTGGAGATATCACATACAAAGTTCACAAAACTGTGCACTGCAAGAGAATGCTCGTTGCTTTCAAAAACTCTGCATAGGAACTCTTTTTTTGTCAATTTCGAGAACTATTTATTTCAGAGAGGACAAAGTATCTCATTTGTACACAGCTAAAAACGAGTCCGAGAAAATATTGTGTAGGATTATCTCTGTAAAATATGCAAGTACACAAGTAGACTATTTATTGGATTTACAAGAAACTATTTAAACTTAGGTAGTACAAAAGTCCTGTAAATGTTCCTGTATGTTCAGAAGGCAGTTTTCACATGTCAGTATACTGGAAGTATTCCTGGGATAAAAGTCTGAAGATGCTAACTAGTAATACTGTAGGTCCTGTGAGGAGCGCAGGCAATTTTTGCAGTCATTAAACAGGCGTTTGAAAATTGCATGATGTAGATCCAAATCAGTCTTATGCAGTCAGTGAATGTATAAAGCAAGCCAGATAACAGATGAAAACTGAACTGCTCTTTGTTCAATATAACTAGTCTACATTATCAAGAATACACCACATTTCTGTTTAGTAGGTGTAGACAACTTTGAAATGAGCAGCTGAGGGGAAAAAAACCCTCCCTGTGCTCCAGACAGTATCTCATAAGGAGGCCTCATGTACAGGGAAGAAAAGGTTATGTGGATTTAAGCAAAAATGGGCTTCTACCTAATCTTCCTGTAAGTGCAGTGACCCAGTGGCAGCCTCCTGACAAGAGAGCACTTCAGAAAAGTGACAACCTAGTCTTCACAAATATAAGATAAATAGAAAGAAACAGAAATGCAAACTAAAAGTAGGTCCCAGAGAAAGCTAACAAATCGGAGAGCAGAAATGCATTGAGGATGAAAAGAGCTGCAGAAAAGTTTAGTGGTTTAAAAATGTCTCTTAGCATTGTCCCTTCTGCTGAAACTCAGGTACTGGCAGTAAATGCTATGAGAGGACAAGATAACTGCTGACGTGGTTGAAACTTCTGAAGAAGCAGAGGAAGCACATACAAATGAACGGGTGACTCTGCTGTTCTGACTGGGAACAGGCAGGTATGACCAAAAAGCAGCAGTACAAGGTATTATTTCTTCAGTCTTCAAAATTATGTTGATCTTGTTGCTCAGAAGATCAATAGACAGATCAGTAGACACTCCTCCACACTTGCTTACTCCACAAAGTTCTCATCTCAAACTCAACTGTAATTTCAGAGATCATTTAAAAAACAGTATATAAAATGTCATACAAAAAAATTCCTTAGTTACCAATGTTGTCTTTCATGTTTTACACCAGGAAAGAAAGATGAAAGAACAAGCTCTGTGGTAGCTGTTTATATCTTGTTTTTTCATGACAAAACTACAGTGTCTTCTACAGCTAGATATCCTACAAATCCAGCTATAGCATGATGGCATTTCAGAATGGGTGGCAATTTTATTTCCCTTTAATAGGTTAGATGTCAAAAAAAATTGAGACTTCCCCGCTTTCTCCATGACATCTTGACTACGCTAAGAAGTCAAGGTATTGAAACGTAACAGTCTCTGCTTACATGGGAATGAACAGATGGCAAGACATTCACAAAAGGTACTGAACCTCAGAAATCACTTTATTCTGGTCTGTCATACCCTGAATACATTTATATTTCAGCTAACATTAGATGTTCCTATCTTTATGCTCCTTTTTTATGTGGACAACAAAAGCACAGGAATCTGCACTGGTCTCATCTCTGATGTTTCCATGATCTCCTCATATTTGCTTGTAAGTAAAAGAGCTCTCAAATTTTGATGGAATTTTTTTAAGTTTATATAAATGAAATTCACTAAAAACAATCTCAGCACCAGATTTGATAACTGGTCTCCTGGAAATTATCAAGTCAAGATAATATTCTCTTATAGAGTTCACCTGTTAAAAGTAACCTGGTTCCCCTCCCTTACCCCAAGCAACATATAATGCTCATTAAATACCGGCTGGGAGTTTGGTAACTTCGCTTCAAGCACTTCTGGCAAGGGAACGGAATCCTAGCAGAAGAATCCAAGAAACACAAGTCTCTGAGACGGCCAAGCTTAGCAGAAGGATCTGAGAAACAGTTTCTGAGATGACCAAGCTATAATTTCCTGGTCCTTACTTTTAAAGTGTATTAATTCTACTGTTTAATATTATTATTGTTATTCTCTGACTGTGAAAGATCTGGTCAACATAAGTAAGAGGAATTTTCACGTAAGTTTCAGGTTTCAATAAAACCATGCTTACACCTCCCCTCGGAAAAGTCAAAAAACTGACAACTTGAAATTTTTTATTCAACCTAAGTAGCTTCCCATAAAAGAAAGAAAAGATACATCCATAAGAATGGAGTTTCTTCCACAGTCACCCAGTTCCTGCTGCTTCCTATCTTTTCCAAAAAGGTAGCCAATATTCCTTGCAGATATCCCAGGCTGCTAAAATAGTTTTTTAATCAAGAGTCATCTACAGAATCTTCCACTTGAAACATTCTGCTTCCTAAATCAAAAATTACTAGAATTCCTCTTTTAGCTAGACTGACTATATAAAATCAATACCACGACAACTTTGCTTCTCATTTAAGGTATTCCTCTGGCTAGCATTTGATAAACTAGTGCAAATCAATAATGACTTCACAATGGAGACAGAAAGTAAATCCAACAATGAGTTCTGCTACTACACAGTTTATTTCTTAATTAGCATTTTTTCATTTTTTTTTCTTACTAACACCATCTGCCTCCCAAGGTGTATATACAGCAAGATGTTTTGCTAGCAAACGCACATAAAAAGTTATGCTAAAACCACCCAAGTGTTAGATCAAACCTTGCTGCGTGTTACGGTGTCTTTATCTATTATATAACACTATGCTTTTTTTCTTCCCTCTAAAAGTATTGGCTTCAATCAGCACACATAAGCAGATATCACTCACTGAAAAACTACTTCAATATTTTGTTTCCTCCTAATTGTTCATGTGAGATGCCATGCCTAGCAAACACTGAAGACAGAATTATTAATTTACTTATCGGTTTTCTTATGGTACCCATAAGTAAAATGTCCAAATCTTCATAATGAATATACTTTCACAACACCCCTGTGAAATCAGATGGTATCATAATCTTACCATCAGATTCATTCCTCTATAGATGAGGAACCCATGTAGGGGAAGATTAAGGTCAAAAACATCTACTAATTTTTAACAGCCAAATTGAGATGCTAAGACCTCATCTTGAGGGATATTTATAATTATATTTAGCTAGTGCTGTTATTAATTGACAGATGTAGTAGGATCTCTCATTCTCAGTATGGATCACTCCTTCAAGACAAAGAAACAAAGCATGCTTTGGGGTTCACAAATGTCTCCTGACAACAATGCTGAGATTCGGAAATTTTGTTCATTTCTGTTTCTGAATTGCAGCACATGCTACCAGTTAAGAAACTTTTGTGTCACAATCCATTTATTCCCTTTTAATTAAACTGCACTAAGCGCATTTCCCAGCTGCTCATTCTTGATTCTTCACTTAGATGAGAACCATGCAGTGTCAATGCTTGGCTGAGACCTCTGCCCAGCCAGACTGAAGCTCGGCTACCTACCTAAATCTCACGGTCTCACAGATTTCTCTGTCGTTCTCTGCCCTGCTGTCTTGTCAAGAGAGTGAAGATACAAAAATACTACCTCTAATTTGTCACCAAATTTCAATACACATGTAAAAACTAAGAGTAGAAAACAGAGAAAATGTACTAAGCAGACCTGATTGGGAATAATCTTAGGTTAAAAATCTCAGCTACCAATACATAACAAACATGCGAATCTTCAGGCTTGGACTTCCTCCCTCACAGGTATCCAGAACAGTATTTTCATTTAACAGTAAATAGCACCTTGCTTGCATCACAGACAAGTTTCAAAGCTTTCACTCTAAAGCAAGGGGCACCCGCACTCCAACATTTATATACGAAGTGCTCTATTTACTAATGTTTTTGGGAGATAATGAAACATATTGAAGAATGCAATTTTTCATGCCACTGTCAGAAACGACTCTCTATTTCTGTGAAGCCTCTGCAAAAAAGGAGAATCAGCCTTGTAGCAGACACTTGGAATAGAAAAAGTCTCAGCCTAAAGGGTCAAAATTCAGCAGAAACAGAGGTATGAAACGTGAAAGCTTACCATGGCCGTAAGTACAGGCAATAGTACCAGTTGTTCTAACTAGAGATTTTGCTCTTGTTCTTGAACCTATAATTTGGTTATTTTTTCAGAACAGAAACCTTTTAAGTATCTTTCTGCCTAATTTCTAATGAGCAATTTTCAAGTTTGACACAGCACTGAAAACACAGAAGAGGAGTATTACAAGGAGGAGTAAAGAGCACTACTTTGAGACATAATAATCACTAGTCCTAAATTTTAAGCCAGTCGTACAAAATCATTTGCTGTAGAGCAACTTAGTAGGTGGCTCCCTCACACATACTGCTACATAATTATTGCTAACTCTGCAACTAAGAAATCTGAACTGAGCAGGCACAGGACTTCTCTCAATCATCTTACGTTTACAAAATTACTCCTTTGTGCACTGCCCAGAATACACAGATAACTTGTCAGCTCAGAGAGACAGTCAAAAATATTCCCACTTATGATGATTTCCTCTGCTATGTACCTATTTTTTGTCCTCTGCTGCATTTTTTTAAGAAAAATGCTATTAACAATGTGGATGACAGACTCAGACTTCCCACTTTCTCTACTGGTTAGAAAAGTGCAGAAACAGTTGTTTCATCATGACTTAGATTTGGTCTCTCATTAAGTTAGTCTTTTATCTGTTTTGAACCTTCCTGTGATCTAATAATCAAACCAATCAGTATGACCTGTTCTGTTTGTACACCTTAGGAACAGATGGTATCTATGTATATAAAAAAAATGGAGTTTTGGTCTTCAAAGAGAGTACACTGCAGTAAGAACTACCTATGCACTGGTGGATTATTTTTTCTAAAATGACCAAGGAGAGAGAGCCTTAGAAAAAAAAAGTACATTCTTCAGCATCAGAAAAGAGATTAAAACCTCGATCCGAGCCATATTTTTCAGCTAATATATCCATAAGAGTTCATATATATCGGGGGAAAAAACATATTTGCTGCAAACATGGCAGAAGCATTTTTTAAAAAAAATTCTGCTGCAGGTGCTATGTCCAGATCCAATGTAGTAACAGACTTAAAAGGTAAGCTGAAAATACTGCTTGTTGACTTGTAAAGCATATTTCTAAGAATATGCAGTACATATTTTAACTTCACAATTTCCTTGCACTTCAACAAGGACATCAACAAATCATCATCAGTTTATGCAATGGAAATATCTTAGATACAAAATTAGTTTTGGGTTTTACAATGTACACAAGGCCATCTCATGAAAAGAGTAAGCAGTAGCAGATTTGTTCCTGGAACTGAATTTTACTTCTCCAAGATTAACAGACATTCCATGCTAAAACAGCATGCAGCAGAAAACCAAGATTAACAAGGTATAAAAATCTGAGGGCTATCTGACTTTAATTTTTAATTTTACCCCTGAGACTTAAAAGTACAGATATATTTTATCAATTTGAACAATAACAACACTTAGCTAGAAGTGTAAAGACTGAAAAAGATAAACAGTAGTTCAAACTTATAACTGATGTAAGCAGATCCATTCCCAGATTCTCACACAATACCCGAAAACAGTTCAATGTCTGCAAATAAATAAAAAGTCACAGATATATGGGAGAAAAGAGAATCCTCTTTTGTACATAGGTACAAATGCATTTAGAGAAGGAAATTTACAAGATTAGACCTTTTAAAAATGCCTGAGACGTTTTGTTTTTACAGAAATTAGCACCTCTCTTACCTTGGTTTGGTTGCATATTCATGTTTGGTCTGGGACCGTAGTTGCCCATCGGCTGTCCCTGGCTCATAGTCATCTGATTCTGCACTGGCATACTCTGTGAGGATGGAACGGAGTGATTATAGCCACCCATCGACCCATGGCTACTTGAAGGCATGTTCATGGAACTGTTTGTCATATTGAGTTGGTTAGGTCCAGGTCCTTGCATAGGCATGTGGTTAGGTCCTTCAGAAGGAAAAACAGGGAAAAAGGATCTGCATTAAGCATCGTAAAGCAAACAAATACAGTCACACTGAATCACAAAACTAAATAAAAGTCATTAAATGCAATTACATTAAAAAAAATTAAAACACAGTTTACATGATTTCCCCACTTGAAAAAAATAAACAACAAAGTTCAGCTCTACTATGCAATGCATTTTCTTTTGTTGAGCAGCTGAAAGGTGTAAATTATAACACAGTTCATCTTCTATCTATATCACATACAAAATTAGTCTATTTAGTACTCACACAACACCTCCTGAATTTCAACCAGAATTGCACAAGACCAGTAAAAGAGCCAGCTTGCTATCTCCACCACAGCTGCAATTACTACAACAGCTGTAACATTTCTGTGTAGTCGAACACCTACATTAGACACTTTTCTGAAAGTAACAGTTATTTATTATTATTATTTTTAAACTCAGGCAATATTAACATTGACATGGTACAACTACATAGAATCATAGAAACATTTTGGTTGGAAAAGACCACTAAGATCACCAAGTCCAACCACAAATTTAACACTACCAAGTCCATCACTAAATGCTAACTTAGGCTGTGACTTTCACTCAAATGACTATACAGTCACCCATAAAAGATAAAGAAGGTGACAAACACTCCGTGGAGTCACTGATACAACAGCAAAGGCTTTTATGGAAAGCCTTTGCTTTCAATAGTCAAACTCATTCTTCTATAGAGCTGTTTTAATGCCCTGTAGATAAAAATCTAACCAAAAGTTATTTATTACAAGAACAGGACTCCTGAGTTTATCTCCTGAGAAGGGAATGAGAACAAATGATAGTGGTAAGACACTAAGATTTTTTTCCCCTGGATGCTTCAATGAGGATTTTTTTAAAAGAATTACTTGTAAATGGAAAGCATTAAGTGACCTTTATTGGCAAACACTGTCATCAGCTTTCCTGTGCATTAGTAAAAGAACAACCTTGGAAAATGGAGAAAGGTGTGAAGAAAAGAACAAAGCAAAAATGTTAAAGACAGTGTGCTGCATTTTTCCTACTTCTAAGTAAGGTGGAAAATTTCAACACAACAGAAAATCACCAACACTTTCGATTTGTAATTGTACTGGCATTGCAGTGATTCAGTTCATATGTGACCACCCCTATGTATAATAAAAATGGCTGAAGGCATATTTAACATTTCTGAACATACAGTCTATAGCCAATATTCTGCAACTGTATTTAGAGATTAGTAGGGTGGGAGATGATTACTGGAAGGACAGACACCAAATTATCAGCTCAACTTGTGAAGATGCAAAGGAAAAGCAACCTGTTCATAAACCCATGAGGCCAACAGCATCTTTTCACCTTTTGTTTCCCCTCTTCCTGATAACACAGGTTGGATTTGGATTGTTCTCTGAATTAAAGCTACTCTCAATGGGTAATTTAACAAGTACAAACATTTCAATACCATGTGGTCAGTTTATTCATTACTTTACTTGGGATAGGTGAATAGGTACTAGGACCACAATTAGTAAGAGGTGTGACTGGATGTAACTACGACAAGTGAAAAAAGTAAATGAAATGGCAGGATTATGCCTATGACAAGCACCACATGAAGAGCTTCTGAAGATATGAACAACCAGAGTATGTGACAGACTAGGTCAACTGTAAACAAGGCAAATGTTGGTATGTACTGATTTCACCAAGGACATGCTACTGTCGCTAAACATGCCACAGGTTTTCTGTTAAGCTACAAAACCCTAAGAAAAGGAATCTAAAAGAAACTATGCCAGTAGAGTTGTAGGAAAACAGTGATTTGTTTACATATTTCACAGTGGAAATTTAAAAAAAAACTCAAAACCAACCAACCAACAAACAAACAAAAAGCACACCAAAAAAACCCCCAAACCAAACCAAACCAAACCAAAAAACCAACCGAACACCAAAAAAACCAACAACCACCCACACACCTGCATCTTCAGATGTGAACAGCTCCCCAAGTCCTGCCCTGGCTTAAGAAATAACTGCACTAATCTAGGGTAGAATGAAGGCTGAAATAAGGACATAGAGAGCTGTACACAAGGTCAGAGAGACAATACAAACGGACCTGCAAACACAAAGATGCAGAGGAGCAAGGTAACAATGATTAATGAACACAGCTACTAAAGCCAACGTGAAGAAACAGAGAATAAGTTTAAAAACACATTTATCCTCTCGCCCTTTTCAAGACACCTTACTGAAATGAACACATAAACTTATTTGGTCAAGAGAAGTGAAAAAGTTGAAGCTAGAATACAAGGAAAAGGGAAAAGCTAAGACCAAAATATCAAAAAGCCTTGCAAATGAAAAATAATAAAAACACACTTCACAAATAATTTTTTTTTATCATTTGCCAAAATGCTTCATGGGGTTCTCCTGCATGTAAGGAAAAAACAATTGATTTTAATTTTTTGTATGAAGAAATGAAATAGAAAGAAGAGAATATGAATGAAGTATCTGCACTTTAACGTAACTGCTTTAAATGTAGTACAAATTAGATTTTGTGTTATAATAGTTAGCAGAGTAAGTATCTATCTTGACTATAAACAGAAGTCCTTCTTCCTCTTACCCACTTATAGACAGCACCTTAGCTCTGAGAAGCTGTAAGCCAGACTAAGTGCATATAAGCCTGCAGGAGAGGAAGGCTTAGAAGGAAAGAAGACTTTGAGAAAACTTGCTGGTAACACACAAGCACCTGTTATTCAGGAAGGTCACTTACCAATGTAAGGACAAAGGTCAGAGAACCCTGAGGCTAGTCTTAACTTTCAACTTTTTACATACAATAAAATCAGGAAAATAACTTGCCAGCGGCACAGCTAATTTCATCATCTCCTTCCAAATCCGGACCACTCTTACTTTGCATCACACAAACTCTCCAAGTAACTCTTCAAACAGCAATTTTTTCATCTACAAACCACAATCTGTCACAGGTACAGAAAACTCTCAATTGTACCACAGGCTGAAAAAGGTTTGCCGTAACTGTCCTCCCTGTCACGAGGATACAGACATTCACTTGTCAGTGGATGCAATTAATGGCCTCAGCAGCACTTCAGGTTCTGCACTAACAGAACATAAGTATGAGAAAAATCATCCTTTAAAGTAATGGGACAGATCTAAAGAAGAACTTTAAGTTGACTCATGTCCTGACCATCACTAGACAGTTCTTTTAATCAACCCTTCCACGCATACTCAGGTCTGCGGAAGCCCCAGGTCAGGTAAGGCCTCCCAGAAATTCTTAGCTAGCACTTTTTAAGAGCTTGCATTTTATTTATTCCAGGCTGGTCAGGTTGCTGTCAACCCTGGATTCTCTCAGTTTACATATTAGGGACTTTATTCTCCTTAGACAGATCATCTCCTCAGATATTTGTGGGTTTGTATCTGTTTTCTATTACAAAGGGTCTATGTAACTTCAGAGTAAATGCCTTAAAAGAAGAAAGCAAATCCATACTCTGCAGAAATTACTAGAAATATGTCTCTGTGAAATATAGAAAGGCTCACATGCAGGTAAACTAACAAACACTTAAAAAATAGGTGTAATTCAGCTATACAATTACCAAGATGATTCCGTTTCCCTTTTTCTAACGCCTACCCATGAAATGATTTTAGCATGCCTTTCTGATATTAGAGATGCCCTCATCCTAAGCCGTTTATCTTCACATCCTCAGAGACAACTTCAAACTGAGAAGGAAAGAACAGACCTTCAAAAAAGGGAATATGTCGGAAAGGCTAAATTAAAGCTTAGTTGGAATCTGTATTTAAGTATCTGTCTAGGTGAATACCAAAACAAACCTATTTACCTTTCACGTATTTTCATAAGAGCTCTTTTCTTATTCTATCTAATTACAAAATATGTATGTTTAAGGAGTGACTTTTCTCCCTTGTGGCTCTGCAGTGAAGTCATTATGCTCACATTGTGACTTAGTAATCCTTCTCCTTGGAAAAGATCAGTATAATAACAATAATATGATTACACTCGAGGGTCAAAGAGACTGATTTTTGAGAGGCAAAGCTATTCTCCATGGGTACTGATGGATTTTAGATGGATAAAGGACTCCACAATCAAAATATCTCTGCCCTAATTAGGGAGCAGCATATATTGCTCTTTACACTTCCAGATGCAGATCATGACCAACATGTATGATGAAACTAACTTCTTCTCTAGATCTTTTATTACACTTCTTACACGCGGCCTCTGCAGGTTATTCAGCTACTCTTTCAGAAAAGCTGCCACTATCAGGGGGCACTATCAAGATTTGCTCAGAAATGAGGGACTACAGCAATCGTATTTTTTACCTTATATTAAGTTTTGCAAAGTTATTTACTGTGTTTCCTGTCATGAAAGTTTATCCTTGTCACCAGTGAGAGATGAAATTAGTTCAGTTGGTTAGATCATGGTGCTGGTAACACTCAAGGTTGTGGGTTTGATCCCTGTATGGGCCATTCACTTAAAGAGTTGGACTTGGTGATCCTTGTGGGTTCCTTCCAACTCAGAATATTCTGTGAAATCTGTGAATTTTCAAGGATCTTTTGATGGTAGTTTCCTTTCTTGGAAGTATCAATACCGTGAAGAGCTTTTGTATGAAAACTTTCTCCATACAAAAAAGAAAAGAAAAAAAAAAAAGGGGTCCTGAACAAAAGCAATCCTGGGAATGCAATTTTAAGCTGAAAGCCATTTCACGTGAAATAGGTAGTATGACTTTATGAGTGGAAATTCTGGAATACAGCCTCTATATAAAGCAGTAAGTTTTTCCATGGCTTACTCCATGACTGCTAAAGGGAGCAGTTACCCCAAAGCCAGTAGTGGTAGGTAAAACGTAGATTTTTATCATCTTCTTTTGCTGCTTTGTTTCTGCCTTCCAAAGCACTTTTCTTTTTATTACAAAACAGGATGGCACAGAAACTGACTTAGAATTTACACCTAGAACAATAATCTGGAGGCCATTCCTTTACAAATCCCTTACAATTCAACACATCTTCAGTAATAAAGAACACAGAGGATTAGTGGAAGCTGGACAATTTTCTGTACGAAAACAATCTCTAAAAAACAAAAAAGACAAATCAACAAAAACATTTACCTAAATTAGAAACACCCACTTTCAGATGTATCTATTTTATTATTATCTAATTATTTAGCTACGATAATTTCACATTATCTTTATATGGAAGGATTTGTGTTCACTCAGCCACAGGCCAATACCTTTCCCCAATAAGCCTTCTAAAGCCAGCTGTACTGCACGGTTTCAAACAGACTAAATTTAGCCAGTTCTGTTCATCAGAGGAATGCTGTGTGTCAGCTACATCAAAGCCCAAGGGCAGCCTGATAAACACTGAATACAGGTCACGTAGCTCTGTAGCTAACAAACTCTAAGAGAGCTTGTACTCGGGGGCATTCAAAGCAGTTTTGTCATCAACAATCTAGTATCCCTTGAGCCCCCATGTCGTTTCAGTTGCCAGGCAACGCTGGTGTTAATGTCTTAGAGGAGAAAAACTTACCAGGCATCTGGCCGTTCATCTGGTTCTGCATGTGTGGTGCAGGAGGGCCCCCACCTACCATACCATCTGAAGACATGTTGTGCGAGCGCGGAGGTGGGGGAGGGCCGCTCTGACTCATCCCTCCCGGACCCATAGGCATATTCTGTGTGGGTGGCTGAAAGGAGACAGTTTAGTCAAACACGAGAAGCAGTTAGCCTGACAAATATATTATATGTACATATGGTACAGCAGTTGCCTATATTGTTCAGCGGGCTATGAAAGCAAGAACTGAAATGCATATCTTGCTCTTTCTGATACATTTTAACTCCCCCCAACATTACTTTTGGCAAAACATTTAACATTTCAATCAATTTTACATGAAGTATTACACACAAACAACACCACAGCACCTTCGAGCATCGCTTTAAAATAAAAAAACACAAATCAATGTCTCATTAAAAAATTACATCTGAACAGTTCAAGACTGCTGGAGTCACTCCCTCACACACACACAAAAGCTTTCCTTCAACAGAGAAATAAGTCTTCACTGTAATTCTCTCACATCAACAATTTGTTGCTGTTAACAGACCTTGCACAGGGACAAAACAGGTACAACATGAGATGAAAGCCTCTGAATGCTCATAGACTGGCAAAAAATTTGCACCTGGGTGTGGTAAAACACTAGCGATCTCTTCCCCGCTCTCCCCCAAAGCGCTGAAGGCCTAGTTCATAATTCCGTGCCAAACACCCCCTACAGACTGGAAGCACATTAGTGCTGGCCTCCAAAGGTCCAGAGACAGCTGCCTAGAAAGGATGTTTTTGGCAAATTTCCTAATGAAATTGTGAGGAAAATAACTGAATAACCTTGAGAGTTCAAAGAGGGAGAGCAAAAAAAAACAATAAATACAAGGGGGAATTTACTGGTAGGTTCTATTCACGGCAATGTAAGGAGACGCAGAAACTGCTAGTAGCCACCTTCATTTTCCTACTAAAAACAATTGTGAGACTCTACAATCCTCCTCACATACCTTAGCCAAACACTTTCAGGGGAATAAAAGTCATCTCTGTGAGAGCGAACACCTGGCTCTCTGGCTTTTGAGGATTCTCTCTACAGGCCATAACTATTCATGAAAAACTCTTCCCATGACACAACCACATGTGCATTTTTCAGTGTTTCTCTTCTTCAGAAAGAACCAAGGATGTGAACCCTAAGTTCCTGTCTAGCCCCAGTGCCCTCTTATGCCTATACCTACTCATCAGGAGATTCATAAAGACAAGAAACAATACAGTGGTAAAAAGTAAGGCTTTCCCAATGAGTGTGAGGCAGGACCCCTTCTTACCCTTGGAGACAGTAACATCAGCGTAACACAGATACACACATATTTGCTTGCCAGGGGAGGGGAGTGAATGGTACGGATTTATTGTCTTAATGTTTCTTCACATAGCTCAAGTGGGTATCATTTTCCCTGCAATACTTTTAAGAATTCCTCAAGAACACAGTAAAAGCTATTTTTCGGAAGGAAGAAGGAAGGAGATGAAGAAAAATGCAAGCAAGCAGGCGAATTCTCTTACTAAATTCCTTTCATTCATCCACAATGAAGAGAATGACATTTTATAAGCAAGTTCCTTCCTCATCCGACAGCAGAAGTGGCAGAAGGTAGAGAAGGTAAGAGTGAAAAAGGCAGCTCTACTCTCGGAACTGCTTCATTTGGTTGTTTTTCCTCCGCTAGTGAGCAATCAAAGCAAGGCCGCTTCACCTCAGTTAAATCTTCCTTCACTTTCAAAACTCACTATGGTGGTAATTTGCATGTAACAGAAGTTATCTAAAACTGATATACAGAGAAACAAACAAAAAAAGAAAACAAACAGACTATTTTTAGTTTCTATTTAGAAAGTATGCTTAGGAATATCAGCAAAACCAACACACTTGGTACCTCCACATGAGCAGCCAGAGCTCAGAGCCTAACAGCAGTCCCATGTCAGCAAACTGAGAGCAAAGTCAGAAACCACTCAAGCTGAAATGTTTTCAGAATTAAAATTAACTTCTTAGATTCCAAGCATAAAACATTAGCAAATCCAATGTTCATATAACATGCTGATAATGAAAAATACTATAAAGTACTAAAAAAAGATTAGACCCTACCTAGGTTTTAGCTATCCTGCAGGTGATACTGCACAAACACAGGCATGCCTTTACGCATGGAAAGAGGGAAAAAAACCCTCCAAAGGTTATGTGAGAAAAACTACATTCCAACTCTAAAATTTAAGTCTGGAAGTTTTCAAAGCAACTCTCCTTTAAGACAAACACTGCGGTTTGTCTTAAAAAACAGCATAAGAATGCAAACATGCAAGGACAGGGGAAAAAAAGTATTAAGGACTTTAAAAATCCCATTAGATACAAAAACCTGCAAGAGACTTCACAAACCACAGGGAATTAAGAGAACTGAGGGAGCAATTAAAAACACTCAAAAAGGTACTACCAGAAAATAACTCAGCAAAAGGAGTTCCTGGATATAGAAACAGCCCAAAGACCTGTGTGAACCCACTTCACATTCTTGAAAATAATGCAAGAAAAAGGACCAAACTGCAAAAAAAATCTAATCTTCCATTACAATAAACTACCCTATAAGATGACTAGAAGGTAGATGAACCCTGTACCTCTATTTATAAAAAAGTAGTGGGACCAGTTCTAGGAATTATGTGAGGCTTGCTCCCTGGGCTACAGATAAAATTATGAAAATAATTAGAGTATCATAAAATACCAATGGTAAAAAGTTAGTAAAGTGTCAATACAGTAAAGTCTAATCTTTCTAATCTATTAGAATTTTTTAAAAATATAAATATAAATTAAACCACCTAGATGCATATTTAACAAAATCTTCTTAATACAAGTTTTTTGACAAAGCCTTTTGGAGAAATATATTGTTCAGGAGTACTCACTTGCACTGATCAAAAACTGCCCAAAGAAGTTGAAAGAATAAAGGAACATATAGAGGTCTCCTGAAAATATTTCTCAGTAAATATCAACATCTGAAGATACTGCACCATTACTGAACAGAAGGTGCCAAGTAAAATTCAACAGGGATAAATATATGGCAAATACACTGAACTGTGAACTATTCTTTCTTCAGAAAGAGGAAACTTCTATTGCCATTAACCCAGAGAAAAAATAAATGACCACAACCCAGACAGTTTGCTGGGGGAAAAAAAAAATCAAATAAAACCCCCAAAAAACAAATAGAAAATTCCAAAACTCATAAAAACTATTGATAATACCCATGGTCACTTTCTGATTATCGTCAGTACTTGATATATCAAAAGTGACCCGATATATCAAAAGTGACGTACAGTGTGAAAGAAAAAAAGGTCAAGGCATTTGTGATCATGATACACGTTCAGTTTGGGGAAAGCAATCACCAAAAGATACTGTAAAAACAGAAGGATTCTGAAGACAGGCAACAGTGATTAAAAATTTTGAATGTTATCACCTGAAATAAGTCAAAAAGGGCAGGGTTTTTTTTTTATATAAAAAGGAACTTAAGAGGATATGACAGAAATACAATTTAATGTATGATACATACAAAAAGTAGATCCTTCAGTTTACGGTTTAACAACAAAAAAAACCTCAGGAGAACAGTCAGTAAATGGAGGAACATCATTAAACATACAGGGCACCACATAAATCATATAAACCTGAGGAATTCATCAACACAAGACACTAGAACAAAGTTTAAATAAGGTTCAGAGATAATTACACATACAAATGCGACAGAAACAGTTATACAGAATATTATATAGGATATTTTAAAAGTGTATTACAAGCCTTCATGTCAGATCATAAACCAATCACTACCTGATAGTAATTAAAACGAAATGTCTCCTGCAGATATAATTATTCCCCAGTGAGAATCCTCCAGAGTACTTTTCTACTGGACGCAGACAGAAGAAAACAAGAAAAAACTGTTTTAAAATGGCAACTTCCCTATTTCTATTGGAGTTGATCCAGGCTTTTACAGATGATAAACTTCTTTAAATCAGATTTAATTAAAATACCCCCGAACAATAATCAAACAAAAAACCCAACCCCACAGCCTAGGTTATTTAACATTTTTGTTCTTTACAGAAGGAAATTCACTATTCCCAGTAACGTGCTCTACACGGGGTGAAGATCCTTTAAAATACAAAAGGATCACACACAGTACTCAAAAAAACCCAACCCACCCATTGTGAAAGGAAAGCTACCCAACATGAACCCTACCCATTAAGTCTAGTTCTGAAAGGTGAAATGACATACAAACGTAGTAAGGTTAACAGAACCAAAGGAAAGGCTACTTCCCTCCTGCTGGATGCATGACACAAAGGAATGAAAATTAAAATCGCTGATGATTTTATTCCAATTATGAAGTAGAAAATGTTAAATATTTTGCTATCAGTAAAAAGTAAATTAAAGAATTAGAAGATGTTAGACATAGCTTCACTTGCTAACCACTAATTTTTGGCTCATTTCCCCAAACACACAGATTACATTTATAGCTGCTATGAGCATTTAAAATTTATCAGAGCATGAAAAACAATAATTATAAGCTATTTAGTCCAATTCTGCAAATCTGAACTGGAAAAAGACTGAAACTGACCCAATAGCTGCAACCAAAAAAAAGAGACAAGAAAAACAAGAGACAAAAAAAAAGAGACAAGATTTTAACTGACAACTTTCAGCAAACAAAATCCTAGTAAATCCAAAAGTTATTTGAAAGCATGCACTGAAAACAATAGCCACACTGCATTTTTTTAGAGCTTTTCCTTTAAATAATAAATTAGATCAAATGAAAGACAGTAACAATAAAATCTGCCACGGTAGAATTGTACACCTGGAATTTTCAAAGATTTGTTTATGGAACTTCTATTGCTATAAAAACTGAGGTGGAATACCAACTCATCAATAAAATGTAAAAAACAGGAACTACTGTTACACACATTAAAACACAATATAGCTAATCAATACAACTGGCAGCAGATATTTAAACTACACTATCAAAAATACTATTTTCCTGAAATTCTTTCAGAATAACAATTAAAAGCTACATGGAATACAAACATAAAAGCCTTCTGATCTTTCCAAGAGAAGCCTTAAATGAGGATTTAATCAATCATTTTTGTTTTCAATTCTCAAATACCATTTTCTGCAAAGTAAAATGCCCCGTCCCAGGAGGTACTCTGCCCTGCACACATCGCATTGCTAATATAACAGGACCTGTCTTGGTCTCAGAGAGCAGTGCTCTGTTGATAGGTGGTGATGGCACCTGCAGAGTACTTACTGAGGTGTCAGATTGAGAAGTAAGACCATAAAGGATACATTTCTGAGAACTGAAAGAGCAGGATTTATTTAATCGGGTTATGACTCTTCTTTTACAAGGTACAGGGTATTCTAGAACTGAATGTCTTAAAAGAAGAAAATAAAGAATGTGTATCAATTCTCAGCAAGTGTAAATTTAGGGATAGAAAGGATTTCTACAGGAAAAGCATTATCAATCATATCTAAATAGTAAAGTCAAATACAAATGTAATTTGTGCTCTCACTGTTGGAGTACGAGTTGTGATACTAGGAGTAAGGAAATCTAAATTTAGAATGACATCCAGTTTATACATCTTGATTTACACATCAGTATCTTCAAAAATCAGAGACATTCTGACTTAAGATTTGAACAAAATTTTAAAATAGTGCATAATGTAATACTTAAAACACTCTGTTTGAAGAGGAAATTGGAATTTTTAATTGTTTCAAACTGCATATGTCACTGTATAAAAATATTTCACCATACCAATATTCTTAAACAACATTTTAACAAACAGAAAATTTAACTCTAAAATATCTGATAACCTCATTGCAATCAATAGTTATTCTGATACTTTAAAAATAATCACAAATAATTCATAACTCTTGATATAACTAGAAAATATTTAAATCAAAAATTAAACAATCCGGTATGAATTCAGAAGAGTTTATTATAAGTGACTATGAATAAATAAACTGTGGATATTAGCTTGGGGCACACTGAGTTATTGAAACTAGAGAACTTCAGAGCTGCTCTGTAATTCCCCAGTAATATGCAGTTCCTATCTGCCCCCAAAAGCAGGAGTTTTGTGTTCCACAGCCTCTTGCCTCTTTCACTTTTAAGATGGATTATTATCTGGTCTAATATTTACAGGTTTTGCTTGCATTTAGTAACCTAAGATAAAAAATCCAACTCTCTTCTAGCTGAAAGGCCCTATGTAAACTCAATTAAAGCAGAAAGAATCCTGCAGAACCCTTAAAGCACGGCACTGGGGAAACAGCAAAACCATAGAGGCTGAAGGATTGGCACCTATGTTACCAGACTGCCTGGTACAGCTCTCAGCAAACTGCCTACGGTTCAAACAGGTATTTATTGTGCAGATACTGTACCACGGAGAGGCAAATCACATCTTCAAGTATGAAAGAACTACACCTTAGAGCATACTCCTATTTCAAACTGCTAGCTATTTTTACTGATTTCTAAATCAGCCACAGAAGTTAGGAGGCAACAGAAGTAGTTTTTTGTGTACAGTGCACTAGCTCCCCGTGTGGACACACCTCATTAGCAACACATGCAAACTAGCTTACAGAACTTAAACAACCCTCTGATTTAAAGTGGTAGCTAGTAGTCTCTAAATTCACCTAACATCCCAACCACTGAAATTCCCATATTCTGATTTTAATTATTTCTTTTTTTTAAGTGGAGTTGCTGGCTTAAGAAGCTCCTTCCAGCAGCTCTCTATTTCCAACAGCACTCATTCAGTTGTGCCAACATAGCCACTTACACGGTCCCAAAGTTAGTCTGTAGTAATACAGAATGAAAATATTGCCCTTTCCACCTAATTAATTTGGACTCCAGATTTTTCATCATACAACAACTTTAAAACATCACACAGCAGAACTGCAGCTGATGAGATGTTAGCTCTAGTGATGTTAACATAACCATCACCATCAAAATGAAATCTTGTTAAACAGCCACCAAACTTCTTTCCAACATTTAAAAGCCTCTCTGGACTAAAATGAACAACCTGGAAAAGGAATTTTTATTATGAGGCCATGGCATACATGGATCAACTGAGGATCCACAACCTGAAAATTCTTTTAAAAACAAACATACACAATTTGCTTTTGCTAAAACAGGGTGGCATTACTAGCCCTAGAAGATGTGTATCTAACAAGGACTGTTAGAGATTCAACAAAAAAGACTAGGGAAGAAACAGTCCACAAAACTTAAATCATAGTAAATTTGGTTGTTTTGCTTTTAAGGCTTCTAAAAAGCTTGTACTACTGACAATTCTCCAGGACTTCCTTCCCATTAGCAGGTTTTCAGTTTGATGGTATAAGCAATGGATGTGTTTCTTTTCATGCTCTACCCAAAATAAATAAAAATCTGTGTCCCTATTTGCAAAACTAGTTCTCTTTTGATTAATATCTCATAACCACGTTTTTACATACAATGAACATGCAGACAATCAGCATGTCCACTGAGAGGTCAGAAGTCAAATAGCACGCAAAGCCTCAAAGAAAGCAAATGGATAGAGAGAATCACACGCTGGCCTTAAAGTAAAGCCAATTAATTAAGTGATACAGACACACCGGACCTCTCTGCAAGCACTGAAACTGCTAGATCGTAATGCATTGCTTTTATGACTGGTTACTGCAGTCATACCTAAGACCTAGGCTACGGACAGCAACAAGGAATTAAAACTCGTCTCTAACAGACCTGGAATACTGTACAAGTCCAAGAAAAGTCTTATTTACCGTTTTGTTCAGACTGCTGAGTCTCCAAGATCACTAACACAGGGGTAATGCTGACTTTTAAGAGTATTGTGGCAATACAACATGAATCTTGATGTCCCACATTTCCCATTCATTGCTGACAAAGCCTAACTAACTGGGGGCTGGAGACTATTTTCAAAAGATCCTTACCCCATGTGCCTCTTGTTCACAAAACACAGGACATCTTTTTTGTTATGCAAAACCAACATAGCAAATAAAAACGTAAGAGCTTGAAGAGTTGGAGGAAGGAATAATTTAAGAAACTAAGTTTTTCATGGAGGATGCAAGCACAAATAAATTAGCTTTTATCAATTATGGATTTGCACTGGCTTGAGTTTCTAATAACAGGACAGGAATATGGAGCTTAATTTCTTTTACCCATCAAATCATAGTGGCTCTACTTGTCCCTTGTTTGAAGGGCAGCAGAGTGTAGCATTAGAGTGTAGCCACATAATATGGTAGGTATGAACGCTACATCTTTCCTCCCTTTCCCAAGAAATCTACTACCAAATGTATCTCTTTTAGAAACTCTTAAGAAATTATTATGATTTTTTAAAAACTATTTAACAAACATTTAATCAGAGCAACTATTCTTCAAAATCCAAGCTCCAAGCTCCCTTGCCTCTTGACAGGAAACATCTGACCTTCCTTTTGCTCTGTTCTCTATTAAGTCAGTTTACAAATAGTTGAACTTCAATTGGGCATGGACTTGTGTTCTGAAAAGCTAATGCAGAATTATGCACCATACTGCTCTGTGTATCTGCTTTAAAACTAATTTAATCAATACACTAACATTAAATATACACTGAATTAATCTAGAGGTTTAAAGATTGATGCCAGCTGTGATGAGCAGGAAAGCATACACCACAAACAGACTTTCTGCTATACTACCTATCTTGGTTTCCCGTGGGATAGAGTTGATTTTCTTCCTAATAGCTGGTACAGTGCTGTGTTTTGGACTCAGCAGGAGACTAACCTTGATAACACACTGATGTTTTAGTTGTTGCTAACCAGTGCTTACTCTTAAGTCAAGGACTTTTCAGTTTCCCATGCCCTGTCAGCGAGCAGGTGTGCAAGAAGCCAGGAGGGAGCACAGCCAGGACAGCAGACCCAAAGTGACCAAAGGGATATTTCCACACCATAGAATATCGCACTCAGGCTGGGCACTGGTTTCAGCAAAAGCTGACTCAGTTTAATTACAGTTACATTATTCTGTGGTGATCAGTGACACGACCCAAGCAAATGGCCTGAAGTTGTGTCAGGGGAGGTTTAGGTCAGATATCAGCAAAAGGTTCTTCACCCAGAGGGTGGTTGGGCACTGGAACAGGCTCCCCAGGGAAGTGGTCACAGCACCAAGCCTGACAGAGTTCAAGAGGTGTTTGGATGATAGTCTCAGGCACACGGTGTGACTCCTGGGGATGGTCCTGTGCAGGGCTAACGGTTGGACTCGATGATCCTTGTGGATCCCTTCCAACTCAGCATATTCTGTGATTATTATTATAGTATTTTATTTAAATTATTAAACTGTTCTTATCTCAACCCATAGGTTTTAGCTTTTCTTCTGATTCTCCTGCCCATCCCACCATGAGGAGAGGGAAGGTGTGTGGGGTGAGTGAGCAGCTGCATGGTACTTAGTTGCCAGCTGAAGTTAAACCATAACACTACCACAGACATCAGCCTTTCCCAGGCATTTAGTACATAACTGGACAAGAATCTCGTAAATTTAAGATTCCTCTCATCATCAGTAACAAGTACTTTATTTCAAAATTTTAAGTTATTAAAACTGAGCCATATTTTTATTTTCTGGATCCCATCTTGCTTTTTTCAAGAAAAATAGTTATCAAGGTAATTCAATTAACATATATTTTAGACAACTTTTATGTTCAAATAAAGGCTACCAAAGAAGCAGAGTGCACTGTTCAGTTCCTAAGACTCCAATTTTTTTCTAGAAACATCACAAGTTCATTAAAACCATAGATTAAACACTACCCTTTTGAAAAATAATGTGTTTAAGATCATAAGAGACTTTCCACTGTTTGAGTGAAACCATGCTTACGTCAAAGATTCCTATTTAGCCTGCAGAACTCCACAACTTAGGAAAAAAAAGACAATCACCACCCACATACGAAACAAATAAAAAAAAACTCCCAATAAGGAAGATGAAGGCAAGTTTTCATCAAGTGCTAGTAATTATGTTTAGTGGTTCTATCTCTTGCAGCAGTTGTTTTGGAAATAAACAGCATTTCAGTGCCTGCTGATGTTGGGTGTTTATAAAAAGCAATTACCATTTTATGTAGAAGTATTTTGTAACTAAAGACTCTGCTCTAATCTGTGTGACAAGTTTGGAAACAACACACAATAAGGGATTCCACAAGTCCTACAAAAAGCTTTATTTTTGAAATAAATATCTCAAGCAAGAAAAGAAAAAATCACTTTTTTATTAGTTTATTATAATCTTTCCAGTATTGTGAAATTTAGAAAAATAATTTAATGTGATGCCCAGATTTTTTCTACAACTTGGACACAACAAGTTTTCTTGGAAACTTTAGCTTGCTACTGAAAGAAACTGGCACTTTCAACATAAAATAAAACTGGTATGTTACACAAGTGAGTAATAGTCATTTATTTTCATCACCTTCTTGAAATACACACTGAAATCTCATGCTGAAATCTCATTCTGACATAAGGCAAGATGCATTACGTAATAAAAACACTGAAAAAAATAAATTTCTGTGTTTAAAAAAACCCCAAACAAATAATCAAAAACCCCAATCAAATAATTCCTGTAGACCTCAATATCTGCCCATTATAAAATGGAAAGTTCCCCTTTACATATCAAATAAAGTGATGGTCACAGGTTGTTTCCTTATAAATATCTGGCAAAATTAAGACATAAGGGAGAGAAAATGCCCAAGTAGAAAAGCTGGGGGTTTTTTATTCAATAGATGGCAATGCCTTTTTAAGGCCACTAAAACATTGTCAAGAAAACAAAAAAAAATAAAAGTCGGGGAGGACAAGATGCCTGTTCTGCAGTTTGAGATTGAATGTGTTTAGGAACACACGCATACAATACTTTACTACTGCTTTAATTGCACCTTTGCTCTCTATAGTTCAAGGACACCAATACTTTGTTACAGCCTCCCTCAAAAGCAGCACTAACGAAATATCACAAGACTTCAACAGTGTTGTTTTCCTCATGGTACAAGCCCTTTTTGGTAAGCTGACTTATCTAATAAGGTGGTGGTAAAGAGATTTTCAACTGCTATCCAAGAAAGAAATACCTGCCACAACTTTAAGAGAGGAAACAGGAAGTTCTATCAACTTCACAGGTGAACTTAGTCAGTGCTCTTGTCCAGATAGGAAGACATTTCAAAACAGCCCTGCCCTTAAAAATGTTGCGGTTCACACAGCTGAGGAAAGACTGGCTGACTCCAGAATAACCTCACACTCTTTTTGTCTTTTAATGTGAAAGAAGGTCTCTCATCCCAAAAGTCATAATTTAATACTCTAGCACGCACACAAAGACAACAGGAGCTTTGTTATGACACTGGAGTTTCAAAGTTTTTCTAGTTCCCTTCACCCCAGACTCTGCAGTGCTTCCTTAATCTGTTTCATCACCTTTTCCTCACTTCCAGGTCCCCCTTACAGAAACACTTCTCTGCACAACACTGTTGGCTCACTACACTTCTTGTTCTCTACAGGCAATACCAGAGTTTCAGAGAGGAGGTCAGACATTTCATTAGAATAGTGCATTCTAAAAGACGAGGACAGAGGCACAGCAGCTGAGTACGAACCATTTTCCCAGCAATGCTTTATGCATTAAGTCTAAGGAATATTGTTAGAGAATACAATGAAGTTATCATCAGGTTAGAATCATTTTAGCTTGTATTAAAAACTTCAGTGAACCTGGTCATTCATCCCTTTTCTTCAGTGTGAATGCTATCTTAACAGCAGTATTCTCTTTTCAACCTCACTTTACTACACAACTATTAGTTTCTACAAAATACCTTAAGTTGAGAAATTTCTTTAGAGTTTATTTAGCTGATTAAAACAGCAACAAGATAAAATTTAAACAAAAAAGAAAATACAGTTTACTAGGGGAACAATCTCCCAGAGATGGATAGATGAGATAGAACCCACCTTCAGAAGCCATCCAGACTCAATCCCTCCTAAGTTACCTGGAAAGTTACTGCATTAGGAGTATCATAATTGATGTATTTAGTATCAAAAATAGTAGATGTCTATACACACAGTATCTTTCTCCATATTCAGCTGTTGCCACGCACAACCCTTGAATTTAGTAAACTGCTCAACAGCTGATAGAGAAGCATAGTGACTCAACTTAATACTTCCAAGTCAACTTGAGCCTCATCAGTTCTTAAATGGAAAACCAATAGAGGAAAACAGTCTGAAGTAGTTTATCCTGCATTGTAGAAAGCAGTAGCTCACATGTTCCCAATGTCTTCTAACTAAAATTTACTGGGAAGACAGAAAGAACTTAAAGAATATTTTTCTATAAACCCCAACAAAAATCACCTTATCTGATTATGCTACCACATTTCAGGGAAATCTTCCAAGATTTTACTTGGTAGGTCAGAGGGTCTACATTTAGATAACACTCAAGATCGAAATTTCACTTTGTATTTTAGTTTGTAAGAAAAACAAAGAAGCTACTTTTTTTATTCCCTTCCTCAGCTGTCCAAAGGGGACTCCCTCTCCCTCCAACAAACACTATGCTATTTTTCTCAGTAGTGTGGAATATTCCTTCCATTCAGGATCAGAAAGGCACTTCAGTCTAGATCTGCAAAAGCCTTTCCCAGCCCTATCTTCATTTTCTTTTAAGAAGAGAATGTCATCACATTCAACTTTAACAGCAGGGCTGTTCGCCAGGGATTAGGATAAGGTCAAATTCATTTCCAGTTGTCATCAGAACCAGGATATGAATTAAGCCTCAAAAAACATATTAGTTGAGGAACACACACAGCCCTCTTAAAGGTTTCTCTCCCTCCCCCTCAGCTACAAGCATGGATTTATAAAAAGAGAAGCCTCTACAGGCACAACAGGTTGGACATAATGAAGCACTGTTTCTATAGTCCTCTAGGTACCAACTTGAAAGGATGCTTTGCTAGTAGCAATGATTGGAGAACACTTCTCCAGAGACCAAAGAAAAAGTAATTCAATTTCAGTTGGTGAAAACTAGTATCTAGGAATGGCTGTTTTACAGACATTCTTTTTAGCTTCATATTACAGAAATGAATCAAGACTATATTAATTCAAGAAAAGTCTTATTACCAAAAAACAAAGAACTTCCTTGTGTTACTCACAATGAACTCCCCAAGCTTTCTGATTAACGCAGAAAGCAAACAGATAGCAAGCTATTTTAATGTTTGCTGTTTCTTTCCTTACTGCTCCATAAACAATGGAACATGGGAAAAATTTCATGGATCTTATAAAACACAGAGTTCAGGAAGACAGACTCAGAAAAATTCAGATTAAAAAGATAGCAAGTAATATCCAAGAAATGTAAAGCAATGCAGTGTCTCAAGTGAAGCCTGCGAGCCCTTATTTTTTTCATGTTATCACTACCCACCTTAAAAAAAGATTGCTTTCCAAAACAGGAGAGAGGCAAAGAATTTGAAACTCAACTACAGTATAGAAAAGCAGACAAAAATTTACCCAGCCTCATTCCACCGAGGCAAGAGAATGGATTATATTCCAGTAAAAAAAAATATAATAATAATATTTTAAAAAACCAAACTCATTCCCCCACCTTTCCCTAATGTAAGAGGAAAAAGAGTACTGCTGTAGTTGTTGACTAAGAGCCATATCACTACAGTTCTCAGCTAAGGGGGGGGGGGAAATCTATCCATGAAGGAGGCCACATAATCTGTGCACTGCACACCTGATTCACAGTAACAGTCTCCAGTTAAACAGGTCAGGTTTTAAGCAAGACCTAAGTAGTGAGATTACTCCAAATACAGCATGAAGACACACTGCATCATGTATTCGATATACAGTAAATCAGAGGCAAAGTGTTTGGTCATTACCTCAAACACTTGTTTGGTTGTTTTGTTTTGGTTTTTTCCTCCAGGAATCCAAATGACATCTATTCCCTACTTTTGCACTATTTTGTACTTACTGCTGGTAGTAGAGACTGCATGTTCTGGTTGGAGTCAGCTATAGTGGCTAGGTAAACCAAGTTTGTATGCAGCATCTGCTGGTATCTATCAAAATAAACAAAGCAAAACAGATCTTAATTCACAAATACAGTAACATCAGAATTTACTTTAACTCTACACATGTCAAAAAAGCTACCTGTGTAAATCAAGATTCAAGAGACTTACAAGAGCACCATTATTAGGAATCTTAAGCTTTTTCCCCCTCACACTTATCTATTGTCCAGTCTTTCCCAATGTCTCCACCAAAGCTGTGCCTGTATATTCTCTACCTGTCTTGCTGTGAAAAAATCTAAAGCTGGGTGACACTCTTCTCACCTATTTCACTTCCTGCCCTAAACTAAATCACCAGAAGACTTAGAGCTCTCTCATGTGTTTGTGCCTGTTCAGTGTAATTTTCATCACAAACACTAGAGAATAAGAGGTCTTTCTATTATGTCCCAATATACAAGATACCATAGAATTATGTGAATCATAACCAAGACCAGTGCACACATTTCATTAGGACCTTAAGCTTTGGAAGTCTGCTATGGAATGATTTTCCTGCTACAGAACCACAGTCCTGCGTCCCAACATCTAGTCCAGTCACAAAAATAACCTTAAAATCAGAACAGAGCACAAGTACATAACTACAGGCTTTCAAACAGCTTAATACACTAACTGTGCTAGAACAAAAGTATTCCCTTAAACAAAAAATACCTACTATTTATGATTCCCCTCCTACTCCCACACTACTGATTCTCTTGGCAAGGGACTTGAGCTATACTATGATGCTCTGTCTGTCCCATGACTCCATATTTGATTACATGGGTGCCGTGATCATCTTGTGCCAGAAAAGGGTAATGAGAAAATAACATTCCTCAACAATTGACTCCTTCTACAGTTCTCATTAGACAGCAAGTCCACATGGGATATTTTGGCAGGCCAAACATTTAAGACAAGCCTATTTGTTCTTGGGCAAGTGAAAAGCAGGCAGTTTTCAAACATGCCATCATGAAGAAGAAAGGTCCATTTTCCTACATGATTTAGAAATGTTTGAGAAGAAAGCTACCTCTTTCCCAAAGTGTAATTATGATACAGAGGGAAAAGATCTTTGTTATACAGTCCCAATTTTTATGAGCGTTGTCATCATGACATCAACTTGCAGTAGGCAACTTGAAACATTTCAGTGACAAAAGTCATACTCATACAGCAAATAAAAAAACCCACATAAATTTTATCTGTAGCATAACTTATTTGTTCTTCAGCGCACAGTTCTCCTACAAGGTGAGCTAAACAAATCTATAACGCTGATCTAGATGGAAATTCACCCAGTCCACAGAAGATATGGATTAAGGTCTTACTGAGAGCATTCAGAAGTCTTTCCTTTGTTCTGATAGTCCATTATACACTGAATAAGATGGTTATTTTCATCCAACATCTGAAACAATAAAGAAGAAGTTTGGAGTAAGTTTCACATTCTTTGCTGAAAGACTGGAAATAAGTTTTGAGTCTTGCTCCTCTTCTCAGAGGTTTTAAAAACAACAACAAAAAAGTAGTAATCCAGAAAGCTCTACTTCACCAATAATTTATAAAACACTCTTTTGCTCCCACTTTTCCCCTCCAATTAGTATTACTGGTTTCAGTTTAAGGGTTTCATAGCACTACCATAGCTACATTTGTGAAGCATTCTGTTCCAATACTTGCCTGATCCGCATCATGTTCTTATAAATTTTAGAAGTTTTCTGCATTCCTTCGTTTGATTGCTAAGAACAAACTTGCTTAAAAGTTTACACCCCAAGTTTCCCTTCTCCTTCAAAAGCCTGCAACTGTTTATAAATTTAGTAACAAAAGGCACTGAAATTGTTATTGATGAGAAGCGAGCTGACCAGTCAGATTTGTTTCAAGGAAATGTGCTGGAAAGCTAGGCCGTATTTACATGAAGAATCTCTAACTAAACTGCATTTTATAGATATTTGGTTTAATGGTGTTGTGCTTGAGGAATGGTATTCCCCAATTTATTGTTCCCACTGAAACACTCCAAACCACCTGCCCCTTGCTTACTTCCCCCTCTGCCCCGTTGGTGGCTGGACAGGAGAACTGGAGGCACAAAAGGTAAAGATCACACGTTGAGATAAGAACAATTTGCTGGAAACAGCAATGAAATAAGAAAAAAACCAGTAACAGAAACAACATTAACAACACAGCGTACAAGAGTGGTGAACAATTCACATGTGAGTGCTCAGCACCCAGGACTCTGAAAATACCTGACCCCACCAGGCTATTCGATCCGGAAGGGACTCCTTCCCACATCCCTGATGTAAGGTGGTACAGAACAGCCTCCGAGTCCCAGCCATGCCCCTCCCAGCTACTGGAAAAATTAACTGTGTTCTGGCCAGAATCAGGACAAATGGGCACAATAGTTCTGTTATACTTCAGAAGTGTCCACAAAAATGAACACATATGAATTAGATTTTTCTGACCAAAAAAAAAAAAAAAAAAAAGTAGCTCTAAAAATCACGGGAAATGGTCAATCTCACAGCTTTCTTCAGAAAGTTCACAAAGTCACATAAACAGGAAAAAAAACCAGCCTGCTTTACTGGAGCTGTACATCCCCACACTCTTATCTTTTTAACCCCCATCCCACATTCTGATCAGACAATACTCAGCAGAACCATGGATAATCTGAGGTACAAGCCAAGTTACCCAAGTCAACTGAACAAAACAGAAAATTTACTGCCAAATGGGAAATTTTGCATCAATTTATTCCTTTGCTTTCTTTTACTGGAAAGCTAGTTTAGATCCCTTTACCCAGTTGCTGAATTTCACAAAACTAATAGAATCTTAACCAATTCTAATACTCTCTCCTTCCAAACGTGTTTGAAACTAGCCATGACTAGGCTCATGCTTTTACAAGGAAAGCACAACATTACATGATCTTCACTTCCTTAGAAATCCAACCTACAAAAATTCTACAGAGAGGAAAAAAAAAAAAGAAAGAAGTACTGACTTTTTTTTTCCCCCCTGACTAATCCACCTCTACTATGAAAAGTGTATGGAGTCAGAAACCTTATGCAGTCCACTCAGGCCTTCTATCCACATAAGAATGACCCAGCCAGCCAAGTTTTCTTAAATGCTAACCAGGAATCCACCAGAACGGACTAGAATGATCCCAGCACAAGTATTTTGCCTGAAACTGCTGGATCTGGAAACACATTTAAGCACTAAACACAGACATGACTGCAGTATTTTCAGCTGCTGTGTGAGCCTCAGAAACTAGGTAAAGCTGAAGCTGCACTCCTCAAAGAGGATCACAAACCCACTGCTACACAGACACATGACACACATACTAACTTCAACTTTTATAAGAAACACAGTGGCCACTTTCATCAGAAAAAAAAAATAAGTAAAACAGGAGATAATACCTTTAATACTGAAGTCTAATAGAGGACTCGCAAAGGAAGCCTTGAATCAAGGCTCTCCTCAGAACGTCTCGCACAGGAGAGGCTTAGCAGACAGGCAACCTTGAGACTGCCGGTTTGACGGCTGCATCCTTCACTGCAGCCATGTAAGCTGGACCTCTTGGGGAAGAAGGGCTGGGGGGGGGGGAAATGATAGGGCCAAGAGGAAAGGCAACAAGCAGTATAACTGTATCCTAGATGGGGCTGCAGACAACTATTTTATACAAGTTTAATTGAGCCTTTGCTGATAGAAAATTGAAATAGTTATAAACACCTACCATCAAAAGAGAATTTAGTTACCAGGTGGATGAAGGTACCTCCAGGGCTTCTGACACCTTATGTACATTACAAAGATTCTTCAGCTTTAACTACACTAGGATTTTGCCAGCACACCACCAACAGATTAGTGGTTTGACTACAGCACAAGAAAAACTTGTCTACGTTTTCTGTAAGCACCTCCGTGACCTGAAGTCTCTACAGACTACCTCTGAGCAGCTTTCCACCTAGTGGGTACATATTTTTCATCTACAATTCTCAAGCACCAACTTCTCCTGGAGGACTCCATTATAATTCTGGGGTCTCCTTTGAGGTCCATATCCCTGAAACACCTACTTTTTGACGCTCTAATTCTTTATTAAATCAGAGGTTAGCTGTATTTACCCAAAAGGCTCCTACTACGCAAGGAGCTTGTAGCAATCTGAGATGTGTTTGATTCACTGCTATCCACACCAACAACAGTGCGAGTCTTCAGCACAGTTTCCAAATACCACCCACTTACTAGGGAACTTGAACATACTCCTTTATTTCTGCTGATAGAAAACACTGTGGATTCTCACAAATCCTTTACGTGCTTTTCTTTGAGATCTTTAACGAGTTAACTTGCTCACTCCCACAAAAGCTGAAATGGAGTCGTCCGGAGCCGCTGTCATTGGCTCCGGCAACGATGTTCTTCTTTAATCACACCTCAGGTTCTGGGGGAGGGAGCATTAAGTTGGCCGACCAAGTTTGGGAGCTGGATCCGCCGCTTACCCCGCAGGGCCCGAAGTCAGGCAAAGACTCTGGAACAGCCCGTCTGCGGTCCCACCGTCAGGCCCCCCTCGCAGGAAGGGACTTATTCGACTCCTCCGCGTCCAGGCCGAGTTCTTTCGGGTTAATTCAGGCCCGCGGGGTCGATCAGGGCAGCCGAGGTGGAGGAAGTAGGGCGGAGTGGGGGGCTCAGGGACATCGCCCGCCCCCGGTCCGCGGATCCAACAAGTGCCCCGCTGGGCCCGACCCCGGGCACAGCGAGCCCGGCCCGGCCCCCTCCCTTTTCCCTGCCGGGGCCTCGGCGCTCCGGGCGCCGCCGCCCCCGTTCCCCGCGAGGCAGGAAGCGGCAGCTGCAGCCCCCAGGGCGGCCCGGGCCGGGCCGGGCCCGCCCCTCCTCGCCCTCCTCACCTTCTGGATGGCGGCCGGCGTGATCTCGCCCTTGCCCCGCTGCCTCGGGGCCGCGAACGCCACCGACATGTCTGGCGGGTGCCGGGAGACTCCGCGCCCGCCCCCGCTCCCGCCTGCCTGCGCGCGCGCCCCGCGAATCCAACAGCGGCGCCGATCCGGGAAGAACGCGGCGCGCGGGGGGGCGGGGGCGCGCGCCTGGCGGGACGGCCCATCCCCGTCCCGCCGGGGGAAGGTGTTAAGGAGGACCAGCGGCTCCTTCCCGCTTTTCCAGCCGGCGAGGGACAGCTCCGACGAGACCGCGGCTGCCCCGCACGGCCCGGCCAAAACAACGAGACCGAGAGCCGGCGCTGCGCCGTTTCGAACGGGAGCCCCCACCCCTTGTCACGCACCCTCTTGTCTACCCCCTTTCCCTCGGCCGCGTTGGTACGATCCTGCCCGACGCGCCTCAGAGCCGGACAGGCAGGGAAGTGGTACGGCCGGCGGGGGGGGTGGGAGCGCCGTGGTGCGCATGTTACAGGGGACGCTCTCGGGCTGTGCCGGGCGGCGCTCTCTCCTTCCCCCCTCCGCTCAGCGCCGCCGTTGGTTGCAGCCGGGCAGCCCGCGCGGGCGGCCGGGCGGGGCGGGGCGGGAGGCGCGGCAGGGGAGCGGGAGCGGGGGCGGCGTTCTGTGTTGGCCTGGGCCGGCCCGTCCGTGGGGGGACCGGCGGTCGGGAAGCGCGGAGGAGGTGCCGCTGCCGCTGTGACGCTCCTGCCACGTGCGATGCAAGAGGATGGTGCAAGACTCTTTTCATTGGTGCCCAGCGACAGGATGAGGAGCAATGGCCCTAAAATAAAACACAAGAAGTTCCATCTCAACATGAGGAAGAACTTCTTTACGCTGAGGGTGGCAGCGCACTGGAACAGGCTGCCCAGGGAGGCCCAGGGAGTCTCCCGCTCTGGAGACATTCCAAACCCACCTGGACGCGTTCCTGTGTCACCTGCTGTCGGTGACCCTGCCTTGGCAGGGGGTTGGACTGGAGGATCTCCAGCTCGCTGACCTGGGGCTGCTTTTCCCTGCCGAGCTGAGCGGCCGCAGGGAGTGGGAGCGAAACGAAGCAAGGAAAAGCAGCTCCTGCTGCAGTTTTGAATATAAATGGCAGACGCAGGCAGTGCTGAAACCAGCCTTGGTTTGTTTCAGTGCAGCCACTGGAGGGAATCTCGGTTTTGCCAAAGAGCCTCATGAGCAAGTTTGCAAAGTCTAAGACAATTCTTCAGAAGAATGAGGAGTTTCATAGAATAGAGGGTACAGGGACGTTGAAAGACCCCAACTAAAGCATTTTAAACCTGCTTTTTCCTGATCACATGCCCTGCTTAGCCACACTGTAGGCTGTGGGTAGAATTCCCTGCCTTTTGCAGACTGATCCCTGCTCTTGTGGCTGGCAGACGTGTGTGCTGCTGTGGCTGACAGGACACTCACTACTCAGTGACAGGACACTACAACACAAAATGTGCATCTTGGTCCTTACTCGGTGCATTGCTTGCTCTATTCCTCAGCTGTTGCTGGCTGAAGGCCCTGGCTCTTCCCTGCAGCCCTAGCCAGCCCTTTGGGTTACAGCACACATTTGTCAGTGGCGTCCATGGCCACCCCGTGGCTGTACAGCTGCTTCCCAACTGGCATGCTCTCTCCTCAGACTGTTCCTAGGCTGGCTCCTTTCCCCAGCCCCATGAAGATTACTCTTCCTGGCTCTGCTGTCCAAGGGTGTACTGCAGCTGCCCATCACCCCCTGCTTTTTTCCCTTGACAACCAGTTCCCAGGCTGCTGGCTCCAAGCTGTTCTTGCATTCCTACAGCATCAGGCTCTCCAAGGGCCCACTGCCTGGGCCTTATGCTCTCTGTTACCAGAATGGCACTTCTTCTGCCCTGTCTCTTCAGATTATACAGGACCTTGAGTTGATGTGATGCTAATCTGGCTTGCTTTTCTCTCCAGGAGATGTCTCTGGCCCAATCCTGACACTGTAGGTCATGCTAAGGAGGAGCAATGCCAGCGTGTCCATTAGGCTGATTGTATTTCTGACGACTTCACTCATCACCATGGTATCTGGACACATTTTTTTGGACTATTTTGGTCCATTTCTTCTGTCTCCCACACACTTTATCATCATCACTATAATACTTGTAGGAAACCAAAAACAGAAAAAAGGGTTGAGGAAACCTGTTTTTTCTAGAGTTGATATGCTTCATGTTGATTCATGGTTATTTTTGTGTGATCTTGGAGTGAACTCACAGGGTAACTGTTCTAATATCTCTGTGTTCCAAAGGATACTTTTTCTAGTTACTACAAACTGCAATGAAGAATCCTAGGAATGAAGAATGCATGATGGCCATGGCCAAATCAGGAGGTAATCAGAAGGTACCATCTCCTAGGCAGTTACTAACAGAATTCTGAGGACTTATTTTTTTGGCAGAAGCATATACTTGGCCCTGGAGAACTGGTGATGTGTCTGAAAGTGTCCCAAGGCTACAGGCATCTCCAGCACCTGGAGAGCAAACATGTTCCCCTGAAGTACACTGAACACTGGGAATGCCACAAAATGTTTCTCTGTTTCCACAAGTATGACATCTAGATGTCATTCACTGGTTACCCAAGCACTGTACATAAAATATTGTGCACTGGGGTATCTTGGTGATCACGGTGTTTGGGACAATGTGGGTTACATGCCAGCCACATAAATACTGCTTTTAGGATCTGCATGTTCCATTCTCCCACATTTTCAGGTTTGTTTTGAGTAGAGGAAAAAAAAATACATTTGTGGGATGCCACAGTTCAGGAACCTTAAAATTAAAGTAGTAATTTCCCATTGTATTTTCCCAAATGATCCAAATTAAATACACAAAATTTTTTAGTAAATTCCCATTTCTATGCAAAATACAGGAGAACAGTGTTTGGAATTTAAGTGTCTCAGTTTTTAGAGGGAAGATATAAGATCATTCATTCATAGTAACTAAAACCATCTCCTTTGCCTTAAATGTGTCTGAGGATTAAGTTAAATCGATTTATTCCCATTTGTGATATTTTTTTCATTCATATGTGTAACATTTCGGACTTCCACATTCCTAAATGGCAACAGATCTAAAGAAACACTGAAAAAAAGGAATCTGCAGTTCTGGTTTTTTTACCATGCAAAGGGAAATTCACATTCAAAATCAACATTTAAATAATGGCACAGATGCATACAAGCAGGGAAATAGATAGCTACAATGGAAATGTGCCACATGTCTCAGAACACATAACCACAACAGGGTGTCTCTTTTATGACTTCCTTAATGCACTGCAATATGCCTAGATATCAAAGGACATATGGTATATTTTCCCATTAATTGCACATTTCTTCGCTCCTGTGAGTTACTCATAACCTTAACATTATTTAATTGTAATTTAGATGCATAAATCTCGACCACCAAAAAGAGTTTCAAATGCAAACATGTTTCAGTCAGATCTTTCTTCCAACTCTTATTCCAACTTTCGTCAATGTTGTCTTTTATTTGGTTGATGTGCATTTGAATATGTCATATTTTTGGAGACAGAGGAAGATCAGTCCTTTTCTGAAAGATTTTTTCCCATGTTTTCCAACTCATATTTCTTGGTAACAAATTGTTTTCTGCCACTTTTATTATCCGAGTTTCCATAAAGTCACGGACATTCCCATTCACAAGCAGGAAAATACAGAATTCTGCTTCATCAACGTTTTCAAATGTACATTTAAAATTTTAAAATTTCAAACTTAGTATTTATGAAGGTATATACACAGGAAAGAGGACAGCGAAGAATTTTGTGGTAGAACCACCTGCTTAAAGACCTTCTTGGCTAAAGGTTTCTGTATGAAAGTTAAGAATGATTCTCGAGAGTCAGGCATTTCTTAGACAAAGCCTTTAACAGTTCTTTTGGTGACAGAACCTCATGTCGTGCATTCACTTCAAATGACTAAACCCCACCCACTTTCATTACTGTGGTAAGTATGATAGCTCAGAATTCACTGCTAATAGGATGACAGTGAATTTGAGCTTCCTTTTCAAGGTAGACAGCTTTTTTGTCTTGCAATCAAAAAAAAAAGGGTCTGTTTATGCACGTGTTTTGTAGCATCAGCAATGCCATCAGGTAACAGAGCAGATCCCAAGGAAGAAGTGTCTTTCGTTAGATTGAAAAGGAAGACAGCAAAAGGAAAAAATGCCATTTTTGGTGTAGTATTTCTTCACTAACTGGACTTGGTGATCTCATAACTTTTCTGGGATTTCCTACATGCCCAGTCTCTGTGTTAATTCATCTTGTTGCAAAATGGAGCTTGCACCTGAAGGTCTGCCTGTGTAAATGGCTGATGTTCCAATTCTGTTTATTTAAAAAACAGTAATTTGTTATTAAAATACACAACAGTATCAGAGTGGGGTTTAGGGTAAATGGTGCTTCTTGCTTCCTAAAAGGGATCACACTAACAGGATAAGTTTGTCTTGAATTTATTCTGCCAGGTTCTTGTCTGGTTTTTTCCTCCCAATTTTGTCGTTTCTATTCTGCACTGGCTATTGTATTGAGTATTAATAAGAAGTAGCACCTGAAATGCAAGTCTGTGTGTTCCAGTGTAAAACGAAGTACCAAGCAGCACTGCACGCTGCAAGGATATTGCTGGCTTTGCCATATTCCAGAGGGGCAGTAACAAACCCAGAAAAAAAATCATTGGGATGCTAAATTTTTATTCTACTACCTGTTGTTTGAGTCTGCAAGTATAAATATTTAGAGTAAAGAAGCTCAGAGCGGGTTCAGCAGTTTGCAGTAATGGGAGTAAGTGCAACATCTGAGGTGAGAAAATCTTTCCATGTCCTGATTTTATTCTTCAAAAGGGAATCTTCAGCTACTTGGAACATACGCTATAAATAAAAAATAGCAGAACATCTAATCTAAGCCTCCTTAGCGCTGAAAATTCTTTAAGTATTCTTAGAGGTTAATATTTTATTTTAGGACACAGAAGCAAAGTGCTACAGTTCGGTAACTTCCTCATTTTTTGAATGCTCAAAGCAAAGCAGAAAAGACAAATATGAGAAGGCACTGCCAAGCTGTGCTGAAGAAAAGGTAGCAGTGATCTTGATGATCACTGAACTTCCAGATCTGTTAAAAGGCAACACATTTGCAGTGCAGAGGCACACTGTTGTTCTGGGGACTCTCACTTGTGCATCATCTGCATCATCTCCAGCCTTCTGAAGACTCATGACCATGAAGGACAGAGGAGACGACTGAATTACTACAGGGCAGTACTACTGCCCTCTCACAATTCCAATCAACAACTTCCTGAGGGAATATAGAAAGTACAAATTATATCACATGCAATTTCCTTTCAGAGACCCTGATGTCATAAAGTAAAAAAGACCCCCCTCATTCTGCTGGGAGTGCTCTTTCCAGTGCTGCCCAGGATGCTCTTGGCCCTTGCGGCAAGGGCACATTGCTGGCTCACATTTACCTTGTCCAGCAAGATTTCCAGGTACTTTTTGCAAAGCTGCTTTGAGCAGTCACGTGAGCTGGTGAATGGAGTTGTTACTCCCCAGGTACAGGACTTTGCTCTTCCCTTTGTTAAACTTCATGAGGTTCACGTCTGCCTATTTCTTCAAGCTGTTGAGGTCCTCTGAAAGACATACACTACTGGGTGTAGGCAACATCTCCTCCCACTCTTGGAACATCTGCAAACTTGCTGAGGTTCCAATTCTCTGCTGTCATCCAGATCAGTAATGAAGAAGTTAAACAGTATTGGCCCCAGTATTGACCTCCGAGATATATCACTGTTGACTGGTCCCTAGCTGGACTTCATACTGTTGGCCACAACCCTGTTAGACTGGCAGTTCAGCTAATTCTCAGTACACCTCACTGTACACTTATTTAGTCTGTATTTCATCAGTTTGCCTATGAGACTGTTTTGAGAGATACTGTCTAAAGCCTTAACTAGGGTTGGGATTAGTAAAATATCCCCTCTCTACATGCTCGGTGTCTCTGTATTCCACCAGATCCCCCTGTCCCTGCTTCCACCTGTGGTACACTTCATTTTTATGTTTGGGTTTTGTCAGGAGCTCCTTGCTTGTGTTCATCCGTGCAGGCCTCCTTGCATTTATGCACGGGTGTTTCTTTTCAAGTAGGAGAAAAAAGGAGGAGAAGGAAATGCTTCGTGTGAGTGTGGTCTGTAAGAAGAAGGTCCCCAAAGTAGAGGAGGTCTGCTGTGAAAAAAAGGAGACTGCATCCACGGGAAGAAGTCTGGTCTGTAGGGATGATGGCTGCTGGAGCATCTCTCTTTCCCTGCTGTGCCACTGAGGAAAGCAGGTGTGCAACTGTTCCAGGCAGGCAAAATGATGACAAAAATCTTTGAGTATGCCCCTGGCATACGAGGTGTCCTCCTGCCTGACCAGAAGGCTCTCCCTGCATGCTCACAGGAGTAGGCATGCCAAAAGGTGAGGGAAGGTTGAGCTCCAAGAGCAGCAGGGAGCACAGACAAATTCAGTTTAATTACACTGTCCATAGTTGGTATTTACAAGGTAGGAACTATAGGCCTGTATCTTCCCTGAAAATGAGGACAACAAGGAGTACATGATAGAAATAGGTAAACTGCCTCTGAACTACCATAAAAAGAGGAACTGGCTGCAATTTTCTATTAGCAGCATTGAAAAACAGAAAAAAATATAGTAACTGTTGATTTCTAGTATTTATGTTGTTTTAAGGATGTAGCAATGCTTTTTACCACTCTCTTTTCCTTTTATTCAGCATGAAATTTTAAAGCATGCCTCTCATCTAAAAAGATACTCTAGAAAAGTATCACAGTGTTGTCCCAGAATTGCAATATATTTTGCAAGTAAAATAGCAATGTATCTTACTATTAAATCAGTCCGAAAATCGAGTTTGCTCGAATATCAGCAAGAAATATTCTAAATTGAAAGACTAATTAGAAGCCTTGCTGATGGGAATGTGGGCCAAAATAATACCTATGCCTCTTGTGTTTTTATTCTATAGGAATAAAAAAAGGATCTTTTTTCAATAATGTAATCTACACTTTATTATGAAATACTAGTAGTCTTCTAATAATGACAGAATGTGGTTTTGTGTAATTTTTTAAATATGGTCACATGCAGTTAGCTATTAGTGTGTATGTATTTTTGCAGGAGTAAGGTACTACTGCTGAAAACCTTTAAAATCTGAATTTATGAAAAATACTGTGAACATGGACACTATGGTTTGGGAGATTGGTACGAGGATATGAAGCCTTCTAAATAACTAATTTAATTCTAGAAGAAGGATTCTTATGGGGCTAGTGGGAATCATTTTGATTTTTCAAAATTAATGGTCCTGTTTTTTTTCTAATCCTCTTTTAGCATCTTGTCATCAGGGACAAGCCTCTTGGATAGCAGAAATTGCTCTGTACTAGTTGCAATGGCAATAGGCAGACTGCAAGAGACAAGAAAGGCAAACCTAGAGATCAAATTCATCAGTACAAGACAGGATGATATTGGAAATATTCCTGGACACCTGGAAGACAACTTTGGGCTTAGATCTGCACAGCCTTCCTCCTCCTCTGCCCTAGATGCTACCTTTTGACATGTCTGTTTCATAAATGAAACCCCTGTTCCATACATGTATAAGCCAACACTTTCAAACACTTGCCTCCACAAAGAATATTTTCCTTCAGACGAGGACTGAATGAAGGCAGAACTGCGTGGAAACTCAGCATATTGTAAGTGAAACAGCCTAGAGCATTCATCTCATATCTCATCTCATCTCATGTCATCTCATTGTATAGTTCCATGTGACCACTAAACTGGCTGGTCATGGCTAGTTGCCACTACCAAGGCAAAGGTCTTACCCTAAGCCACTAGTTGCAAGGCAAAGGTCTTACCCTAGGCTGTGCTCTTCCATTGTCATTTTTGTGTTGGCATTGCTGCCTGGCTGGGCTGGGGTAAACCAGGATGGAAGCTCTGCAGGGCAGAGATAAGCCAAGAAGAGATTTCTTGCAGTGTCTCACCCAGGCCAGGTGAGAGCCAGCAGAGCCTCAGAGGAAGCAATTCAAAGAGGAAAGCCACAGTAGCACTGACTTAGATCAGTCTAAATTCCCATACTAGTGTGTGCTTTCTGAGTGTGGCACTTCCTTCTCCTGCTTCTGCTCTGTCCTAGGCACTGCACTCTCTTCCCCAGTGCTCCTTCTGAGGCTGCTTTGGAGCCCTTGTGAGTTGACTCAGCTCACCAACCTCACAGAAAAAAACCCCTCTTCATTTGCTTGTTGGATTGATTCAATGTGTAATTATATGAACCCCATAACTCTGTGAGGGAAAGGAGGAGTGAAGGAAGAAGTTGGAGGAGGAGATGGAACTGTCCTTTTTTGATGGTCAAACCATTATTGCCACCCACTGAGGGTGCAATCTGATGTTACACCTAACCAATCCAACCATGCAAGGTGCAACTGAAGATAACAGTGCTAAACTCACAGTGCTAAACTTACTGATGTAAAGTGAACTCTTTTCTTTGTTGAGTTGCCACAAAGCTGTGTGATTGCTATATCCAGTTCAGGGGAAGCTGCAGGAATGTCTGTGTGGAACTTTTTGGGAAGAACAGAACTGTTGTATTTTGTGGCAATCTCCACTTAGGTTGTGCTATCAGGATGTTAAACTGTCCTCTTTGCATGCTTTCGGAAGGGATAAAAACAAAACTCAGCTTTTCAAAAAAAATTTACTTTTGAGTTGGGTCAACACAGTGATCTGACTTAACAGCTGCAAAACACTTCGTCCTAAACCAGAGAGAGAATGAAAAGATAAAGTGAGGGGCAGGAGATAGGAGAATCTCTTTTTTGATAGCAGTGTGCTCTTACATTGGCTGATGCTGAACATGGAACTGCTCTCCAAGAAAGGGAGTCCAAGTGACTGAAGAAATTTTCAGCTTTTTGTAGTAAACAGCTCATTGAAATGATCTAACTTTAAAAAATTCATTATCTTTTACTTTTGCAAACTGTGTTTTCACTGGCCTCACAAGCAGATGACTTTGTGGGAGAATGGTAGAATTAAGAACTGCACCAGAGAGTGATTGACTATGAAATTGGGAAGTAAGGAACTTAGCTGGCTTGACCATCAGGAAAGTTGTAATGTGGTATTATGCTTTGGATTTTCTACAGTAGCTTGTAATGAAGAATAAAGATGTACCTCAGCAACCGTCTCTTTTTACACACTACTAAGGAGCTGTAGCCCCATTTCCTGGTACCGTGGGATGGTGGGAGTGGTACAATACCAAAACCATGATGTGTGGTAAACTAGGGAAGAGGGTGCTTCTCATATGTGTTTTTGGAGCAGCTAAATCCACATTTAATTCTGCAAGTTAACTTTCTGTAAACTTAAAAACTGTTATGGCCTGAAACTGACTTAAAATTGCTATTTTTCAGAAGAAGGTTACTCCTGTGTGCTGTTATGAATTTGTCTCTGTCTTCATCTACATTGCTTCTTCAGCGGTTTCTGACTTAAAAAAAAAGTTGCAATGGTTTGCTTCTTTTTAAATTTGTTGAATTTGTTGCTAGTTAATGAAAGAGTCTTTGTGATTACTTTATCACCATCATTATACAGACTTGGCTGCTGGTGCCAGAATGGTGATTAACAGCGCCATAAACTGACTCTTGAGGGTCCAGCCACAGTAGAATATATCACACACTGCTTTGCAACTTTAGCAGATAAGTGGTTTGACACTTGTAGGTTCCTGCTTAAAAGTGTCAGACAATCCTCAGTATTGACAACAAACTGGTAGTTCTTAACTATTATATGTAAAAAAAAAATGACATTAGGTTACAGGGTTTTTTGCATTTCTTAAAAAAATTAATATCACCATTTTTCACGAAAAGAAAAATCATCCTTATAAGCTCTTTTATTTTAAGGAGTATCAGCAAACATAACTTCTACATATGTATAGATCTGTGAAGAACTTTATTGTATAATTTGAAAATAATAAAGGAGAGAGACCAAACAATGTTACTGTATAAAATAATTGGGATAAAAATATAAAGTTAAAAAGAAGACAGCAATAATATCCCTTACAGAACAGAGCAATGTGAAAGGCCAAATTGAATGTAAAATTCACAGATGCAGTTTCTTGTTTTCAAATACTAAAGACTATCAGAACACCTGTGAGCAGGCTGATTGATTGCAACCAGCTGAGGTGTTCCTTCAGATCTGTTCACAACTGTGCCTGAGATCATGTTAAACGATGATACGATTCAGCCTTAATTTCTGTAGTTTGTGTGGTTTTAACAGGGAGTAGTTTCTTTACAGTGAAGCTTGTTTTACCTCAGTTACGTGTGCATTACTTGAATGGAGTTGTGCAGTTAGAACACTGACCACAGACTAACTTCTAAAGGTTGGAAATAAGCTCTATGATGCATTAGAAATGAAGAGCTTTTTCAGTCTTCTGTTTTACTTGTATTGAGTCAGTAAATTTCATAATTTTCTGGGATACCAAAACTGGTCAGTTTTCCCAGAGTGCTGCATGCAAAGCCAATGGCTATAGACCTTTTGGTATATCTGCCTTACCTGTGAGCTTTGATAGCAGTGGGAGTCCTGAACTGCACCAAACAGATCCATCTGGTGCCTACCAGTCTTGGAAAGTATGTGTCAATTTAATATATATTGTATTGTCTGTAAGTATCTAAGTGTTGTATGTAAGTACTGCATATATGGACTGCATCCAGAGTTAATTTTATGCATTAAAAGTCAGTGCATGTCTTGGACATTGATGTTGAATTCTGAACTGTACATCAACAGGATCAGGAGGAAGGTTCCAGGTAACTCACTGAATTATACTTTGTTTTGGAAATGAACTTGTAATAAACTATAGCAAAAAGACAGAAATAGATGTAAAACTTTTACATCGGCTTAATATTTGCTGCAAGAAATGGTAGCCTATTCAATCAGAAAAAAAAATTGTCTGAAATGTATCTTGTGTTTCTTTGTAATTCTTTTGTTCTCTTGTTGCTTTTAATAGAAATTTTCTGTGAAAATACTTAAAACTCGCAAGTGATCTGTGTTTGAAAGAACACAAACTGCAACTAGGGCATTATTGGAGTTTTTGTACCAGAGAATTTTAACTCATACAGACTGATCACAAGCTTTCGTAATTGACTCAAGTAAATTGGAATAAGTATGGTGAACCCTTCTGTGCATCATTTTAGAAGCTCTCTCTATCAGCATTGCAACTGTGCCACTGGAAGCGGTAGCAAGAAAGTAATCTGGATGATTATATTTAGGCTTCCATTCTAATTGAAGGGAAACTGTTGAATGTGTTGGTTGTTCATGAAGGCAATGATCAAGAGGAGTATTATTGTTTATAATCCTGCAGACAGGTAGAGGCAGGGTCGAGGAAGTCCTCTGGCTAAAGGAACAGTCACACCTGACAGCAGCTGGTGTTGTCCATGCTTTGTACTCAGTCCATCAAATATTTACCACTAGAAGTTACTGGAGTAATTTCATTGCCGAGTTTGTGCTCAGTGAATTCTGGAAGCTCTCACAGTACCTCTTAATTAGTGACCAAAACTGCTGAAGACCATTTTTTGTCCTCGAGATCATGTTCGTACTAGACTCTTCTTGCCTCCAGAATGTACCAGCTGTGCCCTGGCTGCCTGCTCGTGATGTGTGCCAGAGACCATTGCAGCAATAGCAATGACCATGCTCCAGTGTCTGGACACATACACTGATTACCTTTTCGTTCTGGCATAGGTGTAAAGGCAGCTGGAAGCTGCTGCAGTGGATTGAGCTCTCCAGTGCAGACAGGAGCAGTGTCCACCTTCACTGCTCAGAAGGCTTTCCATTAATTCTCTTTGATAAATATCTTTCAGACTTAATAGAAGAGGAGGGGGGAAGATAGAATGTCAGCATGTTTTGTAATTGCTTCCATACTTTGGTTATGAGTAAACTGGAAGAATTTTTCTGTAGAATCGACTAAAACTTCCCCAGACCTATAAGTGTATGTGCCTTGGTGAAGGCAAAACATTGGCTTTGAGGCAAAGAACTGAAGGACATAAGAATCCTTTAAAGTCTTACGCTAGTTTTATTTATGTTCTGTGCATTTTATGAATTTCTCTCTGTCCACTAATGAAATAAAATATCCAAAGAGAAAGTCAAATAGTGATTATCATTTCTGTATTCACCAATCTTTGTTTCCAAGTGGGTAGTTTTATTATATAAGTACTTCTCATTACTGTGTTGCTACTGTAAATGCTAGTTTTATCAATTTGATACTTTTGCCATTTTTCTTAGACCTCTTAATGCTATTGATGGCTTTAGCGTAGCTGCTAGAACTGACAAGTAAGCAAACACTTTGTGTTGTCTCTATTTAAGAATCTTTGAGGGGAAGGGTGCCTTTTAGATAATTTGTCAGGTAATAACCATTCTTGCTGTTAGCATTATCTCCCTCCCAATTCCCTTTTGCTCTGAGATTTGGGTTCTTAACTTGGAGGTTATGGACGAAAGGTAATGAGAAGTCCTAATTCCTTCTTTCCTCCTTTCTTAATTGTTGTGTGTTTGTTTGTGTGTTTTTATTTTTCCCAAGATGAGCATAGAGTAGCAGAGTTACTGATGCAAGAGGTAGTGTTTAACTTTGCAGTCTTCTACTGTGCTATACTGTGATGTGCCCATCACACTGTCTTGGTTTCCTGTCCTGCTGGGTCCTGCCTGTACTTGTCTCTTACTCCCTAGTTTTTGCCTCAAGAGTGTAGTTAATTGGACTATGTTTCGTGTTCTCTGCTTGATTTCCAAAAGGCAGAAGGTAGGGAAGCCCTTCTCACAGTCTGCTTTTCCCATCCTCTGAATTTCTTTCATCTCTAATGAACTTGGACCAAAGCACAGACCACTGTTCTTCAGAGCTACCATAATATTTCAAAGGTGGGAAAGAGTTCTGGAGCATGCAGATGGATGTTGAGTAGATTGAGCAATGAGCATGTAAAAAGCTGAAGATTTACAGAATCTGACAACTGGTTTACTAAAAAAAAAAAGAAAGTATTGTAAACATGAAAAGAAAAATAACTTTCTGAATATACTTTTTTTCCCACTGTAAACAGTGTAGGACACCCTTCTTGCCATTCTCATTTTAATTTCGAGAAAATGCTGATGGGACCTTGTTTGCAGGATTGGCAGAGGTGTGTTGGCAGTTGGACCACCAGGGATACTGTTAGTTGACCAAGTCATGGCACATGATCATAATCAGCTCTTCAGTAAACCCAGATGAAGCTTCTGCCCACCTTCTGCATCTCTTTTAAATTAACAAATGCTACTGATTTTTGTTAGTATTATTACATTAGAATAAGTTTTTTTATTATTACACTTCAGAGAGGGAAAGATAATCCTTGAGCCACTACAAATATTTATTCTCTAGATATTCAAGAAAAGACAATGCAGCACTAGAAGCCAGTCTTGCATCCCAGACCATGTGGACGCTCTTCAATTCACCAGGGAGTTGATAGCAATTTTGGTGCCAATGAAACTGAAAAAAAATTTGAATTCCATTTGAGAGAAACCCTGTGCATACCTTTTTCTTCTTCTTTGACCTAAAGAAATAGGTGCCAAACTTTGGCATTCCTCCAAACAGTACTTCTTGACTTCCCCCCCCCCAACAAAAATAAACACAAAACTGAGCCATGGCATTTGTAAAATGCTGAAGATAGATCTATGTGGGTTAGTGAAATAGGCTGTATCCTGCTTTACCTGGAATGCTTCTACCATGGACAGAATTTGAGTTTCTTCAGCTGTTGCTCAGTTGTGTTAAAGGGTATTGAAATTTCTGTCCTTCCCCTAGTTCTACATCAGAAGAGGGTTTGGCGCACACAATGCTGCTAGAATAGTTTACTTAAAGAAAAAGATGTGTGGCATGAAGAAGTTGAGAACTGCTGTTCTTATATATATTTATGTTCCTGGATACTCCAAGATGAAACACTGAAACGTTACCAGAGTCTAACTTAGGACCTGCAAGGAGAAATTGTTGACCTGGCAGACAGGCAAGTTGTGCACTGCATATTGCAGGTGATAGTGAGAGAGTCCCAGCACAAAATGTACACAGCCCTTTATAAGATCGATTATGGCCAGTAAGTTCATGTGCGTTGTGAGATTTGTGACTTCCTTTTTGTCCTCCACAGGCCAATGGAACTGGTGAAAATGCTAAAACTGGGTAAGAGTTTTTGGAAAATAATTACCCAGAAGGTACTACAGTAGCTCAAAGGACACCAACAAATTAGCAACCAGCTTTGCTAAGAAGTCATCTAGTACAAATTAAATGCTTCAAGAAAAGCTTAGGCTTCTTTCCTTCATTAAAATGGGGAATGCTTGGTAAATATACTTGTTTTAATGATTTCATTTTATGCTACACTGTGAAATCTGGTGGAAAGAACCACTGAACTTGCTATAATAAGGAGAAACCAGCCATCACAGATATGTATTAAGGACTTTATAGAAAAAAACTATATAACTGGTATAAAAAAATCTTCTCACAAAAATTATTCCAGGTGACACCTGTGCATTCAACTCGATGTGTGAAATCTCCCCTAACATCTGGTGGTACAATGTTAAGTGACTTTTGTAGTGTCTCTGTAGATTGATAGTGCTGGGAGCTATAGTGATTGCTACTGATTTATAACAGTGTAAGACACTTGGGAACATTTCATGCAGGAAGCAGTGTAGGAAGGTGTATGGAAACACGCTACTTGTGTGGGTTGTATAAGACATTATCATTGTCTTTGAAAATTATGAAAATGATAGCAATGTTTTATCCTGTATTGATCCTTATCACAGTGTTCTGAGATGCTGAGATGCTGTGGTTCCTTCATAGCTTAATAGCTTCTGTTTCTATCACAAGTGGAAAACACAGGCTTGAGAGTATATACAGAAATTTACATTAATATATTATTAGAATGCAGTATTTTCTTTTTTTTTTTGTTTGTTTTTTTGAGCAGTAACTCAAATACTTACTACATCTACAAAGTGTTGCCAGCAGGTTAAAGGGAGGCAATCTTTCCTCTCTGCTCAGCACTGGTGAGGCCATACTTGGAGTGCTGTGTCTCGTTGTGAGCTCCCAAGTACATGAGAGACATGGATGTACTGGAGAGAGCCCAACAAAAGGCCCCAAGGATGATGAAGGGACTGAAGCATCTCACCTATGAGGAGAGGTTGAGGGAGCTGGGACTGCTCAGCCTGGAGAAGAGAAGGCTCAGGGAGATATAGTCAATGCCTATAAATACCTGAAGGGAGGGTGCAAAGAAGACAGAGCCAGTGGTGCTCTGTGACAAGACCTGAGGTAATGGGCTCAAACTGAAATATGTTTGAACATCAGGAATTTGAATAACAAATTTTAACGACTGTGTGCTTTGAAATTCAGTGTGCATTTCTTCTCTCCTAATACAACAGTACAGTAAGTGACTGAGACGTAGATGTTTAGGAAGATAGCACAGGAAAAAATGAGGGAAGGAACAATTTGTAAATGTATTTTCCCAAATATTTAAAGAAGTTAAGCAATTAATTTCCTTTGCATTAATTGACATTAGACTAAATTTTCAGTTTCAACATTTGTTCAAAGTTTAAAATACCCCTCTGCCCCTTCAAATATGAGAACACTGCAGGGGAGGGAATAGGAAGGAAAAAAGTCTCCATCTTTTTATTAGTTACCAAGAGAAGAAAAATATAAATCTAGGTATTCTTTGTGGACACTTTATTATTTGTGATTAATAAACCAGTTTGCTTGAAATATCCATGGAACGAAAAAGGAAACAAGACTGCAGTTCCATGTTCAGAAATCATATCCTTTGTGTGTGCTAAGGGTAAATCAAATTATGAATTCCCAGTGGAAGACCAGCAGTTCAGCTAAAAATCCTGCACCTGCTTAATCCAAGATGATTAGCATAGGGTGGTGGAAATTAAACACATGACTTCAGCAATAGTTTCCTACAACATGATACTGTGAGGATAAAGGAAAACAAGAACTCAACATTGTCATTTGAAGGAGAATACATCATTTGCCCTGACAAAACTTTTTTTTTTGCTGTGTCCTTTTTCCAGCCAGTAGTGGGTTATTTGGTTTGGTTTTGGTTGGTTTGTTTGTTTGTTTTTTCCCTAGAGAAAAAAAAACAAACTCTGTTGTAGGCTTATTTTCCCAATAAAGCTGGTATACTCACCAGAGTGTTAATTCTTAATAGTTCTGGGGTTTTTTAGAAATAAAAATTTTTAATAGCTGGCATAACCACCTAAGTGTTGTGCCATCAGAGCTTGTTTTATACTAGGGTACAGCATAAAAGAACAGGAAGACATCCTATATGCCTCAACAGTATTCCGGTCTCTGTTCAAGGAGGTAGGTGAATACCAACACTAATTTGAATTTGTCTGAAGTTGGATTTCAGATTTCACTGGTGCAGTTTGTTTTACATCTTTTGCTCAGCCTCATCGTGGCCGTTATTAAGTGCTGTGAAGAGGATGCAGCCCAAAATATGCTGAGTTGGAAGGGACCCACAAGGATCATCAAGTCCAATCCTTAGCCCTGCACAGGACCATCCCCAAGAGTCACACCCATCTGGCCTCTTTGATAACTCCACTGTTGGTTGCTGGTGTTCTCTTCATTGACCTTTGCCTGATTTTATAAATCTGATTTTGACTGTTTGCATTTCTTTGAAATGCTTTATAAATATTTAGTTGCACAGGTTTTGCTATGGAATGTAACTAAATAGATTAGAGCACCACAGTTGGAAATCAGTGGTATTAATCATTTTATCTTGCTCAGATTTTTAATGCAAAAGATATTGAAATGCAAGTTGCAGAAACAGAGAAGGGAAAAAGAATCTGAAAAAAAAGAGAAAAATACCTGTCACAGAGCAATTATGATAGCATAATGTTTTTGAAGGTCTAAGGGGCAGTGGTTGTCTACAGTGCACAGAGTTGCTGACTGAACTTGGTTTTTTCTAAGCTGAGTTTTGTAGTTTTCCTGAAATCTGACAGAGCTACAGCTGTGCTACACCCAATATGCTATACATCCAATATTCACATATTCATCTTTTCTTTTCTTGCACATGTACTAGCCACAAAAAAATTACATATTTTCCAGAAGCTGACGATTTCCCTGGGTTAGTGCTGGTACAGGATGTGTAAAATCTGTCAGAGCCCCCTTTTTTTCCTGTTTTTTCCTGTAATTTTTGCAAATGGGATAATTACTGCTCAGTGGTATTATGAATCCAGTAAAGTTCTTATTTGTGTTCTGTTTCATTTACCAAGTGTTGCAATGTTGTACATTATTCATGAACAATATTATAGACCACTGCAGCTTCAGCGGTAAAACTGCTTTCTTTTAGTGAGTTTTACTGAATAGCAAGTGGTATCCAGTATGAATTCTTAATACAGTTTTGTAGTTCTTAAAATGTTAAATCACAGATTTTTTTTTTTTACCGTGTTCCAGTAAGAATATATTTGTGCCCAATGGCCAAGCTTTAACACTGTGAATATTTTTTGCAGAGGCATTTTAACTGTACCTGTTTCCTGTTACTGTATATTTTCAACTACCCATCTCTATTGCTTGTGCCCATTTGTCCCTTCTTCCTCTGTCCACTTAGTTTTCTGATCTATCTTTCTCACTTGAAGCCTAGCTTCTGAGGTGCATGTGCTTTCCAGACCTTCCCACCTCATCAGGTAACTTCCAGCTGCACATGAACCAGCAGTGTGCCCAGGTGGCCAAAGGGGCCAGTGGCGTTCTGGCTTGTATCTGAAATAGTGTGGCCAGCAGGACCAGGGCAGAGATCATCCCAGGTGAGGCTGCACCTCGAGTGGTGTGTCCAGTTTTCAGCCCTTTGCTACAAGAAAGACATTAAGGTGCTCTAGCTTGTCCAGAGAAGGGCAACAGAGCTGGTGAAGGGTTTGGAGAACAGGTCTTATGGGGAACAGCTGAGGGAGCTGGGAGTGTTTAGCCTGGAGAAAAGGAGGCTCAGGGGAGACCTTATCACTCTCTACAGCTACCTGAAAGGAGGTTGTAGCCAGGTGGGGGTCC
>NW_016690186.1:7373101-7374490 GCF_001604755.1 Lepidothrix coronata | reverse complement strand
GAATGTCCAAGCAGCCTTTTTCAAGGAGAGCACTGCTTGCTCCACTCAGAGAGGGGCCTAGAAAAGGTGGCCTAAACAAAGCTCATCTCCCCCTTCACCTGGTTGGTTAATCAGAGCCAACAGGCATCTTCTACTAATGCGGTCACACAAAGATCAAAAGACAAAGGCACACACCTGCCTCCAAAGGTACAGCCAAATTGACTCTCGCATGCTGGAACATCAGAACCATGCTTGATACTGTGGATAGCGGATGTCCTGGGAACTAGGCAAACTACCATCAGACCTTCGTGATGCAGTCATCATCACTTTGTATAAGAAGAAAGGAGTTAAATCAGACTGTTCAAATTACCGTGGTATTACTCTGCTCTCCATTGCTGGCAAACTCCTGGCAAGAATACTCTTGAACAGACTAATACCCACTATAGCAGAAGGAATTCTACCCGAAAGCCAATGTAGTTTCAGAGCCAACAGGAGTACCACAGACATAGTATTTGTTCTCAGACAACTGCAAGAGAAGTGTAGGGAACAGAATAAAAGTCTCTATGTAACCTTTGTTGACCTCACCAAGGCTTTCGATACTGTGAGCAGAAAAGGTCTATGGCAGATTTTGGAACACTTAGGTTGTCCCCCCAAGTTCCTCAAAATGATCATCTCACTCCATGAGGATCAGCACGGCCAAGTCAGTTATGGCAACACACTTTCTGAGCCCTTTCTAATAACTAATGGTGTGAAACAAGGCTGCATTCTTGCACCAACCCTATTCACAATCTTTTTCAGCATGATGCTCCAAAGGGCCTTGGCAGACCTCGAGGATCAGGATGGTATCTACATTTGTTACCGTACTAATGGAAGCCTATTGAACCTAAGGCGACTGAAGGCCCACACCAAGACCTTAAACCATCTTGTCCGGGAGCTGCTTTATGCTGATGACACCGCCCTTGTCGCTCACACAGAAGCAGCTCTGCAGCGTTTAACATCCTGCTTTGCAGATGCTGCCGAGCTTTTTGGGCTGGAAGTCAGCTTAAAGAAGACAGAAGTTCTCTATCAACCAGCACCTCAGGAAGTCCCCCATCATCCCCATATCACCATTGGCGAATCAGAGCTCAAATCAATCCAGCAGTTTAATTACCTAGGTAGCCTCGTCTCCTTGGATGGTAAGATTGACGGAGAGATAGACAACAGGTTAGCAAAGGCATATAGTGCCTTTGGAAAGCTTCATAAAAGAGTTTGGCAAAATAAACACCTGAAGAAAAGTACCAAGATCAGTGTTTACAGAGCCATAGTGCTGTCTACTCTTTTATATGGATACGAATCATGGGTCATCTACCGCCACCACCTGCGTCTCCTAGAACACTTCCATCAACGCTGCCTCCGTACAATCCTAAACAT